>NW_015090781.1:5655538-5926169 GCF_001431845.1 Calidris pugnax
TTTTTTTTTTTTTTTTTTTTACATACCTGCACTATCAGGAAACAACCTATTTGGCCACTTACACGTTTATTAATTTCTACTTTCTGCAAGCCTAAAGCCTCTCTAGTGAGCTCTGCATTGGTGTGGTAAAGAACACACACTTCTTGTGCTCATCACTCACCAGTCAAAGTCTGCCTCTGTGCACACACACGGCTCCGAGGTCATAGCCCCAGCATATTTCCCTTGCATGCATTTCTTCTCTGACTTGCGCTTCCTGTAGATCCTTTTTGCTCCCATGATGCAGGCTTCTCCCTGGAAACAAAACCGAAAATATCTTTCTCTGACACCCACCAGGCTATTTGTATCACCCAGTTTTTCCAAGCCTGTGCAACGAGAGCTGTGATTCAAGGGAAGAGGATGGGAAGTCAAATGCCGTGTCGGTACACTGGAGCTAATTAAAGCTACTGAAGCTTTAACTGAAACTAAAACAGCTTTTCCAATAGACGCTAAGAAATTATCTGAGGTTGCTTATGTATCTGATTCAGTTCTGAATTCGTTCCAAAGCCAATGAGCAATTGATCCAGTCCTGTTTCTCATTTATAGATTAGGTTTCACAGCAACTGAAAACACAGTCTGATCCCTCTGCAATCTGAGAACACAGAGCAGGTCTATTCTTTGCTCTGATCTCTTTGGCAATAATTTTGTTCAGTAGAAATTGGTAATATGTGCATATGTAAATACTTACCACGGACAGTGAGTTCAGGTTTTACAGGGTTTCACTTGCTCTGTGGTTGCTAAAAGTTCCTTGTCTTTTCACTTCTATCTCCAACACCCTGCTAAATATTTCTATATAGGGAACAAGGCTCAGCCTTGTAATCTCAATGGAAAGCAAATCAAAAGGCAAGAGTCCATAGCAGCCTTCCTAAAAATAGTTCTGCAAGCTCCAAAGCCAACATCCTCAAAGATATACTGCAAACTCCTTGGCATTTTTGCTTATGCAAGCACAAGAAAGTAAAGAACAAAATACAGCGAGGTCTCACTTGTTACCTTTTATGCTGCTAAAATCACTGTAAGAAAGAGAAACTTTTCATGGCTTTGATTTGCCCATGAAACAGAAAGGCCTGAATGGCAACTGGTGTAAAATGCTGTGCCTCCTGGAATTTCAAGGAAGCTGTGCTGATTTTCAACATCTGAAGATCTACGTCATAACCAATATTTTTAGTGTGGAGTTGTGCCTTGCCTGAGCAGCTAGGCTGAGTCAAGCTACTTTCATTTCATATTCATTATTAAATTCTTCCCCAGCAAGATACATACGGAAAGACAGCCTTTGATGATAGAACTGGGTGTTTTGCTTTAGACTTCAGTGGAGCCTGTGGTGTTTATATAACCACAGAATTTGGGCCATATTTTATTCGAACCTGATATAACACAGGCTGTTGTGCCAAACTTGGCAGAACTGGGAAGGTGCCCCAAGGCAGGTGCAGGCACTGTGTGGAGCACCTCACCTTGCTGGGCACTTCAGCCATGGTTCTGGGAGTGATGCAGCAGCTGCATCCAGGGTGCAAGGGACAGGGTGTGGGGATCTAACAAACTGGGGAATAAAGTGCCAGAAGTGCCACTGCTGAGAGAGATGGAACAAGGATGAAACCAAATGAGCAAGAAATGAGGCTAAGAGGGCAGGAATTTGGAGAAACAAGTGTGAATGCAACTAGAAGGGTCTTAAGACGCTGGCTCTGAGCACACAGAAGGATGGAGGAAGAGAAAGGAAGTAAGGAAAGGGAAACTGGATGGGGGATATAAGAGTGGAGGAGTTCAGGCCTCTTTCAGTGGCAGTGCTTCCACCCCTGTTGCATTCTTCAACTCTGGGTAGGTCTGAGCTAATTGCCTGCATGGAGAACGAAACACAAAAGGCAGTCATTGATCCTTCAGGGATCACGGAGTGCAATCCAAGGCCGATACACCCGTGTAACAAAAAAAGACCCATACAGTAAGGGACAATCTGATACACCCAACTAGCAGGAAAAGACACTTGATCATGCTGATCTTCAACTGCAGGATCATTAGCTACTTCAGGTCAGATCCCAGCCTCCTTGCTTCTCACCTGGCTATGAAGTTGCCAAGGCCTGTAGTCCTCTTCTGCACATCTCCGATCAAAAATGGACTTGTAGTCTACTTTCACCAGCTGCCACTCTGAGCGGTGGCTGAAATGTCCAAACACTCTACAGAATACATCAGAAAGAGTATACAGTGAGAGTTAGCATCAGATGGAGTCTGGTAGCTGGAGCTACAGTCACTCACAAATTTAAGATTAAACAATTTAATATTAATTACTTCAGGAGTGCCAGTCCTACTGATTTTCACTTAACTGACACAGTTTAAGCAAAACTTAGGCTGTTAAATATCTTGACCCTCTTAAAAACTGCATATAGCTTTTATTCTGTAAATCAAGATCCTCCCACTTACATCAATCCCCATCAATCCCCAGAAGACTTTTGACAAAGGGCTGGAGACAGTTATATAGGAGTTTGATATCTCAATTATAAGCTTTGGGAATCCCTTCCACAGAAATTAAAAACAGAACCTGAAGGGAACATTTTCCATACATCTCTATTAACTCAGGTTAGTTTCCAAGCCACATATTCTGTTTATTACAGGTCAGCCCATTTTTTCCTGTTTTTGCAAATCTGATCTCAGGTAAAATGTCACAGTTTCTGGCAGAGTGAATACAGATTTATGCACCATGCAGAACTCAGCATATCACATTGAAACTAATCATAATTTTTCATGACTCAGGCTCCAGGCAACATTTTGTAATTCATTTTCATGTCTTCATTTTTCTGTGTCTCAGTTTAAAAAAAAAAGAAAAGAAAGTAGCAGCAAAAACACAGCTATAAAAATACCTCACTATTTTTCTTTTAAATACTCATCTGTCAAGAGTAACTCTGCTTTAAGTAACATTCAATTTGAGGAGTCAGATTTCATGCTGATAAGCTAAGTGGTAATGGTTTTACAATTTGCAAGGAACCACATTGTCATTCCCTCAATCATATCACAAATAAACATTGATGATTTACCAACAGAAGACTGCACACGCCTAGCTTCAGATAGTGCTTGGTTTGGTCCCCAACCAGAAATGTTGTTATGTTACAAACAACCCTTGTGAGGTATTTACAGTGCGTTTCCCACCAGCAGCTCACTTACGTCATGATGAGAGTTTCCTCTCCAGGTTCCCCTAAAACTCCATCGACAAACAGTGGGAGGGATGTGAAACTGTACTTGCTCCAAGACCTCCCTTCATCAAAACTTAACCTGGTGGAGAAAGCAGAATTAGTGTCTTCTATCCTTACTCTCCTCCAGCTTCACTTGAAGAGACTCTCTAGTCCCCTACAGCTGCTATGGAGAAACGGGAAGCAGCTTCTGTTCTTGGATACTGTGCTTTCAGCCCTTTACATAACTATTTTTTGGGGAAAGCATCATAAATCAGAGCATTGATCAGGCTCGTTTGACATTATACCACTAACCCACAGCCAATAGTTAAGTGGTAGAAACTAATAAATTTACATTAGTGATAGATGCTTTAAGAGTAAAAAGTAGCCTAGGATTTTTAAAAAACAATCAATGGATTTTAAGCATCTTATTTTTGCGTCCCCAATATAAGACATTTTAAGGAGGTTATATTTCTGGAGCACCAAGGGCTTTGCCTCTTCTGACCAGCAGTCTTCCCTGCAGTGGGTCTAACTGAAAGCTTGGAACCACTCGCTCACCACTTCTTAAGACTTGGGTCTGTGTGTTTCACATATTGATATGACACTGACTGTCGTATCAATATCTGTGGAAGCAAATCATGCATGGACATATAAGTAAATCATACAAAACAGCACAAAACTATATTCTACCACACAAACTCAAGAGTGCTAACTAGTGGGGACACTTTTGCCTAATTGGCTCTGTAACCCTGAATTTATTCAACAAAATTCTGGTCCAAAAGTGCTGCCTGCCACATAGAAGACAATTTAGTTAATAATTTTGAAAATTATTGAAGAGTACTACGGGAACTTAATAAGAGACAAAGCCACAATCCAGATACATATTACATAAATTATCAAACTCAAGAAGCAAAGTTGTGGTAAACCAGGAAAGTTGTGGAAATACGTTGATAATATCTCTCTCTCAGATATTTTCTAGATTGTAGCTACAGAGAGCTCTGGATGCAGCCTCACTGCCTACTTCCTGGGGTCTGAAAAGAGGGACAGCAGACATTTAGCACAGAGTCATTACCAGAGATGTCTGATAGGCAGAGATGTGTGTTTCATGGCGACCAGTACTCCACCCTGATCCAGGTACAGAACACTGTGCTCTTCCTCAAAGATCTGGGGGGAAAAAAAAAAAAAAAAAAAGCAAAAAAGCACATATATTTAAATCTAGTTCCCTTTACATGAAGAAAATACCATAGTTCTTTAAGTACCATCATGACAGAGGACAGGTATGTGCTAAGGAAGTTATGGAGAAGAGTATAGAGACAGTTCCTGGGTTTATTTTTTATTGCTTAAGGCTTCGATTGTTTTTTTCCCAGCTTTTCCAGGTCCTTGGAAAATGCATTCTGTCTCTGCTTGACTTAAAGTTAGAAACATGAGTTTTTGTAAGGAACAACAACTTCCCTCCTTTCAATGACAGATTTTGGTTTAAAGAACAATTTCATGTGTTTGCATGTATTTGGCCCTATCTCACATAAGTAGATGGAAAAATGAGGGCTGGTCAAATATTGTAAAATTATTAGATTCTTGGAATATCAAATATTTTAAACTATTTTATTTTCCTGTGTCTTTTTTTGTACTAGCTTTCTGCAAACATCTGTTTCTACAGCAGCATTTGTCAGTCTGGGAAAGTCAGTCTCTCTCCCTCTCCATGACTTGATATCCCATCCAGAAAATAGGAATAATAGAACTTCCTGTTCTGAGGATAAACACATTAAAAGGTAGTGAAACTCTGTCAACAGGTGGGATTCCACTAAATATTAGGAACTTGATTTAACTTAATCATCCAGTCTCTTTCCACAATTAATGGAGAAGTAGCTTTGGAACAGGATAAACTGAATTCTTTTTTCTCCATTAGCAAAGCAAAATAATCCATTTATATGGACACTGAACTTTGGGCAACTCATCTTGGGTGAAATGAGTCCCACACAGAGTAGACCAGTGTGGCCACTAAATCTCTGCAGACTGCAGCTGCTGAGGGAAAATATAATCATGGACAAAGAAAAATGATTTGGTCCGTACAAGGGATGTACAACAGTAAAAGGAAACACATTCTCTCCCCCTAGTGTTCATATATTAATTTGTTCTCTTTGCGGCAGGGTTAAACTGAACTCATACTGTGTAGAATTATAAAAATAATTTTCTGTTATATGAAGTCTAATGTCATATTCATTCTTTTTATTTGAGCATCTCTCTACCTCTTAGAAGGGAATAGATGTTCACCCTTTTGTAAAGATTTGCAGAAATCTACTCTGAACCAAAAGAAACAAAAATCAATTAACAGTTTGAAATTACTTTTATGACCATTTCCTGTGATTACTATTTAAACCTGTGATTCTGGGTCATTTACCTGTCTCCAAGTGTTTCCAGCATCAGAAGAAACGAACATGCTGATGTCAGTGTCTGATAGTTCAGTGCCTATATTACCTGTAAGATGAGCACTGATTAGTGATGCAACACTCTAAGAAACAGTAAAGTTAGTAAATCAGGGGAGTAAATGTTTTTATTTACCTTTTGCAATTACAGAACTTCTAGTTTTGGGAAGAAAAAGAGGGGGAAGAAGGGAAGGGAAAGACATTCAGTTTGACGAAAATATATATATAAAAGATCCAAACCATACAGCTCTCCACACCTCCATAGGTAAGTGAAATGCCCTGATTTGAGTCTTATGTTCACGGGAGTACAGGACTAGGAGTGATCTTGGTCTTGAAGGCCAGTTTCCGTAAAAACATACGACAAGTGGAAGGGCCATAAGGACTTCCATTTGATAGCCTGCCTTCCTTCCCAGTACTGGTGGTGTGACACCCCAGAAGCCACTCAATGTCCTCCACACCCATTACAAATTCAAGCGTTTGCACATCATACACAGGCAAACTTTAAATGTTTCATACCTGAAGCTACAATAATACTGGGGGCCGTGTCTCGGCTGGCGATGTTTCCTGAGGTATAGGGATTCTCTGAGACCTTCAGGTGAAGATGAAGGGAGCAATAGGGCTATGGAGAAAGGGGAAATAAAAGTAAAAAGCAGACACAACATCAAATGCATGCTCCTGTTTCTACACGCTTAGAAATACACGGTGTCTTTCTGTATTAATTCCTAATTGCTGCATTCAGCCACCCTTAGAAAGACACAGCCACTGTCCTGCTTCTGTTGTGAGAGTTTTGCTGTCATTTCCAAATGCAGCCTGTTCCCACTGGGAAACTGATTCACTAGACTGAAACCCTCTCACAAGGACAAGGTCTTTGAGACTGTACCCACAAAGGAGGCAATAAGGCTTGCAAGAGCAGGTAGCAGCAAGGACCACCCAGCTCCCCTGGCTCCTAGCTCTCTTGAGAAGCAAGGAAGGCTGCAGACAGGATGAAGTGACTCTCGGAGCAGCATTGCCCAAGCTATCTCTACAACAAGAAACAATATAGCCTAATCTATGTGGTGCTGAGTCACCGCTAATTAGCCATGAGAAACAACTTAATTCAGACAGTGTCATACCATTTCTTGACTCTGAGTGTTTTTTGACACATGACTCTGTTCTGCACTGCTCTAAGAAGAAATGCCAGGACTGGAAAGAGTTTAAAAGTTTTTTAAAACAATGCTTCATCGCCCCATCAGGATGTGACCTTTGAGATTTCAATACAAATACATCCATGGAAACCCCAACTATTTGTTATTGATTTTGTATGTCAGGTACTCAGAAAAGACAAGAATGGTACAGAATAAATCAGCTGAGCAAGAAGATAAGACAGACAGGCAGATCTCCACAGTTGCCATTACAATTCCCTTGTGGTAATTGCCCAAATCTCTAGTGTGATAATTTCTGAAAACGTCTGATAATTTTTGCCTTCTCTTGGATTTCCAGTATTTTTTTTCTTCCAACCTCATGAAACCTTCATGAAACATGCTAAGTGAAGGAAGGTGGAAAGATATTGGCAAGAAAACCTGAAGCAAACTGACCCAATTGAGGGGGACATCACACAGGAACACAAACACAGCAAAGCCGATGCTTCAGCTTGCTCTAAGATGAGCAGAAGAGGCTCCACAGAAGGATCTTTAGGAGGCAGGTCTTTCTGTCTAATATCAGCTGCCTAAAGGCTAGGTCTGCAGCCCCTAAAATTTTGTAGGCTTCCTCTGCAGGAAAGCTATAGCCCCGTAGGTCACTGGAGGAAGACCACTGATGGACTCTGAAATAAAAAACTCCCTGTTAAGAATGGCAGGGGGTTTTGGCAAAGGTGAATGAGTGTGGTGAGGAGCTCTCGCTTATGTGAGACAGGAAGAGAGGACATAGGGTGGTGCAGAAGGGAACACAACCTGCCAAGTGGAATGTACTGAGCAGCCTAACTCTAACTGACAGCCTTGCGAGGGCAGCCGCTGGAGCAGCCTCGGGGCGCAGGGAGGGACTGGAAACCAAATCGAGCTGACATGCATGCAGGAAGTGGAAAAGCATTGCAAAAGCATGAATTCTTTCATTTCGCATTTTTATACGTTGTGAAAAGACTAAATACAGAACATATTTTTCAAACTACCATACTGTAAGCTCACTTCAGCATTTTGAAGACAGTAGCTAATGGCAGCAACAGCCGATTCCCCACTCTGACAGAGATTAGACCTTTTAGATTCAAATCTTTGTGCTACAAGAAGATTTCTTTCAAATTTGTCTCATTTCACAGATATAGTACACAGAAATGGAATATATATATCTCAAATATTAAAAGCCAGGTCACCTGTCTAAACAGAGAGGTGGTATTTTTAGTGGTAGGACTTGGAGTGCAGTAATGCTTACAGTCTCTAGTGACATTTGGGTATGGTAAAAAACTCAGCCCCTCCCCTTGAATCAAACACCTGAAGTTATTGCCCATGGCCATCTCATGTCCTTCCTGTAGCAGCACTCTCTTCTCCACCCCTGACGTACACCTTCTCCATCTATATCCTCATATAGTTCATTGACAGGTCTTTTCCAGGCTGGTTTGTCTTCCATCATACTGTTGGTCCCTTTGTGTTCCTCCTCTAGCTCCCACAGCATAACTCATATACAGACATCTCAGCTTTCTTTTTCAGAATTTCCATCAATTGTCTTTATCTTTCTTGTTACCAACAGGCTACTGAAATCATTATTATAATCAGAATCACCAATTTTGGGTTCCCTTTCACTACTTAATGCCCAGCTATACTTGGTAGACACCAAGGGGCAGACAACTATTGCCACGGAGCATTTACAGCCTAGGTAGAAGATAAAGCACAAGTGACATAGACCGTTGCTCTGCTCACTGAGATAGTTCTTACAACCATACTGGAGTCCCATCACCTGCTTTCTAATATTTTCAAGACAGCATTTTTTTGCTCCCCTCTCAGGAGGCTCATCAGTCCTTAGTGAAATTTCTCATAAATACCTACAAACCCACTCCTTGGCTGTTCTGCAAAGCCTACCTGAACAGTCTCCAATGGCATGACACAAACAAACCAGCTCTTAGTGACTGTCCCTGATTAGGAGCAGGGCAAAGTGTTACAACACAAGGATGATGGTAGACACCATTCACAAACCTCGGGGTAGTCACAGTATTTGCTCACCTGCAATAGCAAGGAGCAATGGAGAGAGATAAACACTTCCAGGAGAGATATTCAAAACACCTCAGTTAGATGCTTAAATTATTCTGCAGCAGATGGTGTGAATGCCCTCCCTTACATGAAATGGGTCTTTGTCCTGAAATCCTTATAATCCATATAGACAAGACAAACAAGATGTGGGAGGGAATAAACAGATGTCTGGGGAAGAGAGGCACAGAGAAAATAAATGGCTTGCCCAAGGTCACACAGGATATTGGAGATGGGCCTAAAAATTGAATCAAGATTCTCCTGAGACTTAGCCCAGTGTTTTAACCACAAGACCATCCTTGGAAGCTAATTGATTAACTATCCTAGACAGATGCCCATAACTTGAAGACAGAATTTCTCCTCAGTTAACCACTTCACAGCACAAGATAAGTATCAAACAAAACCAGCATCTTTGGGATATAACACCTTGGCAGCTATTTTATGAAGAATAAGTGCATTCAGCCTAGAAAACAAGTGGTATAAACAAGAAAAATAAAACCCTGGGATTAGATGGGATTTCCTTGCTTTCCTCCATCCTCATTATTCAGAGTCATCTCACAAAAAATGCAATGAAATTATTTGAGCTGCTTTGAAAAAACACCTCGAGCGTACTGTCTGTAGAGGGACGGTTCCGTCTGGCCTGCCTTGTGTTCCAACCAGATTCCTTCTTAACCTCTTTAGCTGCCAACTTCGCTGTTATGTACTTATTTCTGCATTAGCTCTGCTCTGCCTTAGTTCAGTTTTAAAGACCAGATGCACAGAGGACGTGGCAGAGGACTCGCAGGCTGGGGACAGTCCTGTCACTCTGGGAAAGGGCAAACCCCATTCTACCAACAAGCTGGAACATACCTCATTGCTGTGTCACGAGCTGGAGACACTTATGTTGAAAACCAGCAGCGTGAAAGCATTAGTATCTGCTATGGAGTAAGGATGGGAGCTAAGCTAGATGTACAATGGACTGTTAAGAATTCACTTAGCAATGCCATAAAGAGAAGCAGGATCATGCCAGGAATAGCCATACGTATAAGGAAAAGGAGTAACTGATGTAAGGAGGTAAAACTTCTGGTGATGCGAGGGTAGAGAGAGTGTGGTTAAAGAGGTGAGTGGAACTTGTGAACTATTTAAATACTAAAGCTATGTCACATTGACTGACAAGGAACAGAATTGCCTCAGAGCAATTTTCTCCACTTTTTCCCTCAGCAGAATGCCTTTATGGATCCCTGACATTTCCAGGCATTACATTTCCAGTGCTTTTGCTTCAAAAATTTCCCTACCACTCCTAACTCCTGTGGTCTTTTCTCCATCATTTCTTGAATTCTTGTATTCCGTATTCTGCCTTCATCTTCCCACACCTTATGTGCGAAGCTCAAATCAAATTTTTAAATAGCTTGGCTCTCTCTTGCAAGATAGTTATTTTAATTTGTGGCTTTGGTGCATTTTCTGTACTGCTATCCTCCCTTTCTCTTGCAGGCAGACTGCATGGTCCTGTAAAAGATCTGACGAGTCAGTTTAGTTCAGATTTCATCCACCTGCTTTCTTGCAAATTTGCAAATCGACCACCCGAGACCCTGTGTACTCAGCTGATGATTCCTGCTCTACGACCATTCCACTAGCACCAAGGAGTGCTCAGACAATAAAAAAAGGCCTCTTGCCTGTTTCACCTGACGCTAAGGGAAGAGGATAAATAAGTATGGCTCAGCATTCCTCCGGCCTTATCATGAAGAAGGGCTGACAACTCAGTTTCTTCCCATTCTCCTGGAAGGGTAACGACTAAGCTACATGGTTTTAGTCCACTGAGGATTTGTCTCCTACCACCCTGAAATAGTGGACTGATTCCAACAGATGCCCTTGGACCTGAGATGCCCACCCCAGCCCAGGTCACAGAGCATTTAAAGAAGTAGTTTCTTTCCAGTGAAAACAGAGGGACAAGCCTACATCGAACGTGTGCAGGAGGAATCAATTCCCAGGGCAGCTACATTGTTGCACAGAGAACAAAACAAAAACAAACCAGTGATTAAATGGTTTGTGTACGGTGGAGCTACAAGGATGTAAACACAATCCACAGAGCACCAAGAGCTTCTCTGGGGCAGTTCTCACTGTGTCCCTACAAACATCCACACTTCTGCTCCTGCTCATCATCCCTGCCTGGCTTCTTCAAGTTTATCACCCTCAGGGGAATTCCAGCTTGTCCAGGCATATCTGGTCTAATTTTAAATGAAATTAACTGTGTTCTCAGGTGCCCATGAATATAGAAGCAGACACAGTATGAATGGGAAGGCTTCAGGGAGCCATAATCCCTTCTGTCCATAAGAACCATCCAGTCCTGCAATGGCAGCATATTCTTGTATATAAAATACATAATTCCTGCAAATGACAGTTCCATAAGGAACCCACGGAGCAGGACCTCGGGCTCATTTATAGTCACACAATGGTAAGTCAGATCTCTCTCGATCAGTGCATGACAATACCAAGAAAGACCTTTTCTCAGAACTCAAACTTAAAATTTATGGAAAAAAGAACAGAATTTAGTTTGATTCTTTCATTTGCCTGTGTGGTTTTTATTTCTGCTGCCTTGCCAGGCCCCCAAAATACAACACTATCATAACATATAATAAAAATATTCGGTTTCTGATAAATTAGGTCGTAATGTGAAAAAGTCAAGGTGTGGGTTTTTTTACCGACTATGTTCACTTGGGTTAAGATTAGATTACAATATATTTGAAACACAAAAGATTCTACACATACCCCTTCTAAAAAATTCAATTGTTTTATGTCTGCAAAGTTTTCTGAATGCCATCTTTCTGGGTTTCATCTTACAGAAAGATTTAATTTAAAAATGCCCTTAGTTACAATTTTTGAAAACTTGGAAGAAGAAAAAGAACCCAAACGAATTTAGTCATGCTCTGAAATAACTCTTCAGTTTGACCCTCAGTCTTCCTTATTTATTTTTTCCAAACTGGAGAGAAAATGAAAGGCTTGCATTTTGGCTCAATCCAAAAATCAATTATTTGAACAGCTTCAAATATCAAGTTATTTATTCTTTGCTCTTGCAATAATGCATGGGGTTCAGTTAAGAGATTAGTGCAGCATTCAGCTATGTACCACCCTGCACAAAATATAAAGCTGATTCAGATTCTAACAAATTTACAGCCTCAAAATGAGAAACATCATAGTATTTTTTTTTTTTTTTCTGATGGAAAATAACACGCGTAGGATGGCAGGAGGAAGAGAGGTCTAAAGAGTGCCCCTGATTCTGCCTGGAACCATGTTAGAATTTGTGTAATATAGAAGCTACTGAGAATCTCAAAGGCTGAGGGTCTGAGTATTGTCACACTGTACATAGATTATATATGCTGAAAAATATGTCAAGATCAGTCTAAGGTTTGCAATTTGACAGAGATCTCCAATTCTATTCCCACAGCTTATATTTCACTTTCACTCTTGGAAACTGTTTGCGTATAATGATGATTAAAGACTTACCTATATGTTGATCTATATCAATAAGTACAGAGACAGGTACAATAGACACCCAACACATAGCTATACATGTATTTGGATGAATACATCGATTCTCGCTTCTGAGCTCAAAGAGAAAATTATAAATATTAATTCTGCCAATAGACCGGCCTGAAAGAAATCAGAGCTCCCCTCTCGTTACAGCCTGTTATTAGGTCCCTGAAAGTTCCTGAGCTACAACAGCTCACTCCTCCCATCTAGTGTCCACAGCATCAATGCACAGAAACGCAGTTTAAGGGGAGACCTTCTCTTGTGCAGAAGGAAGCTGATCTACGACGCTTCCTTTTGTTCCAGAAATTAAATTAAGCTAAATTACAATGTCAGCTCTTGCAGCACCACCTGGCACCCCAAGCCTGATGTACTGCACTTTTAAAATGCAGCATTCCTTCCCTGAGTTATACCACACAGTCTACGTCTGGTAGAAATAAAATAGTTCAGGGATGTTACCACCCCCCCAGGTTTCCCCCCAAGGTACTTACTAAGAGACAGTGAATAGGGTTTCCTCTCAGATCAGTGTCCGGAGCCTGCAACAAACTCCAGTCTCTCCCTTTATTGTAGGTGATGAAAGTTTTCACTTGGTTGTCGATCTTCTTGTTAGCCAAGAACATTCCCTTTATCCCTGCTACCTAGGAAAAATTGACATGGCTGAAAAATAGATCAAGATGATGCAGGTGTTGTGCAGGTGTCTCTTTTGCTCTGTCAAACCCAACAGGGATCTGGTGGCTGTCACTGTGGTACATGTCAGGGCAAGAATTGCCAAGGAGCATCAGAGGAAGGCAAATTTTGTCACTGGGGAAAAGATAAGACCGTCACAGGTGGAAAGGTGACAAACGGAAAAGAATCAGCATGGGAACATGGAAAGGTATCAATAGTATTATCTGTAAAGTGACAATCTCTTGACCGGAGGCATCCTTCCCCCTGAAAGATGAAATATGTACAATGCAATTATTTGTCTCTTACACTGCAGTACCAGGAAACAGCAGCATTTGGGCCTTGCAAAGAAAATGGCAGCACACACATAAACTTGCAGTTCAGCTCTTCTACTCTCATACAGTCTGCTTAAGACATTTCATCTAAGGATCCAAATGTGTTTCATAGTTACCAGTTTTTCACCAGGATAACTTAGGGCACAGAGGTATTTTTATTACAGTTTCCTATTTTGAGGAAAACAAAGCACTGGTGACTCCAGCAAGGCTGCCCAGAATGATAGTTCTAGAGCTAGAAATGAGATTCTAATCCTTTTACTTTTCCTGGTGTTTTACCCAACAGCTTTACCCCACAGACCTGCAGCAGGACTTTGTAAAGATGTGATGCTAACAGGCTCACATTGGAACCAAGCCCAAAAGCGTCTTAGTGGGGAGGAAAAAAAAGTCAACCTCGAACCACAACTCACACTGCAGAATGTTCCCATCTTCTCAGCACACTGAAAATCAATAGCCCAATAGCTGCTGCAGCTTGCGAATGAATTTGTTAGGCTGTCATTCTGCAATCTGAGTGCTGCAATAAAAAGGGAAGTGAAATTGGGAGAACGGAGGAGGAAAGTGAGAAATTTCTTTGGTTTCCAGCAAATCTGTTCAGTCATCCACCTCATCTTTTCTCACGATGTGGAACTAGTACAAAGAATCATTCATCAAGACTTTATTCATAGAGATTATTACTTAAATGGCATCACATGGCAAACGGTTACACAGCAGATTCAGAGTTTGTTCCAGCTCAACTCATTTAATTATGTGGCTGGATTTGGATGTTACAGCTCCCAGTGAGTAGATCCTTATCACATTTGTAGTCACATGCTGTGGGACTCCTGGGGTACAGTGCACTGGTACAGTACTGGGGTACTTAGTTGTTCCTGCTTGAGCAATGGCACTGATTTTCATTTGAAGTTACATAAAGACTTATACATGACTTGCAATAATGGGCAATAATCTTTAAATTAAGAAGTTAACTAATTTATTGTTGATACAAGCATAAAAAGATAGTATTTTCAGTTTCTTAGCTGAGTTGTTTGGATTCACCCAACTAAGTATTCAGGTTTTCTTTGTTGTAGTAGAAAGGCCCCCTGAAAAGACAAGGGTACCCTGTCTCCCCGTGATACTGCATGAAGAGAGGGCTGGAAAAATAACACAGTTCTGCCTTTACTGCTAGAGGCCAGAGCCTATAGCTCTGTTTGTACTTCTCTTTGTTGTTGTCCTGAAATAGTTGTTTTATATAGTCCCTGAGAAACGCTGGCCATAAATGATTAAAGAGCATTTTATATATCAGGTGATAAATGTGTTCTGAAATCCTGTGAATTTTTCTTTTTATGATTCTAGTCATGGGCTGGGACTCCGAATCCTTTCCTGAGAAAGCAAAGTATAAGTTATACTGTCAGGCTTGGACAGCTTTATCTTAAAAAAAGACCACACACACTGTCCCTGTTTGTGTGCTCCTGATAGGAGGAGAGACACCGATTGCGAACACACAGCCACGGCACACACAATGATCTGTTCATCCCTGCTCTTCAAACAATCATAAGAGACAAAGACTCATGCAAGTAGGTGCATGACCACCAGTGGTCAGAGAGAGAAGCACTCCATCACCTCCCACCCAGGCATTGTAGACCATCCTCCCCACCCTGCATGCCTTGTGTGCAGATGCAAAAGGTGTCTACAGCTTTAGAAAGGTTCATACAAGACACTTGAACGCACCACTCAAAACACATTCTTCACTCCTCATCCCCAACTTCATACAGCAACCAAGATGCGTACTGCTGAAAAAATAAGTCCCAGAGTGAAAGGCATATATACCATAGCTATAGACACATCTCCTCATGGTTTGGTATCACTTCAGGCATGGATTCCTTGCTCCAGGATTGTCTTGCTGCAGACAAGTCCAACTACAGAGCCAAGAGCCATATCACATCATTGGAGAGGTGCAGGAATGCAGGAACTAGAAGGCCACTCAGACCCCTTGGCCAGTTACACTTGCTCTAGGAGGTGGTCTCTAGGACAGCCCTTCTGCGACTGCAGACCCACTGAATGCTGAGTCTGGTGTGCTGCTGCTGAAGTGGCACTGGAAGGTGGTAGAGAGAAGAGCTATTCTCATACCCCTCCCTGCCCAACATGCACATTAAACAGACCTTTCAAACAATCTTGCTTTTCTAAATATGCCACTGTCACCACAGAAGGACTCATTTTGCCATCTCCCCACTTGCTTTTCATTTATCTATGGCTGCTTTTTTTCTTCTCTCTTCTTCATCTCCATTTACCCCTAGAGCATCCATCATTTGCAACAACCCTACTGGGAGAATCATGCTGGATGGCTTTCTGTTCCCTTCTAGCTAGAACATCAAATTGAAAGGAAGGTTTGTGCCAGGTTCAGTGTCAGCCAATATTCTTTCTATCTAGATAATCAGCAGATATGACACTACAAGTCTTATTCCATTAATTTCAATCCAGGTTACTGTGTGGTGTCAGCCTAATAGAACAAAACAAAGGCTTTTTCTTTCCCCCTGGGATGTAGGACACCTTTACATAATGCAGTGAAACTGCTTCTTGAGCTGACAGTAATAAGAGGCAACAGTTTTTCCATTGGCTGCCAGCACTGCAGAGAGATTAATAGTAAAAATGTCCAAATGACTGAAATGCCAGTGCCCATCCTCCTACAGTTCATCTGCATTTATGTACAACACTTGGGCTGTCTGGACAATTCAAGGTGGTTTCCAAGAAAAGGGCAGCTGTAGGCAAACTATATAGCAGAGCTAATATTCAGACGGTGATGAGGAAACACAGGAAACATCTTTATTTTCAAAGGAACTCAGATCTAGTTCATAGTTAGAAAATCACCTGGAGGAGACCTGAAAAGAGAAGCTGACCCTCAAAACAGCAGCTGAAGACTGAATTTCTACTTAGCTGAGTGCTGTCTTCAGAAATAAAACAGGCAGCAGAGCGAGAGAAGTACAAGGGCACATTAAAAGTCTTATTCTTAGGATCAGTTGCCATAGAAGACAATGCAAATTGGTACTTTTTCAGGTGAGTTTAGGCAGAATGTATTTGTCAGAAAAAGTCACACGGATAAAAGGGACATCAAAATTTGGTAGGAGAGTTTCCACGCTCAAAGCATACCCAAAAGGGTGTATCTAAAATCACTTCAGTTCCCAAAATAGTCCAAGTTGGGGAAGGTGACAAAGTTAGATGAACTCTTCAAAGTTCCTGTGTCTTCTTACTTCTAAAAAAAAAATTTAGGCTGCCAGAAACACAACAAAAATTAGAATATGATTCTATTCAGAGGGGTGGGAGCTTTCAGAGCCACAGGCTGGACCAATGTGGGCCAGCAGTATTTTGGCTGAGAAACTTAAAGAGTTCCTCTTAGGGACTGACTGAACTATTCCATTACATCTTCTGATGCTTAAGCTCTTCCTCGAGAACCTACAGAAGAATACAGCAGTGAATCTGTTCACAATATTAAGCTGGGTGTAAATTCAACACCTGTGTAAAACCTGGCCTTGAAACTCAGCTGCTTTCACTGAGACCCTTACGTAAAAGGAGGGTAAAACTATGTGTTTAGTCACTTTTTGGCTCTGCTGTTCACATGCATATTATGAGACTGATGTGTGAGAAGAAAATGGTACAGGCATTGTGTGAGCTCCGGAGATAGGAATGAGATGTTTGGAGTCATGACATACCTCATAGAGGTCAATCATCACATTCCCCTCCAGACCTTGACTACTCTTGACGTTTTCCAAGGCCAGGGTGAAGTACACCCCTCGGGTGTCGGAGATATACAGATTGTACGTGTCGTTCTGGTTCCACTCTTGTACAGCTGCAAACACCTGATTCTCATCTGTGCTGATAACATGCATGTCCTAGGGAAAAAAAAGAGAGGAAGGTTACTAGAGGGAGCTCCACTCTGTCATTTCCAAGGGCACCAAAGTAATTGTGGAGGAGCAAGGGATATATTTTGGCTGCAGTTTAAAAAAAAAACTGTAGACAGCAGTCCTGTAAGCAGATAATTCCATCCAGGTATATTTTATACCAGCTCTCTTCTGCCAATTTTCAAAGCAGTAATTAACTGATGAGGTGTTAATTGAACATTTACATTGGCAGAAGAGTGTTATACAGAAGCACTTTCCCCCCCAACAACATTTGCATTTTAATGAGTACTTTGTTTGGGGGAAAGGGCGTTTGGCACCTGAGTAATTGTGGAATCACAGATATTAAAAATACAGGGTTGTTTGTTGTTTTTTTTTTCAAAGAAGCAAAAAGAGGCATCTGAAACATCTGCTTCTTGACTAGGATTCAGAAACCAAGTATGCTTGGGAACTGATACAAAGATGATCTGATGGGTTACCATCTGCAGCCAGTGCTGCTGTTATTTATTATTTCTAATGACAGTGTTGAGTAGAAGCCAAGGCCCTGGACCACTGTGCTGTACATCCCCCCCTGAAATATAACAGAAAGACAACCCTAATCCTCACTAGATGTATAGAGCATATAGAGCAGAAGTGTTGTTAGATCACTAGTGTTATGAGTGAGGCTTTGTTTTACTCTGTTTGTTCTGTTTGTTACAGCAAGCAGGAAACAACAAAAAGATTGCATAATTAAAGAAAAACCAGAAACTATTAAACCTGATTCCTTCTTTCTATGCCTGAAGAAATTACTACTCAGTGGGAAAAGCCACCAATAGACATTTGAAGCTCTATCTGCCCAGCACAGGCACCCTGAGTTCTTTGGTGCCATAAAAATCTGTGGAAGTAGTAAAAGAAATGCAGATTTCTTAGCACCAGGTGATTCCCAGAAGATTTGGCTGTTCTGTGTGGTTTGGGCAGATATCCCAAAGTTAATTCTACTTCCATGAATCTCAGCCAGGGCTCTCTATATGCAAAACTAGGAACTTTATCAGAAAATATACTCTGGAAGCTGATATTACTTCTTCCTTCTGCTAATAATAGTCTTTGACAATTCCCTTTCTTGTGGTTTTGGAGAGGGAATTAATACTTCCAGATGGAGATCTGTAATGTAAAGATGAAAAATAATATAATAAAGAAATCCAATCAATAAATTTGAAGGTGGATTCACCATGAAGTTAAGATTCAGAACAGTTGTTCGTTCAACCAGATCCAGATCTGAGCATGGAGTGGATGAATATTCACTTGATTAACTTGCTTCTTTGCGCTGGAGAAAAAATGTATACCAGAAGATGGGCTGGTTTTGTGGAGGAAGAGATTGGCTTAAATCTTGAAGCAACAGAAAAAGCAATATAAGTCCCACTGCCTTCTGCTAATTGTGGCTGTGACTAGGTACCCTCTCTTAGCTCCAGATGTGCTAGTAGGAGTTACTGACACAGCTGTTTGTCAGAGGCTCCGTATTTCAGACTGTCAGCCTAGTCAATCTGCTGGTAGCTCTACATGAGTAGGTGTTCCCCATGTGCTTCAGACAACATTGGCTAGCACAGCTCTAATCTCAAGCTTAAACTTTTGCATAGGTGCATATACATCTCTCTATTTAAACATAGACAGAGATTATAAGTAAAACTTATTTTATCTGGGGAATGTATAGTATCATTAGCTTACCATTTTAATCAATAGTTTTGTAAAAACTAGGAGAGAAAGATAAAAAGATATTTTGATCAACACCAGGGAAACCTAAAGACAATTTCTTCAATGATTAAGAAACAAATAATTTATTCACTAGGTGCTTCCTGAGTTTTGATCAGATCATGCTCTAAGATGCAAGTCTAAAGATCCCAGTAAAGCTGAAGGAGTTTAAGCCTGGAGAAGCAGAGACTGAGGCAGAATTGGCATAATATACGTAGTGCAGAAAGTAAAAAAAGATAGCATTTCAATGGTTTATCTTTGGGGATCAATTAGCTTTTCCTCTTAATATGGCCTTGTGCAATAGATGCAGTCACCAATGCAAAGCTTAGATAGGAAGGGATCAGTATATGTGCATTAAACAGGTCTTTAACCAACACCAGGAATTTTTCAGTTTCCACAATGGGATAATTAAAATTAATCAGCATATCGTATTCAATTTTTATTTTTTTTTCATGGTGGGGCTAACTTTTTTTGGAGGAGGAATAATACAAAAAGACAGCCTTCATTTTGGTATGGAGCAAGAGCTTCTTCCCCTACTGCAACAGATGTTCATTTCACCTCCCCAGAGAAAGGTAAGAGGACAGGAAAGTGAAGCAAGGCAACTTTCTCAAACTGTCATTGTCATCTTGGGGGGCTCCCTGTGCATCTGCCTCCTGAGAGCCTCAGCTTTCCTCTCTGTGTTCCAGCACACAGTGTAAATACATTAATATGCAGTTCTACTATCAGTCCCTCTTGCCTCACCAAAGACAAAAGTAAGAGCACGATGCTGTGGATGGGTTTGATCAGGTGTCTGCTCAAATGACTAAAGGCCAAGGCTCTCTGAATTACTAAACACGCTTCAATTGCCCTTATTGCACTTGGTCAGGGAACTCTTCTTCCTGGCAAGTTAAACAGCAGGGATGTGTAATGCCTGTTTTATCCTGTCAATTACTGGGACTGTCAGCTCTTTTTAAGGTCTGTATTTAAGGATTATTTTTTTTTTTTGTGGTTATTGCTTCTTCCACCAGGATGTACATCCTGAGGTTGAAAGAAGGTGATGAATTTAAAACAGAGGTGCCACACGTACCCATCCCATCAGCATTCAGCCCAGCAGCAGTTAAGGACAGGTCTTTTAAAAAGAGAAATTGCTTGGCTTGCTACAGTATTCACAGATGTCTGCCCAGTGCATTGGTCTAAAATGGAGTGAATGTACCCCGTGTGTACATTAAAGGTGATTATCATGAGTGACATTAAAGAGCTTGTGACAGACCCTACTTTGTGGTGCTGTGGTACAGAACAGGCAGTAACAACCCGCAGATCGACATCACTGCAGAAATTAACAGCCCTTAATAAAGATCATTTACAGGGTTAACACAACCTGTATGCACATATGCTGTCATGTTCTTGTATGGGAGGGAGTTTCAAGTTCATTGAGGCTTTTAAACCAACTGGTTACTAGGCTATCGATACCACCAACAACAATATTTTAGTTTTGATTTGTTGTAGGCCATTCCTGCCTGAGCAGCAGTATCACCTGCCAAAGCTCCCTGCCGTCACACCCCTCCAGTTTAGGAAGGGTGACATGCAGAGACAAAAAGCTTGATATTTCTGCCTTCAGCTCCAGAAGTCACTTAGTACTGTTTACCATATTTGGCCCCTCTTTCTTAGCTGAAGGAGATAAAAGAGAACTTAGGCATAAAAGCAGCTGTTTGTTTCAATTCCTTGAATAGTATAAGGCTTTGTGCATTTCTAATAAAAGCAGCCATCCTGCTTTGATAGCAGCCTACTAGACAGCCACAGCTCTGCTGTAGCTCCTTCCAAGCCAAATGTAGCTCTTCAGCCTTTGAAGATATTCCGAGACTGTGACAAAGTGTCTTTTCTCCTTAAATATCTGCCTTTTCTTTGGGTCATATAACATGAATGTATTGTTCCAATTCCTATTCTCGGAGCACACATTGCAATTTAATTGTAGTGCATTTTTCCTGGCTCTCCAGAGACCTCTTTGAAAAGGTGGACAGTTGGAAAAGTAAACGTGGGCTAAAGGAAACAGCCAGTTCAAAGCAAGCAATGGCTCTACGAATGGTCTGAACCAGCTCTAAAGGACAATTCTGATTTGGGTATTACAAAAAATGTAACTCCTTTGCTAAAGGCTACTTCAAATAACACACGTTTAAATTTGATCTGAATTGACAGAGCAATTCCTTCCTGCTTGGACAGGAAGTCTCAAACCATGCCCTAGAGTACTATCTTTAAGTGTGAAGATATCATGGCTTCTGGTAGGGTCCTCAATGTCCTGTGAGCCTGGGTTTTCAGGTGATGTAAACAGAAGCAAAGGGTACAATGGCAGAATGGGTAAAGTATGGCACTGAAGGTCCGGGTTTGAGCTGCAGTCTGGTTATATGGTGAAGGTCACCCAGTCAATCCACCATGAACAAGTCAATTGAGGTGAGAAAGCAAAGACAGCCAGCCGTGACGTTAGCCATGTTATGCCTTTGAATGTTTCATCTACAAAATCTAAGATACTTTCAACTTCTAGGAAAAGGCCAACCTCGCACTTTTTTTATTTCCTTTTGACAATCCTTGCTTAATTTCTTAAAAAGCATTTTTCTCCCGAAGTTAGTCCTCACATATAAATCACAAAATTATTTTCTACCTTTGATCTTAGATTTCATTTAAGACAGACTATACCAATAATAAGAAGGTCTCAAAAAAATCCCACTCTTTGTCGAGAAGCTGTTAGGAGTTCAGCTGCAAAATGGTGATTTCTTCAAAATGGAGCTAACATTTTATATAGGTCTTTAAAAAAGAATTCAGCTCCAGGAGGCAGCAATAGTCTTTCAAGCTCCAATGCTAATTCACTATTGTTCTTAATTAGGGAAGATATGGAGCAGACACACAAAGACATTTCTTTGCTTGGTTCCCATTAAAATCTGCTAATGAGGCAAAGCACAAAAAGCGACCCACTCAGGATAGGGGCAGGAGAAGGGAATTTTAAGACCACAAGAATAGGAAAAAAAAAAAGAAAAGAAAGGAAAGTCCCCTCCAAGACTTAATTAACTATGGGAAAGAAACAGTAATTGACATGGGCTGTTTTATCTGTCTACATTTCGTGCTGATGTCCTTGAGTAGCCAAAGTCCTGACTTGGTTTTCAGTCCTTTCTTGCTTGCAAATGTTCCTTTAAAGAAGAATGAGGTTTTCACTCATTGTGAGTCATCTTGCAGTTACCTGTGTTAGATTCAAGAATTTCTGTACAATCAAAACATCTGTAGGTTCATATGGGCATTCCAGCAACAGCAACCTACCTTGGGCAAGGAGTACTTTGGCAGCTTCATCTGTGCAAATGCATTCCTTCTATAAGAAACGTAATAATGTGGTCTTCCTCCTGATGTCAACTATGAGAGAAGCAGGAAAGTTATCAACAGGGGTTTTTTTTAATATTTTTTTATCATCAGAGGAAACGTCAAGCAAAAGGTGTCAAGGAAAATATCACAGTGTTGGTGGCAACGGCTTAAAACTGCAGCTCTATTACAATTGATGAATAAACACTGATCCAGCTGAGGGTGGCTGAAAAAAAAGAAAGAGAAATCCCATTTTCTGCAAAGGGAGACAAAGGCCAGAATTTCAGGTGAAAGTCTGGGGAAAGTGAAGTCATGGCTCCACTTAGGCTATTACATCACCTGCTGATACCACAGCTCTCCTCTGCCTTACCACAAAACACTCTGTTCTTTGCTGTCTGCAGAGCTGCCGTGTAGGCTATTGGTTAGATCAGAAGATTGGCAGATAGGACGCTTGATTTCTATTTCTGCCTCCAGCTTTGGTTCCTCTGCAGCTCTGTACAAGCCATCATATGTATCTGTTACCAGATCAGCTGAGCGTTCACAGCTTCTGAAGGCAGGAGAAGCTCAGTTGATTTGGTATTTCTGTGAATCTGGCCATTTATTTAAGTGCCCAAATACTGATGGCAAGACCTTGAAAATGCTGGGTTAGAGAAATGTGAGGTTTCACTTCCTACCACCTATTAAAGGGGAAAAAAATAGGAAAAAATAGCTTTTTAGCTGACAGTGCTATCTGACTTCAGTGTGCCTGAAATCTAATCAATGTTTGTAAAGTACTTTGAAACCATTGGATGAAAGATACTGAAGAACAAATATTCCAAGGAATTCTCCATGCAGAACTTTGCTTTAATTGCTTGCTATCTGGGCTTATCGAGACTTTTCTTTAGTAGTAAGTGCATAAAAATGCACTGCAGTCGTTTAAAATGCAAGATACACAGAAGCTAGGTTCATACCAGATTCAGTAAAATAAGAACTATTTCTTATTCTAAAGCTCTTCAATAATATTTTTTAAGGGAATTGAGCAAAAGTTAGTGGAAGGAAGGCCAGAAGCATTGTTTATGAGACAGTGTGAGTTTGTAAATAAAACAAGGTGTAGTAGGAGAAGTAAACCAACATTCCCTTATCCTTGTGGTTTTGACCCTACTAATTCCCATTCCAAATGCCTTAGTTGCAGAAAAGCCAGATGGAGATCAAGGCAGGCAGGGAAGAGGGGAGGGTGCTCAGGTTGTTCATCTAACTTTCCAAGCCTTTACTGGCTGGTATAGGGCTACTCATCCTCTGAGGAACACTGCCTGGGATAAGGCAGGATCCAGCATCAGCCACAGCATGTTATTTAGCTGTTCCTTTCCAGCCAGATACTCCCAGATACATACGGAACCACTTGAAGAATCACCTTTAAAATTACCAGCCCGCAATGAATTCACTACTTCAAACACAGCAGAGGTTGTTTCCAGGGATTACAGTATTATTATTTCATACCTGTAAGTGTCAATTATTAACGACTGGTAAGTACTATTTCTTTGACTTGTTATATTTATTTCTGTTTGAGAATCTCAAGAAGTTTAAGGATTAAAATAGGACCTTTGCAGATATTACATGATACCTTCCCAAACTGCACTATGAACATGAATATATGAAGTTGTGCAAAGTCCCACTGGGCTTTAAGGGGAGCGCTGTAAAAGGCTGCCCCTCCTCACATGTTCCTCCTTCCACCATGCAGCTGGCACGGGGGCAGAACAAAGCCAAAGTCTGACAGCACTGGGAGCACTATACAACAGTTTATAGACAGAAATGCATCAAAATACAAGGGCTATCCAGAATGGTAGACAATCTCCCCAGCACTGACTTCAGATGAGGCAAAGGAGTTGGCTTCTCTGCAGTGTGTAATAACATCAGGTCACAACAGAGAAGACTAACAATCTTGAAGAGCACAAAACCAAGGCATCAGTGATGAAGTAATGAATCAATTCACATATGAAGAGAAATTTCCCAGCTCCTCTGTCACTGGAGCCACAAACACACAGTCATTCTGAACTGAGAGAGCATGACTGAACGCTGATGCGTGCCCAAGTTTTCCTTACCACATAAACATTTCATTTATGCCTCAGACACACCAGGCACAAAAGCTATTCTGGAACGTATGTCCCAGACTTATTTGGGGATGATTTAGACTGGTGTTTATGACTGAGTTCATTAACTGAAGGTAATTAGCAATCAACTCACCCAATTTAAAATACCAGTCCTCTCTCTCTCCTCCACTCTCAAGCATGGCAGAACATAAACTGTCTGGAAGACGAGTTTAGTCTAATGACTGCCAGTTCACCACTGTGTTCCCTACCACTCTGTTGTTATTTTTGTCCTCTTCAGCTGCTATTAGATGGACTCTGGTGCCAGGCTAATGAAACCCACAGTAGTTAGATCTATTCACCAGCTTTCACCTGGAGCACAGCTTGGCTGAGTACATCTCATCCTCAGCCTTTTGACTATAATCAAAACTGAAGCATAACAATAAAGCCTGATTACTCCTCCTTTGGTTTTTTCCCAGACTCCCTCCCTCCTTTTCCATTTCCCTCCCATGCTCTGAAAGGTTTTGGTCTACTCCCTTGTAATAGCAGATGACTGACACATCACTTCAAACTGGGGGGTTAGAGCAGTAACCCTGGAGTGCTGATGGGATTGCAGGGAGTGGCACAGAGCACCCCAGTACATATGGTGGATGCTCCAGGCAGGAACTCTATGATCCTACAGTGACAAGATACTAGAGGTAAAAGGAACACTATTAGTACAGTAATAACCTGATACAGTCCACTCAGTGACTTTATCATCTGGATCCAGTGTTGTCTGATTAGATGGGACTGACACATTTGCACACACACGCAAAGGAATGGAAGAGAAAATAATACAATATAGAACAATATAATAGAAAATAATCTAATAAATAAGAGAAGAGGGTGTTCTGCACCTGAACAAACACGTAATCATCCTGGACGATGAGAGAGTTATGGTCAATGTAGCCTGGAAAGGGTTTGCTGCGAGTGGCTTCACTGCAGTTCTGCATCTTGCAGGTGATATATTGGGCATCTGAAAGGAAAAGAACAAAACCAAGACTCTTGAGATCCTGCGCACAGATTTTTCCTACTGTCACAAACCTGTTTGCTGAGACTGCATTTCTGCTTCCCAGCCTCACGTGACATGAAGTGACACCATCCATTTAATACAACACAACACTTGCTTCCCCTACACCCCTCATAAGTGCATCCTTGATGGCTTTATTCCTTTCACTTCCCTCCTTCTTAACCTGCCTCAGCCTCCCTTTATTTCTTTCATTCCACCCTACATCAGAGCTATACATTGTGTCTATGCTGTCTGCACCGAGTGTCTCCAGTTTCCCTGTCATCCCCAGGGTGTAGGATCTGCTGTAGGGCATGAATTTCTCCATAGTGTCACCACTGAGAACCTGTTCCATGGCACACCTCTATTTCCTGCAGCACTTACACTCTGCAGAGTAATTCAGATCAGCTTGGAAAGTCATTCAGACCATCTCCTGTTCAGGGGTTTTACCTATTTCTCTATTGACAGTGTAGGTAGATACACTGACAAACCTGGTGTTCATTCCACACACTCTTGAAACTAAAGCCTTAGCAGTTTTAATCGGTCATATGTTTCAAAGTAAATGGTCTAAATGCAGCCCTAAAGCCATTTCACCCACTGTCACTGTATGGGACATCCTCATCTCCTATTCTGAAGCAGTGCTCATCTCATAATCCATCACCTGAAGAAAAGCAATTTGAATTTCTTCATGGCGATAATTTATCCTAGAATACAGAGCCAGATTCTCAGTATTCAATTTGGGTTCTTTCAGACCAGTTAAGGAGTTGCGCTTTGTTTAATGACGAAGTCAATTTACAGAAAGAAGGATTTTGGCATTTTAGTATTAGCACTTACATGACAGAAACACTACATGGCATTTAATCTTAGAACTACTTCTAATATTTTTCCTTGTTGGAGAAGCACAGCCCCTTGTTTGATATAATTACCACCATCTGATCAGAGAAGTAGCATTTTATACTGAAATAGAAATGGCTGAATTTTTACCACCTCATATTTAATCTCAGTTTTAATTAAAAACTATGATTTGATATTTCCATCCTTACTTCTAAGGGCTGTTGACTTCTGCTTGAAACAGACACGCAGGGTAACGAACCTTTAGGAAAGTTTGATGAGGGATGATTTTACCCCAGCGTTCGCAGAATTCTTGGAATATATGAAGTGCTAAGTATTATTAGTCACTGCAGTTTATAACATTTTATGCTTTTGCAGCTCATTGCAAAACATTTAATTAAAACAGCCCCAACAGCACGATGGAAATACATTTCCCTTCAGAGGGACATGATTTTTTCCACATTAGCCACGAGAGGGCAGGGAACAACGTAACTCCCAGACTGCTCATTCCAACCAGCTCAGGAAAGTTCCCTTTCAGAGCTGTTCAGCCCTTTGGCCCTCTGTTCCCAGCAAGAAGGGAGACAACAGGGCTGGAGCCTCTCTCACCACCCAACAGAACTGTGTGGTGCAGCATGTCCCCCCCTGGACATCAGATGGAGAACAAACATGTGTTTCTTCACCTGCAACACAACCAATTCCCAGTCCTCCTGTTGCTTCAGCCCATTGCACCACGAAGGAGAGCCCCTCACCCCTCGCCTCCACATTCATCCCCTCCCATTCTGTCTCAAGAAGGTTCCCGAGTGAAGTGCCTGACGATCTTGGGCTTAAACAAAGAGGCATCAGTTGAAATGGCTGGCCCCACCACTCCCTGAGCTGTTGGTAAGACTGGGGGCTTTTCACACATGGGATCGAATAGACCTGGATAGCATCAGACCTCTTGTTTCCCACCTTGTTTCCTTTTTTTTTGCCCTTCCTCCCCCCCTCCTCCCCAGTTTCCATTCTAACTCCCCATGCAAAGAAGTTATCTATCCTGAGAGCACAGGAAGGTAACAGGACGGGTGCTGCTGGGACCAACCAGCGAAGAAGATTAAGGAATCTCTTCCACAAGAGATTTTAAAAAGTGTTCCAAGTTGACATCCATTAGAGGTGACTGAAGTTTTTTTGATCCCTTTTTAAAGGAGGAATGGGGACTACATCTATTCTGCTGCGATCGCAGGAGTCTGTACAGCAGTGATTGTACCATTGATGAGGATTTACTAAGGTAATTCCTGTGAACTTTTACAGTGCAATTCTCCATGGCTCCAGTTCTAAAATGCCAGTAATAATGACTAAAGGGCAGAGCACTGAAATTGCTTAAGCTGATCGCCCAAACAGCCAAACCCTGAGATGTGCACGCCAAGAAAAGCTCCCTCTGCCATGGGAGACAGCGAGAAGGAAAACAGGCTTCTTGCAGTGCCTGCATCCCTCTTTTTTCCTTAAGGGTAGTTTTGCTGTGCTCACATTAACTCAGGGATTTTGTTTCGGCACTTGATTCTCATGGACATTTTATGTGATTCCATTGGCAGAGCTTTGTAATTTAGCATTAATTAATGTCAATTAATGTATTCAGTTGCTAAGCTTTGGAATTAATTTCATTAGTTTTCCCGCACAGATGTTTTCCCTGCCATAGGTAATTAGGACATTATGCTTTTCAGTTCCAGAACCCTCACCTCCAACAACAGCTGCTGTTTTTAATATACAACAACAAAGTCACGCTGTGCCTGGAGAGAAGAACATAGCAATTCCCAGCTCTTACACCCCCAGACAGTTTGATTTTGACAGGTTTAGACACCAACAGTAGGATTTTTCTTGGGGACAGGCAGCTATTTCTAAAGAGGAAGCAAGAAAAGTCACAGAACACAAGAATGGAGAGACATCTTGTAAGGGAAACCTCTGACAAAATTAATCTGTTTCAGTGGTGAAAGAGAATTGCAAATGCTAACACATAGCAAAAGTCAGGAGCTGGAGGGACTCTGTGCCATGAAATATTTTAGTCTTTTCTGTTTACTTGAGCTCCATCCTAATATGTTCTCAAGGGAAGCGCATCCAGCCTGTCCCAGAGAGATTTCTTGGCTCAGCTGGTGGAGGTGGAAGGTTGTTGTTGGTTACTGGAGGTTGGTGAGCCTCTACAAATGTACAGGGAAGAGTTTTAAATCCATTCCTAAAGCAAAGTAGGACTTTCTTCAGGATACTTTGTTGCCAAGTGTTATTTCATATGACATAACAAATCATAATACCCACTGCTTTCCAGTCTAAGCTTGCATGCATATCCTTCAAAAACCTTATTTGATCACAAGGAGAGTCAGAGAGAATATTCACTGTACTCAGTGTGAATGTCTCAAGCCTCCTGATTTTTATTTGTATTGCCTTTAATGCACTGAGGAATGCATGAGGAGTTTATGCAAAGAGTATCCATACAATCTATGACTTGTTTGTCTTCCAGATTTACTACGGAGTGTCCTAGTTCATTACTGAACAGCTTAGACATTAGGGATAGTTTCTGCTTTTGAAGGCTGACTGGCATCTGGTAACAAATGAACTGTAAAAACATGGCAGTAACATACCCCACTGACAGACCCAGGCCTGTAACCCCTCTCCAAAAGTGACTAATAACAGAAGCCTAGAAAAGATTATAAGAATTTACCCAGGTGCCTTGGCAGTCCAGGCACACCTTCAGCGTCCACGAACTCCCATGGCAATGAGTACCACAATTTAATTAAATGTTCTCCCATACATTAATCTTTCTACTCCTTTTTTGAGAAACATACAAAATGACTATTTTTTATCCCTTTCCATCTGGTCTGAATATTGATTTGTGAAATGTTTATGATCTGAGAATATATTCACAACTCTCCAGGACTCAGCAACTGCAAAGCAATTAACTAGCAATGAAGATGAGTGAAATGAAGCCATCCCATTTACTAACTACACACAATTCTGTTTTTATCCTGCTGCCACTCTTTCTTCATTGCATGTCAGAGTCAGGAATCTTTCTTTACATGGGGAAGTATATCCTCTGCCATTTCTGGCATAAGAATATAATTAGAGAAAATAACAGATGTCATTCTCCAGGACAAATACTAATCATGATCAGGAAAAAAATACTAATCACAATCAGAAAAAAACAATAAAAATCACTGCACAGATTTAGGGCACTACAGGAATTAATTCACCACTCTAGCTATGTTAGCAAAAGATTGTCAGGCTAGGTTGCCTACTCATTTTTTCTACAGCAGTGATTATTTTATTCTTCTTGGTAATTTTTTGTGGAAACAGTCCAGGCACAACTTTTTAATTCAGACACTGTTGGCCAGATGCTCGGTCCATGTTGATCAGCAAGCAGAGCATACCTGCTGATCGCAGGTGAGGCTTTGGTCTTACCTGCAATCACAGGAGCACCTAAATTACTTCTCAATAATCATAGAATCATAGAATTGTCCAGGCCGGAAGGGACCTCCAAGGGTCATCTAGTCCGACCTCCCCACAGTCAGCAGGGACACCCCCAACTAGACCAGGTTGCCCAGGGCCTTGTCCAGCCTCTCCTTGAATATCTCCAGGGATGGGGCCTCAACCACCTCCCTGGGCAACCTGTTCCAGTGCTCCACTACTCTCACAGTAAAGAACCCTCTCCTAATCTCCAATCTAAATCTGTTCCCCTCCAGCTTGAAGCCATTTCCCCTCGTCCTGTCACTACATAAGAAAAGTTGCTGTATAAATCAGGACAGCAGAAGAAAAGCAAAGTAAACAAAAGTACTTTTTAAATTTAAGGAGCTCTCTAAATTTTTGCCAGCACTTTAGAAAACCCCTTAGATTCTTTCATCCACTCTTTAAAAAAAATAAAAATTATGTAAGTTAAACTACTCAAAATCAATTGGCTTCTATCTACATAAGTGAATGCATCTCTCATAAATGTACTAGTTGGTTTTCTTGACTTGCATTTATGAAACTGTCACTTAGACATCCTTTGAGTCAGCTTTCCAATGCTCTGGAGGGCCAACGGGTACCCAGTTAGTCTCCAAATACCTAGTAGGAATCCATCTTTGTAATTCTCACCAACATTCTGGATTCCTCAGTAGGGATCACATGAATAAAAAATACCTCCATGTCAATTAGCTTGAATCAGGCCTTACTGGGATAACCCTCCCTATCTCAAATCAGAGAAACACATTAATTAAAGATCCTTCAGGACTTGTGTATTCTTTATGAACCTAAGTCCCACGTCATTAAGTCTATATTCTTTCTGAAAGCACTTCAAGCTGTTTTTGAGCAAACCTAGATTTCACTCCTACTAGTCACTCTGCCTGCTGACTGTGGTGGTGAACGTAAGAGGAGCTTATCGCGTGGTTAAGAACTGTAGGAGATTAACTGTCTTATTGGGGTGTTGACCTGAAACCAGGCAAAAAATAATCACAATTCCTGCTGACTGTGCTGGCTTGACTTTGATCCTGTTCTAAAATCAAAGTGGAACACCAGGGACACCCAAGTGTGCAAACAGAAATGTGAGATAAGGTTCATATGAACTTCTTCCAACCAGAAAAATCAGTTTTACTACTGTGCTCTCAGTCCCAGCTTGCCTCAGATTGGGCCTGAAGCCTTTAAAAAATAAACAAAACCATTTGACGAGATGAAAATTTGCCTGGTGCTCTCCAAAATTTACACAACAGGATTGAAAACATAAATGGCAATGATTAGCCCTGCAAATCTCTCTCCATCAATACAACTAAATTGCACAGTCTGTACTCAGTTTGTTCATCACTGCCTTCATCACCCTAGTTTGACGAGACACAGTGTGTTCAGGAGCAGAGATTTCTCTGGATCTAAAAAAAATAAAATTAGGGAGAATGAGCTCAGGTACAACATTGTTAGACTGATCCTCAGGAGGTGTAAATCAATGTGCTGCTGAAGTTATACTGATTTATGCCTGCTAAGAGACTCCTATTTTGGTCCTTGTAAACCTTTTACATTATGTATATAAACACAATAAATAAAATGCACAGACAGACCATAATCAGGGATCAGAGACAGAGAGTTATTGGTATTCTAGCAAGGAAAACCCAATACTAGGGTTGTTGCTGATAGATGTTCTCAAATAACACTGCCAGGGAGATGGGCTAACACTGTTCTCCACTGACATTTCTGCTTCTTCTCCCTAAAGCTGCAGTTGCACTACTCAGCTTCTGCTGGAAAAGATACCAGCACAAGAATGAGGTGGCTTTTTCGTTTGTATTGAGTTCAGCAGGTTTTTGCTTAGCCCTGATATTTCCACTTCAGGATATTTTATTTTAATGTGTGGCTGTTTCCACACCACAGATTCACGGATTCGACAGAGTTGGAAGGGACCTCTAGAGATCATCTAGTCCAACTCCCCTGCTAAAGTAGGATTGCCCAGAGCACATTACTCAGGAGCATCCAGGCAGGTCTTGAAGATCTCCAGAGAAGGGGACTCCACACCCTCCCTGGGCAGCCTGTTCCAGGGCTCTAGCACTCTCACCAGAAAGAAGTTCTTCCTCCTATTTGAGTGGAACTTCCCATGTTCCAGCTTGTGCCAGTTGCCCCTCGTCCTATCGCTGGAAACCACTGAAAAGAGTCCAGCTCCACCCTCCTTCAACCCACCCTTTAGGAACTTGTAAACATAGATGAGATCTCCCCTCAGTCTTCTCTTCTCAAGGCTAAAGAGCCCCAGCTCCTTGAGCCCTTCCTCGTAAAGGAGGTGCTCTAATCCCCTAATCATCTTAGTTGCCCTACATTGGACTCTCTCCAGTACTTCCCTGTCCCTCTTGAACTGGGGAGCCCAGAACTGGACGCAGTATTCCAGTTGTGGCCTCACCAGTGCAGAGCAGAGGAGGAGAATGACCTTCCTCGACCTGCTGGCCACACTTCTCCCTATGCAGCCCAGGATTCCATTGGCCCTCTTGGCCACAATGGCACATTGCTGGCTCATGGAGAGCCTGCCATCCACCAGGACTCCCAGATCCTTTCCCTCAGTAGTACTTCCCAGAAGATCCACCCGTAACCTATATTGGTGCCTGGGGTTCTTCCTCCCCAGGTGCAGGACCTTACATTTGCTCTTGTTGAACCTCATTAGGTTCTTCTCTGCCCAGCTTTCCAGCTTGTTCAAGTCCCGCTAGATGGCCTCCCTTTCTTTCCTTCTTTTTCCCTGCCTTGTTTTGGCAAGTCTACCTCCATCCACCTTCTCAAATTTAATCCTCTTATTGAATTTTTCCACTTGGTTAACTCCCAAAAGAGATATTCCAAACAAAGTATAAATAAGTAAATGTAAGAACATTAAAAAAAAAAAAAAAAAGCAGCATAAAAAAAAAAAAAAACCCAAAAATTGGGCCTGAAGCCTTTAAAAAATAAACAAAACCATTTGACGAGATGAAAATTTGCCTGGTGCTCTCCAAAATTTACACAACAGGATTGAAAACATAAATGGCAATGATTAGCCCTGCAAATCTCTCTCCATCAATACAACTAAATTGCACAGTCTGTACTCAGTTTGTTCATCACTGCCTTCATCACCCTAGTTTGACGAGACACAGTGTGTTCAGGAGCAGAGATTTCTCTGGATCTAAAAAAAATAAAATTAGGGAGAATGAGCTCAGGTACAACATTGTTAGACTGATCCTCAGGAGGTGTAAATCAATGTGCTGCTGAAGTTATACTGATTTATGCCTGCTAAGAGACTCCTATTTTGGTCCTTGTAAACCTTTTACATTATGTATATAAACACAATAAATAAAATGCACAGACAGACCATAATCAGGGATCAGAGACAGAGAGTTATTGGTATTCTAGCAAGGAAAACCCAATACTAGGGTTGTTGCTGATAGATGTTCTCAAATAACACTGCCAGGGAGATGGGCTAACACTGTTCTCCACTGACATTTCTGCTTCTTCTCCCTAAAGCTGCAGTTGCACTACTCAGCTTCTGCTGGAAAAGATACCAGCACAAGAATGAGGTGGCTTTTTCGTTTGTATTGAGTTCAGCAGGTTTTTGCTTAGCCCTGATATTTCCACTTCAGGATATTTTATTTTAATGTGTGGCTGTTTCCACACCACAGATTCACGGATTCGACAGAGTTGGAAGGGACCTCTAGAGATCATCTAGTCCAACTCCCCTGCTAAAGTAGGATTGCCCAGAGCACATTACTCAGGAGCATCCAGGCAGGTCTTGAAGATCTCCAGAGAAGGGGACTCCACACCCTCCCTGGGCAGCCTGTTCCAGGGCTCTAGCACTCTCACCAGAAAGAAGTTCTTCCTCCTATTTGAGTGGAACTTCCCATGTTCCAGCTTGTGCCAGTTGCCCCTCGTCCTATCGCTGGAAACCACTGAAAAGAGTCCAGCTCCACCCTCCTTCAACCCACCCTTTAGGAACTTGTAAACATAGATGAGATCTCCCCTCAGTCTTCTCTTCTCAAGGCTAAAGAGCCCCAGCTCCTTGAGCCCTTCCTCGTAAAGGAGGTGCTCTAATCCCCTAATCATCTTAGTTGCCCTACATTGGACTCTCTCCAGTACTTCCCTGTCCCTCTTGAACTGGGGAGCCCAGAACTGGACGCAGTATTCCAGTTGTGGCCTCACCAGTGCAGAGCAGAGGAGGAGAATGACCTTCCTCGACCTGCTGGCCACACTTCTCCCTATGCAGCCCAGGATTCCATTGGCCCTCTTGGCCACAATGGCACATTGCTGGCTCATGGAGAGCCTGCCATCCACCAGGACTCCCAGATCCTTTCCCTCAGTAGTACTTCCCAGAAGATCCACCCGTAACCTATATTGGTGCCTGGGGTTCTTCCTCCCCAGGTGCAGGACCTTACATTTGCTCTTGTTGAACCTCATTAGGTTCTTCTCTGCCCAGCTTTCCAGCTTGTTCAAGTCCCGCTAGATGGCCTCCCTTTCTTTCCTTCTTTTTCCCTGCCTTGTTTTGGCAAGTCTACCTCCATCCACCTTCTCAAATTTAATCCTCTTATTGAATTTTTCCACTTGGTTAACTCCCAAAAGAGATATTCCAAACAAAGTATAAATAAGTAAATGTAAGAACATTAAAAAAAAAAAAAAAAAGCAGCATGAAAAAAAAGAAAAAACCCAAGAAAAATTATTTGCAAATTACCCTCAGCTTGAAATAAAGGTATAGAATCATCAAGTTCCAACCCCCCTGCTGTGGACAGGGACACCTCCCACTAGACCAGGTTGCTCAAAGCCCCATCCAACCTGGTCTTGAACAACTTAGGGGATATCTTTCTTACTCCAACACAGTTCACCCCACCAACCCACTGCCAGCAACACACCTGCTTCATTCCAGAGGAGAAAGATTTATTTATCCACTGGGGGGTGATGGTGACTTTGTCCAGGAAAAGAAGACTGTTTAGTACTTACAAAGGCAGTTCTAGTAGCCAAAAGACCTGACTATACCAAGTTGGTCATGGTAACTAAAGTAATGGACCATGTGTACACTCTTAGCCTGTTTTAGACTCAAAACCCCGTGACCTGCAGTGCTACCAAATGTCTTCTGGCAAAACCATACCATGATATGTTCCAAGGTTACTGCTTCCAGCTACCCACTGTCCTCTGCCAGAGACCAACACTCCCTGGAAAAAAAAAAAAAAAAAAAAAAAAATAAAAAAAATAAAAAAAAAAAAAAAAGGCAGCATGAAAAAAAAGAAAAAACCCAAGAAAAATTATTTGCAAATTACCCTCAGCTTGAAATAAAGGTATAGAATCATCAAGTTCCAACCCCCCTGCTGTGGACAGGGACACCTCCCACTAGACCAGGTTGCTCAAAGCCCCATCCAACCTGGTCTTGAACAACTTAGGGGATATCTTTCTTACTCCAACACAGTTCACCCCACCAACCCACTGCCAGCAACACACCTGCTTCATTCCAGAGGAGAAAGATTTATTTATCCACTGGGGGGTGATGGTGACTTTGTCCAGGAAAAGAAGACTGTTTAGTACTTACAAAGGCAGTTCTAGTAGCCAAAAGACCTGACTATACCAAGTTGGTCATGGTAACTAAAGTAATGGACCATGTGTACACTCTTAGCCTGTTTTAGACTCAAAACCCCGTGACCTGCAGTGCTACCAAATGTCTTCTGGCAAAACCATACCATGATATGTTCCAAGGTTACTGCTTCCAGCTACCCACTGTCCTCTGCCAGAGACCAACACTCCCTGGAACAACAGGCAAAACAGAGCATATAATAGAATTGTATCATAGAATGGTTTAGTTTGGAAGGGACCTTTAAGATCATCTAGTTCCAAGCCCCCTGCTGTGGTCAGGGACATCTTCTGGGGGGGTGGGACTAGAGCAGGTTACTGAAAGCCCCATCCAACCTGGCCTTGAACACTTCCAGGGATGAAGCATCCACAGCTTCTCTGCGCAACCTGTTCCAGCACCTCACCACCTGTTCCAGTGTCTCACCATGCACAGGAAAATGCACTTACTGAAAATCCAACACTTTTTCGTATATGGCCAATGAGCTGAGCTGGGGACCTCCTGAATCATTAGCAGAAGTTTCATCCGAATGACTGGTTTGCAAGAGGGGTCACCACTGGCTGAAGGTTTGACACCGCTGCTATATTTACACTGGTAGTTCTGTCACTGCCTAAACGGAGAAACTTAAATTGTGCTGCCTCACAACTATGCCAAAATAAGTGCTCAGAATCAGTTACTAGAGCTTAGCTGATGAGCAATAATTTGTTATTCCACTATTCTTTACTAATATGCCTGACTCTTTAGTGAGTTTCCCTGTTTTTTAGTTGAAGTTTAAGAGCTTTAATAAAGCTAACTAATTTGTTAAGGACTCAAGAAGTCTTTTTTCTAAAAAGTGCTTTCTACGCGCTGTAGCTGTGCAAAATGTTCTTATTACAACCTAAGAACTCAAAGAAGACCACTCATTGCATTTGGAGCATTGCACCTTCTCCGCCCACTGAAGTTGGAGGGAGCTTCCTCCTTTTGAGGGGGCTGAGCACCCCTCAAAAGTACGACCAGAATATAACTCCATAAACACTGATTGCAATGCTTCAACTCAAGACCTCAAACTCTTAATGCCTTATAACAGTAATATTTTGTGCTGAGATAGACACCGTCCTGTTAGAATATTTCATTCTCATTTAGCATGTCCCAAGAAATAGAAAGTCTCATGTTCCCAGCCTTGGCACCACGTTCAGGTAAGTGAAATTGAGAGGAGAAATCATAATCAGAGGTCACAAATCATAAGAAATAGAGATAATGCATTCTTTCACTTTTACTAATCTTGCATATCTTGAAATGGAAAGACCTTTAAAACTTTATGGTTTCTATCGCAACTGTTTCCTTTCAGAATTCATCTTTCAAAAAATTCTCTTTCATGCTAAATTTCAGTGAGTTAAAAAACTGATTACCTTATAGTTAGTATTACCTATCCTGACAGTTTTTAACTTTCCAAAGACAAAATACACATTTTAAGTAACACCACTGCATTTGGGGCTACAGCTCAGGGGAGAATTTTATCCATTTTTAAAGGAATTAATTGACTGCATCATTAATACTTCTATATTACAAATGGTAAAAATCTGCTTGTTACGTTGCAGCAAAGCTGCTATTTACAGAGGAAACAATATGGAATTACAACGACAAGATCTATGGCAGCCAAGCTTCTGGTGTGATGCCTGCCTGAGGCAATCCAGCCTGTGGAAAAGAAATCCATGGAGGAAGATCTGCAAAGGCAGTGGAGCTCAAAGATAAACCTTGAGGAAGCATGGGTGGGAGAAGAAAAGGCCAGTGGGTGGCTCAAGATGCCTCAGAGAATTTACAGCCAATTAGGAGAATATTTTGGAGTTCTAAGTAAAGGACACTCCTGGAATGGAGAAAAGCACCTCAAGAGGCAAAGCAGGGAGGGAGAGGAGCTGATGAAAGTGAAGGACATGATAGGACAAACAATAACAGTGAAGGATACACTTTGGCTGGTCATTAAAAGGTTTCTAATGTGAGAGAAATGATGTGTTTTCAAAGGTAATACCCTAGGCAGAGTATCCCTGGTAAGTTAAAACTGTAAAACTATCAACAAGGTGATAGTATGAACTGTGTGAAACAACAGCAGCTACAGTCTGTGACCCAGGAACTTCTCTCCAATGTCATGTTGTTCCCACGAATAAAAGTCATGTAGGAAGAAAGAAAAGTGCTGTATATACTAACCCAAATCACTGCTTATCACCTCTTCTTTGTTACCATGTTCTCAGCTCCTTTCACAGTTGGCAAGACCTCTCTTTGGACAGACTTGCCTCAGAACAGTCAAACCCCTCATAGTAAATGAGTGAAGCAGTAAAGTCAGATTTCCACCATGATATTTTGTGGTTACAAGAACATGAGAGCAGTCCAGAATCCCACAATATTCAGAAGCTGATGTACTTACGACCATCCACTGTCTTTGCCTCCAGGTGCACGAGATCAGGCTCTCTACCAGACCCCATCATAGACCTGTAAACGACAGATTAATTCAAATGTGTTAAAAACAACAGATACCAGAAATGTCTGAGAGATTAATTCCACAAGAGATCCTGTTAACCTGGACCTAAACTCATACTCACAAGAAAAAGCTGATAATTTTGAAAGTATTTTGGAGTTTACCCGAAAATAAACTTGAAAATTGGAAAGAAAGTCTGCCATTTTATTGAATCAATGCCACTGTACGTATGAGTTCTTTATTTCTGACCTCTTCACTTCACTTATTTACACCAAGAGACTTGCTTCTGTTCTTGTTGGCACCTGACAACCCCCTGGTTTGGTTAGAAGGACGCATTTCAGTTCTGGGTGGGATACAGAGACTTTAATTGATGGGATAATAGTGTTTGCCAGCATACTAATTATAGCTGTTCCTTTATATTGGACATTTTATACACATTTGCTTAATTGACACTCTTAATGATCAATATTCCCTCATTAATTAAGAAATTTTAAAAACTCATTTCATCCTGAGACATTTTATCACTTCTGATCTAATAAAAACAGTGTTCCATTAATAAAAGAAATGTCGGATTGACTCAGAAAATGACTGTTCACTCTGAATTAACAAGCAACCAGATAAAGACATTGAGCACTGCAAATAAGGGTTTTATAGACTCAAGCTTTGCTTCCACTGTTGAGGTTGCCCGGGACTGGCACTGCTGGCTTCAACTACTCCCTGGGACAGTCCAAATGGCCAGTGGTTTGATGGATTGTCTGAATTATGGCAAGTATGTGCCAATCCCATTGTACAGCAGCCTCAGCAGCATCTCTGATAATCAGCCTTGTTTCTGGTTTTGGTCCTGTCATCCAAATCATAATGTTAGATTAACACTAAGGGTTAACAACCAGTTCCTTGTCAGCTGCCTAACCTCCAAGTTAATAGATGCATCAGGGAAGAGAAACATTCATTTCCAGTGATAGACAAATTAGATGCTGTTCTTCAAAGCCTCATTATTTTTCAGGAAATCAAAAGTGAGGTTCAAACAGTGACTTAGACCTTAATTCAGTTCCCACTGACTGCAATCAGAGGCAGCTCCAGCCCCTAATCATCATGTGCATTAACTAATAACCATTACAAAAACGTTAACAATAACAAGACTACTTGTGTCCTGATGAAGCCTTAGCTTTGCCTGACAAAATTTGTAACAATTCTCTAGCTAGAAGTTCTCCCTTTTTTTTAATTCTCCTTTGCTGGGGACTGGAAGTTTCAGAAAAGGCTCTTAGCCAGTGTTGCTTTCACCTCTTCTCATTTTTTAATAACATTTACTGCAAGGTCTTTTTCTCCTAAACATTCAACTTCCATTTAAAATCTCTGCTTCCTGACAACTGACACCAAGTGGGTGGGAAGGGAGTACCTTTTTAGGGCATTTTCCTTTTCCTGCTATCATCAGCAGATTTAACACCAAAATCCTGGGCCTTCTAGTAACAAATCAGTTCAAGATAGATAGATGCCAGTGACAAACAGCTCTAAAAGAGTTCAGAAGGACTAAGTTTGTAATTTGGCATGTCTCCATTTTGTTCCTGTTTATTCCAGTGGGCTTTAAGCACACCTGGAACTGGGCTACTGCAGAAGACACAGTACAGCTTTGTTGGTGCATTCCTCCTCCTGGCCTCACACAGCCCCATGGGGATGTGAGCCCTCCAAAGAAACAAGGATTATATTCCACGGATTTGAACGCTTTGTCTCCTTCAAAGATGCACAACAATGATATTCATCCAGCAAAGAACTTGTTGCCCTAGTTAAAGCCTATGACTCTATAGTCAGGTGCTTTGCGAGTTTCTTCCTCACAGTGCTATTCTGACCCCAAGAAACATCTCTATTGCATCTTTTCAGGCAAAGACAGATAATTCAGAAAGAGACGTCTCACTGATGGATAGGATGCTACCATCATTATTATTGTCACTTGTGATATGAGCCATAATTTACATCAAACTCTTAAGTGTCTTAAGAATGGTGTATAAATATCTGCACCCACAAAGCCGTGAAAGTTAGAAGGCTACAGCTGTAGTGACCTGCATATTACTTAGTCTCACATTATGACAGCCAGTATTGGGACAGCAGAAGCTTCAACTCAAGGTAGAATTAAACCATCAATTGTCCCAAGGATGTAGAGAACAAGGATGGCTGAAGCACGACTGGTGATAAACATTATTCATCTACTCAAGGGCTTCCTTTCTTTTGGTACCTCCTAACCCCTGCAAATTAGAAAGGTGATGACAAATGAAGATGAAAACTATGGCTCAGGGAATCTAAGGGAGTTCCTAAAGTCAAATAGGACATCTGAGGTACAGGAAAGAATCATATCCAGGTCTTCCTATCTGCTAGATCTTTTTTGCTACCTTAGAAAATACACATTCCATTGCTTTGATATATAATAGGCTTAATTTACTTGTGACAGCACAAGGTCACAGTCAGGCCCATAATATTAAATGATAACGTGAACTCTGAGTTGCAAAATACAAACACATATCTGCTCAAATCAATATTAGCTGTACAGAGCTGACATCCAGAAACATATCACTCCCATCTGGGTTCTGCTGAGACCTTACTGACCAGGATTTTTTTCATGTCACATTTTCTTGTGCTGGCTTGTTCCATGGTAGCCCTGTGATATTTCTCTAGACATCCCTCCATATGTCCTGAAAAGCCACATAAAGTTATATTCATCTTAACCAGTTATACAACATAGATATTTAACGCTGAGCTAATCACACTCAACTCTCTTTGCAGGCAGTGAGGGGAAACGGGCAGTTTTACACTGTGGTTCATCTGAACAGTGTTTGATGTGACTTCATGAGAAGACAGACTTTATCTTGGAAAGGGCTGTTTCTCTCCACTGAATACAAGATGTCTGTATGCTTCCACTACAGACACCCACGCGTGATCATATATAGGTCCCAAAACAGGTAACACAACAGGCCTGATTTGCGTGCATTACCTACATTTAAGAACATGAATTACAAATTATGAATCGTAAGTAAGGGGAAAGAGAATGTCCCAGGCCACCTTCTGTCTGAGAGAGTAGTGTTTTATATAGCTTACCTCAACCTTATTATTTACTATATGGCATGTGAAAGCCTAGGAGACATTCAGAAATGCTATATTGACCATAATGAGCATATATGGGAGATAAAGACCATGCTCTTGGCTGCACCACACCCAACAGCATCCACTCTGTAGGAAGATAGACATATCCTATTTACATGCATGGGACAATCAGTTCTTAAAGCATTTACTGGGAACAATGTGTTAGGAGCTGTGGAATATACATTAGAAATCTTAAATTTTTAGTATGTCAACCAGATCTATCACAACACTACTGAGTGTGCAGCTACACTTTTAGTAGGTTTTCTTGGCTTTTTCATTTTGTTGGGGCAAAAAAAGTGTCATCCTTAGAAGCTGAGGAGGACAATGTACTTCTACAAGCCTGAATATCATTAAGTAACAGTGTTAAGCCCTTGGCATCAGTATGAAACGAAATGAATAAACCTAACTGATTACAAAGAAATTACAGTCCTGACTGATGACCACGTTGAAGGTTCTTACACTGGAGTGATCAATAAATACGTGCTTCACACATGGAAGAAGGAAACGACATGCTGGATGTGCCCTAGATAACACCAAAGCCTCCCACCTCAAACTCAGTGTTTCTAACCGGATACAACTGCCCACTCTACTTCATTATCTTTTGGGGACATGGTCAGTACAACCTGGTCAACGTACACTTCAGAAATTAAACAAGGAAAAGTGCTTCACATTTTATAGCTTACAAACCAAGCACCCTGCAAAGAACAGAGGCACGGGTGAACAATGCTGTGGGACCCACTCAGACACTGATTTCTCTCAGAAAAATTTCTCTAAAAATAAACAGCAGTGCAAAACTTTGCCCTGCCCTACTCTGAGCAACTTTTGTTAGCTCCACCGGCAGCACTTTCTTCTCTTTTTTCTCAGTTCTATTCTTCCCTTTCAGTATTCGTTCTCAAAGACCGATCGCTCATACAGCCACAAACTTTTCTTCTTGCCACGGTCTATGTTTTCACTTTATGGTAAAATGCCAGCATGCCCTTTGTCCGTCCCTTTAATCTCAGGCTTTCTGTAATACTCCCTGAAACTTCAGTACACCAGGGATACGCTTGCAACACTTTCTGCTGAATGGTGCCTATTGTATTTTTGCGATTAGCTTTTTGTGTTTTGTTGGTATAATTGTCTGGATGTTTTGAAAAAAGAAAAAGGAAAAGAGCGGGGGGAGGAAAAAAAAAAAAAAGAGAAAAAAAATCTTTTGGGAAAATGAGGATTTAAAAAAGCCCAGGGGAGTGCAAAGCAGTAAACCTGCTGCCTTTACACAGAAGATGCTCATGTTATGAAAAATGTAGGACCCCCGCAGTCCTACTACAAAGTTGCTTCCTAAAATTTTAATCATCGTCAAGCCTGCTAAGTAGTCATCTGTATTTGAGGGCTTCACAAATCGATATCAGCGGCCGCAGCGCAGTAATTGCTCTGAATGCAGATTCTATATCCACCGTGAGAAGCAGCACAGGGAAAAGACCCCAAATCATCCTCTGGTTTAAAACTAGGCTGAACTAAACAAAAGCAGCCTGGCACTGCCCATTGCACAGCAAATGCTAGTTGGCATATTTCTGTAGTGACCAACCCCTTGCCATCTCTCGGTCTGAAACATTTCTAAAACCTTGGCTTCCTTGGCCTGTCAGCTCTTTTGAGCCAAGGAAATTCAATAGAGACCCTGTTATCCTGGGGTTTCCACCTCTTCTATCTTTTTTCACTTCTGGGGACAAAACCGATTGTTTATGGATGCTGGGAACTGATGAGGCTTGCAAGGCAGTCGGACCACTCCGAACTGCAAAAAGGCATCATTGTGAAGATAGCAAAAGCTTCCACTTGGTGTACTTAATTTCAAACTAGCATTTTTCATCAACAAAGAACTCGAAGCACCAGTAAATAAGGGCTACATCTCAAGGGTTTGTGCATTCTGGAAAGTAGCTTTGGGTGTCTTTGGTTTTGGATACTTGACTTCAGACACAGTCACACTGTATCTGGGACTACATGCACAAGAAACTTGATGGCAAACTTTTCATACGTATTCCTTGTATCATACTTGCTCACAGCAACCAAATCAAAGGTCTTTTAAGCTAAACAATAAAACACAATGTTATTTTACAGACTCTTCAATGTAAATGGCCCAGAATGAAAGGCTGGAAGAACAGAAATGTTACTTTGCCCTTTTCACAGGCAGAACCAGCACAAATGTCGTTCATTCATTGTACAGGGATAGAGATGTTATGCAGCTTTCCCAGGTCTCAGAGGAAATGAACTGAGTGCAGAACAAGGACTCGTATATGACCATCCCTCACCTTCTTTTAGGGGGAAACAGGTAGGATTTTTTCACGCAGCAAAGGTTGGCAGATAAATGACAGATAACAGCATGACTCTACTAAGGTGGGTGGAATGAGATCCACACTGTTCTGGCCATTTTAAGCTCATCAGCACTGGCTCAGGGGAGGTTAGAAGGGGCTGCAATGCAATGCCAAACAGAAAGAGACACATCGCTTGGAAAATTCGGTTTCACCCCTCATCATTAAAAATGCTCATTTGCCTCAGTGTCCTCTCTTCTCCCTCCTGTCTCCTTCCAACCTGTCCCAATTCTCTTTCTGGATATTAGACTCTAGTTGCATTCTGCAGATGACTTTGTGCTTAACTTGTTACTTGTTTTGAGATGCCTCCTGACCTTCAGCATTATTTCTTCCCAACCCCAATTTGATCCACATATACGGCATTACACAGAAAGACTAATTAGCTGCACAGACAGGTGGAAGACAGAACATACTCTGAGAGATCCTTATGCCGAAATTGTCCTATGAACATAAACATTCTAACAAGCTTTATCCTGTCACAATAGAGCTATAAAGTTGCTCTGTTCAGCACATGATAATGGCTTTGTAATTCAATTATTGGTAGAATTTGCCTTTGGGGATTTATCTTCCTTTAGCCTCAGCACTCATCTGAATCCCTTATCGTAAATCTTGCCAATGCAAAACCAGCTCCTCCATTGCCTCTGGGACCCATCCTGCCACTTCATGTTAAAAAACTGACAGCTTATTCCAACTTAGTGAATAGCAGGGTTCGGTTTTTGTTTTAAAGAACAGAATGAAAACAACAACAGCGGATGACGTTCATGGAACCCTCAGTAGCATCAATTTTTTGGTTCCACTGATGCTTCTATAACACTCTAAATCCTAATTTCCATTCATAAAAATAGTAACATGTAGCACTAAACGGGGAGCTTTTTGTCCAAAGATACAAAAGTACTTGACAATCAACCTCTAAGTAACCTTCCCTGCATGCTACTGATTTGTTCAAGACCTATGGAAAAGTACAAGACCAGCAGATCAAGCTAGAAATAGGGGTTGAGGAAAATTTTTGTTCTCAGCTTTATAGATAAACTCCACTGATTAGCTAAGAGCACAGGGACCTCATTGATTTGACCAAGATCACACAGTTGTTATGTGGCAGAGACAAAAATAGAGCCTGAGAGTCCTTCAGGCTCCTTTTTCTTTCACTACTATATTGACTTCATGAGGACTTTGCAGACACCCTCTGTTCCTTTTGTGCTTGCAGAGGTCAGTGAATCTGCCCCAGGGAGCTTAGTGTGGGAAGGAATTCTTGTGCTTTCTTTAGTTCAGTCCCTATTATGTGAAATTTTACAGATTTAACTATTCCTGGAACATACTTTAAAAATTGTTTTCTAGCTTTAACATCTCTTAGCCATATTCTCCTGACATGTTTTAGAAACAAAGGGCCAGATTCCAGACAGGCATAAATCAGCACGACATTTCTTTCTATCTGGCCAATAAATCTCTCCTGTCTAATTCTGTCTAATCTAATTAAATTCTCCTTGCTACATCTCTGCACTATTCTTTCCCACATTGTCCAACTAGATGAAATGATATAATTCTGTGCAAATCAGCTGGCAACCATGGGGCCAAATCCATCCTATGGTATGCTTTACTCAGTTTGTCACCTTTTCTCTAGAAGCGATGCAAAATAGCAGCACAGTGAGTAAAACTCAACTTCCCCTAGTTGTGCCACTTCACAACACCAACCTAGAAAAACCAATGGCTGTTGCTGGTTGCTGCTAACACTGATATAGATGATTAGGTAAATGAGGGTAGTGGTGTGACTTCCAGGCCATGGGGAGTCACTTTTACTCTTAACATCACTTTTTTTAACCCTTTGGGTGGGATTATCCACAGCCTTCCACCCCATGATGTCCACATACCCCATAGATTTGAAGACAGTAGCAAATGAAGCCTTCCCCCTGCTGCAGTGACACCACAGCTCTCTGTGGGAAGCTCCAGAGAGGAATCTTGGCTAAAACTCTGAAATAGATGGATGTGACTTCTCAGGGAGGCAGGCATCTATTGCTGTTAATTCTGGGTGGGAGGTGGATCCTCTTAAAATGAGGATCTAATTTAAGTAGATAAAACTCAGTTACCAGGCTTAGATGTTGATTTTGAGATATTCCTCCTGTCCTACAACTTTTTTTCATATATTGCAGGAAACTTAAGACATCATACTGGTTTGAAGGAAGAGAAGGCAGAAGGTATCCTCTCATTACAGCCTCTGAACTCAGCTCCCTGATATAATGGACCAAACCTACCTGATTTACAGCTTCTCTGCTGGTAGAGTTTAATAGGATCATGAGTTCCCACTGTGTTAAGATGCATGTTTCTGGCATCTTTTACTGCTGTGGCCCAGTCAGTGTGCTCCGGAGGAGGCCAGTAAGTCATTTACAGCAGGAGTGGAAAGTCAACTCTGGTAACACAGTGCGCTGCTCATTAAACATACAACAGAAAACAGCAGTGAAACCTTCCCGACACAGATCTAGAGAAATCCACAGCTGACTTTACTATTCACCCTCTCAAGGGCTGCCTTTTATAGGTGCCCTTTAGAGGTTTCGGAGAAATCAGTTTCTTAGTCCAGTGTCTGTTGAAGACTATCACGTTCCAGGGTCCTGTGTAGCACCGCAGGCTTCTGGTACTAACCCCCAGATCAAGATTTTTGAGCCCGATATATGGATGTCTGCCTACTTCTGCAGATCCTTAACATGGGGAAGAGGCTGATAGAAGAGAAGCTGAAGCCTGTGGAAGCCTGTACTCATTTATAGAGTGTCTCTGGATGATTTTTTAAGATAAATCAGCTGAACTGGGAAAATCAAAACACAACAAAAAAACCAAAACAAACTATGCATCAAACAGAACGGAGCCTCCCAGTTCCAAAAGACTTACTCAGGTGAATATACCTCTTCTCCCTATTCACAAGTGCAGGACAAGTGTCTAAGAGGAAGGAGGAGGCAGAGCCAGGTAAATGGGTAAGATTTTATACAGTTATGACTTTTAGGATATCATCCAAGTTACTATTTTTCCCCCATTTTTAGAGCCCCCATGATAATCAAATAGATGTGAGAATACTTTTTCTCTCATGTGGCATAACTCTGCCAAACTAAGGATTTGGGACTGAGCAATTATATTTTTCTCTGATGAATCTTGATTTGATTATGAATAACAAGTTCTTTCAAGAAAGTACTGGGACCAGAGGATCTGGTTATTACGGACTCAGAGGACGAGAGTGATATCAACTTCTGCTGTGTGACTTTGGGCAATTTTCTCAGCCTTGTCCAGGGAGGAAAGATATGTATTTCAGAACTCAGTTTCTTGAGAACTAAAACTTGTCATAAATCCAAAGAGTTTAAACGAGCTTTTAACAGCAACAGAAAGAGGATGCTGTGTGTCTTTTTCCTGTCCTTGCTGACCTGCATGGGGCTGGGAAGTTTGTATCTCTAGAAGCCAGACAGGAATAAAATCCTAATTCCCAAGATAAATCTGAGAGATTTCAGCCTTCATTTGTAGCAAAAAGATAGAGCTACATCAGGGTCGAGCTGTCTGAGAACTGTAAGCAGAGGTTTTCACTAAATGCTTTGAAATGCCAGTGGGATCTTTAGTGAACACTGCTCCCTGAGAGTATATTTCCTTGCACCCTGGCTGGGCAGGACGTAACACTGACCTTTCTGGTGAGGAAATGGTAAATGTCAGGGGCACTGAATGGTGACAAACCATTCTAGTGTGTGTTGCTCACCATCAGTAATGTTAGCAGCAGCAGCAGCATGGTAAGGGTCAAGGAAAGGGATGGTTGCAGATTTGCTCTTCACTCTGGTCCCTGGCACCTGTATCTTTAGGTTGGCAGCCATGAAGCTGCTTAAAAATATTAGCAAGATAACAGCATCCTGTGTTATAGAGGCCTGGAACTTCAGTCTGATTTCTCCCAAAGCCAAACTTCAACTGGAAGCAAATGTGCAGTGTTCAATTCAGAAAAAAAAAATATAAAATAATCAAGCAAAATCTCACTACTGATGCTATTCCTTATCAGTCAGCTGCTTAATTCAGATCTCCTGAAAACTGTCATGGGTCTCACTGTGGTGCGCCCCTCTGGCATGTGCCCACCTCCACCATATTTAAGTTGTGAAATACATATATTTTTAGTTAAATTTCTAGTACACTTCAGCTCATCGTGTTCGGCTTGTGTGTTAGACCAAGCGGATGATTTTCTAGACAGGCTGTCACAATGCCCTTTGATTGGCATCTTTCCCGCCAGCCTCCAGCAGTTGCCCTACAGTGATTAAAAGGTCTTGTTCAGCAATAAACAGCATCATTTGTAAACAGCCCAGATATCATGCCATTTAAATTGCCTCAGCCCACCTGGGTGGGCGTGCAAATCTCACCAAGCCGAGATCTGACAAGAACACTGGGACAGTTCGCTTGACTTGCTCCAACTGCTTAAATATAATGAAATTTTTAACAGGACTTTGGCATTTTTTCCCCCTGGATTTTCATCTCTTTCAGCTGCTCCAATGAACACAGTCAGTGTTTTTAAAATACAGTCTCTAGCCTCCTTTGGAAAAGAAAAGATATATACTCTATAATTCTACTCTGAAGATTAACTTTCTTTGCCGTTGCTTATAAAAGAAACACAAATACAGCCCTATCTACTCATCCATCCTCCCAACTCCTTACCAGTTTATCTTCTTCTGGCTTTCAGTCTATACGCATATCTCTGTACTGTTTGAGGGGAAAGGCTGATTGGCTGCTTTTTTACAAAGTTTGCATCCATTTTCTTCTCCTTCACATTCTCAGAAAAAAAACAAGATGGAGATATAACAGTTCTCTTCCCAAACTGACATATCTCCTGTAACGTCTTCAAGGAATCATTAACATCATGGATACATGACCCTATTGGTAATGAGATGTACTATGACATGGTTTTGCTTCTAATCAGCCTCTTATACCTATGAAGTCCATGAAAACCCTAAGCTGCATTTTTTGTCCAATTAAGACAGTTATCTTAGAATCATAGAATGATTTGTGTTGGAAGGAACTTTTAAAGATAATCTTGTCTGATCCCCTGCCATGGGCACGGACACCTCCCACTAGACCAGGTTGTTCAAAGCCCCATCCCGCCTGACCTTGAACACTTCCAGGATGGGGCATTCACAATTCTCTGGGCAAGCGTTTCGCCATCTTCATAATAAAGAATTTCTTCTTTAAATTTAATATAAATCTACCCTCTTTTAGTTTAAAACCATTACCCCTCACCGTATCACTAAACTCCCTGATAAAGGGTGCCTCCCCATCTCTCCTGGAGCCCCTTTAGGTACTGAAAAGGGCCTGTAAGGTATTCCTGCAGCCGTCTCTTCTCCAGGCTGAACAACCCCAACTCTCAGCCTGACTTCAGAGGAGAGTTGTTCCACCCCTCTCATCATTAAAGGTCTCTAATCTAGAAGTGTGGAGTGATATTTCTTTTGTATTTCTCCTACTTGCTTCTCTGGATGCATAACCCAAATAAAATAAAATTAAAAAGAAAAACCAATAGCACTGATACAGTTAATGATTATAACTTAATGATATCATTTACTAGTTGGGCTTTTCTATTACTCTTTTTATGCTAGTTTTAAGAAACTTTTATTATGTGGTTTTATTTCTTTTTTTTCCTCTCCCTAAGTTTTTCAAGGTTAGGTTATCATTAGAATCTTTTCGGAAAATGTCTCATTTTGATTAAAAATACATTATATTTTGCAGACATTTTAATGAGCTTTTTAACCTTTATTTATATTTTTTAGGGCCAGCTCTAATTGTAATACTTTGACTTACTGACTTTCAGAAAATAATTTCTCATTGAAAGCATGTCTTGATCTGAGGACCAGAATAAAAATCTAGATTTTAATGAGCAATTTTGCTCCCATATTTTGGCCATATTGAACTATATGCACTATGACTACTTTTTTTCAACTACTGGTCACGAATGTTTGGATTTGTGGGTATATCACTGTTGAACTTTGACTGGATCACTTTAAAAAAAAACCAACAAGAAAAAAAGTAAAGGAATTCCAATGACTGATGCACCAATTGCGTTCACATTTATATTTGCTACAAACCAGCATCTTTGCCAACAAAATTCCACCATAAGAACGTATGCTGAAAACCACCAAGTATGACAAAAATAAACTCGGAAGTATTTAAATAAGGCACTTATCCAACTCTTCTAACTAGAACCTTCTGCATTCTCTTCCCCTAATGCCAACTACATTAGTAAACACTGTGCTATCAGCAATAATCCATGTATGTTAACTCCCTGTTTCTGTTTTACCCTCCTGAACTCACATTGCTTAGAATACTCCTTCCTAGTAATTAGGGTATTTTCATAGAGCACAGTTCAAGAATTACTAAGCACCTTGATAACTTTCACGCATTTTTTTCTGTCACAGTACATTTAACAGCAAAATCTCAATAACCTACCAGAGAAATAATAAAAAACATGAAGACTGTTGATACAGTACAGAGCTGCAAGTGCCTTGGGGTTGTACGCAGTGGGGATTCTTTTATGTTTCCATCAGACACATAACATACAGTTGACTGTCTGAGTGGACTACACTTTCCTCAGTATACCACTTTCACATACTTAGATTATGCAAACAGATATGTGATAAAATACCCAAATTATAGCAACTACTAGAGATGTCAGCTTTACAATAGCCCATCACTAAAGCCTGCCCAACCTAAACATGTGCTTACAACATTTTAATGCAGTAGAAAATTACAGATCTCTTTTTCTCCTTTTGTTTTGTTTGTTTGTTTGTTTAAGGTAAGAAAACTCCAGTCACCCCTTAATTTAAAGGTTTATGTTTATCTGCACATCCCCCATCTGATGTCTTCCTCCACAGAGAGACATCACCATCTCTTTCATCACAAGTGTGGATGTCAGGGCATCGCTTAGAGCTGTAGGTGGAAGAATGAAAAGAGGGAACAGAGGAGCTCTGAAAAAACAAAGATTCTATTTTCATGTTAATGACTCCTCTTAATGAAACAGAGGATATAAGAATACAAAATACAAGGAGCTGAGTTGTCACTACACACAGTGTTTTCTCAGCGTTATGCAGTAGGCATCAGCAGATTGCTTTAATGTTGTTCTTCAGGGGTTTAAATTTCTCTGGGGTGGTAGGAAGAGGGTGTGTTTCACAGAGCAGCCAGAAATAAGCAAATAAAAAAGAAAATTCTCTTGGAAACAGGTATAAGAAATGTAGCTGGAAAAGACACTACAGCTTCTCTGACACCATTTGCAGGCAGAGCCTTCTCAAGACTAGAACCATCAAGCTCAGTGGTGTTTATTCACAAGACTTAGAGTGAATCACAAACTATTCACGAGACCACATGACAGTGTAAAATGGCAATTAAAATATCAGTGAGCAATCAGGAAAATGTATCTTTGCTTTCATCAACCATTCGAATCTATTTAAAAGTTTTTAAAGTCTTCTAAATGTTCCTTCCCTGTCTAAAGAAGCAGCATTAAGCAAATGGAGTCTCAAGAAGGCCTGATGCCAAAGGATTTGCTTTGTATCTTCCTGACCTTCAAAAAAATCCCTGTTTAGATAGTCCTGGAAGCAGTCTGTATTAAAACAAGTCCTCAGCCCTCCTTAGATATGGGAATATAGCCCTCATTCTCCACAGATATTATAGCCCTCATTCTCTGCACAATACAGAAGTGTCCTGGTTGACCCCTTCGAAACCATTGGATTTAGAGAAAGCATCAGGACAGACGAAAGTTGTTACTTCAAGACATTTTCCTTCACTGTTCATTTCTGCTCTTAAAAATAACTGGAAGTCAGTTTTCTGACTTTTCGGGTTGATTAGGCTCTGCACATTTCCAAGCCAAAATGTATAATAATTAATTAAAAAAATGAACAAACCAACCAACTACAGGGCACTGAACAAGGTTCTACCCAACTTGTACATCAGCACTGGCCATAGGCGTGTTGCTGTACAAGTTTGGATTTCAATTCTACATCTGCACCCACTTATGTCCCAGTGTCCCTTGGTTTTTCTTGCATGGGGAGTCAGCAGTGGCCACGGTCTAAGTGCAAAGGGTTTGTTTCAGCACCTCAGTGCCTATTTTGCCCTCAGGTACTTGGCTGCAAAGAAATGGAAATGCATAGAAAAGCCCACTGTTGTCCCCTTTGGTGTACATGGTCTCAACTACACACCCTCAGCTCTGCTTTCTACTATGGATAGTTTTAAGGATAGACAGTGTCCATATAATTGCAACTAACAGTATTTTTTTTTTCCAGGGTGATAATGATCCTAATAAATAAGCCAGAATTAGACGCAACACTGTCTCCACAAGTTGTATTATTTCTACTTTTGATAGCAGAATTACAATCTAGCTTACAGTGAGGTCTGTTACGCAAGAGACATTTTGTTCAAGGTGAAAATACAGGCTTGCAGTTTCATGTTTTGTTTATGGCTGTAGGGAATTAGATGGGTGGCTGGAACATCTTTTCATCTTTTCAACTTACTCTTTGGCTTTGAAGCTCCAAGCCTGAGTTCTCTTACTTGTTATGTTCTAAGAGGCCTTCAAAGTTTCAGCTCCATGGAAAGGGAAAATTACAATTTTCATCATTATTCTTATTGCAGGCCTCCATCAGCTCAATTCACAATAAAAACTACTGTAAGTAATGATGGGAAACTTGAAAAGGTTTGGAGTGCAGTACAGGACACAGGGATCCAGGAACAGGGACATTCTTTCCAGCTCTCTGACCACCTTCACTTAGTACAATTTTGTTGGAGGTCTGAAAGATTGGACTTCTAGGACTTTCTCCTTTTATCAACCCAGAAAAAAACAAGGCACGTGTGGGGCTGTGTGTTTGCGTCTGACATTGTGAAACCCTGTTAGGAGTCCTGAAGGAAAGAAATAGGAGTGACATAAATATATACGTGCCTGTCTATATAAATGCTCACACAAGTTTCATTTAGAATGGAATTTAGTTTGCAAAAGCTTCAGCTAACACAGGTTCTGAGAAAGGATTAAAAAGCAGGAGCAGCAAACAAAATCTCTAGCATCTCCTTTGCAGACAAGTATAAATTCAATTTCAGAAGTAAATTTGACCTAGAGGTCTTACTTTCATAAATTAGAAGATAATATTTGACTGAACCACTCTTGAATCTTGATATGTTCAAAACCTGTGATTTTGGCACAGAATTGCAGTTTAGAAGCTACCACATTTTAATCATCTGGTTTCCTGATTTCAAGATGACTATTTTATCAAGCACTTCTCTTTTAAAGGCCAGATTCACACGACATGAGCCAACTTCTCACAGGTGGACTACTGCCTCCGTAAAAAGCTGATGAGAAGCCTTTCAGATTTACGCCAGCGTAACCAAAAACAGGAGTAAGACAACATGTAAAAATTAAACTTGTCTTCAATTTAGAATATTACAGCCATATCTATAGGAAAACAGTCCAGTGCCTCATTCGTTCCTCAGCTTTCTTTTACACATAAGTAGGAGTTACACTAATTGCTATTGCGTGACAGCATGGAGGTGTTCCGAGAAGTATTTTACTGCAAGTGTGGTTACAGGGCTTTACAGTGGGTATGCAAATCACTGCTATGGAAAGCAAATGCAAAGAGATCTGCCTGCAATCAGGATCATAAGAAGAAAATCAGTACACCAGAATCACCGGGTAAATCTGTGATGAATAAAACTGAAGATTAGACTCAAAATAGAAAGAAATTTGCTAGCAGTGAAGAACTGCAGAATAAAGTGTGGACCTACATCCAGGGGTTATTTTTCAGTGGTTGTGTCTACTACAAGTGTCTGCATCTGAAATGAAATCATCCATTACAGACACCCCATATATTAAAAATTGTGAGATGCTCAGATTCTATCATAACCACATAGGCTATGGTCCTATTTAGATACAAATTGTACAGCATAAGTGACCGCAGCAAAGAATTAAGTTTGCATCAAGGACAAAGAGTTACGATGCTTTAAGGTAACTTTGGCATCAAACTTGCAAATGTTTTGCTGTTGCTGTAACCAACTGACATTCAGATTCAGCAAGAGGAACTTACACGTGCCTGATCCATACAGGCATGTGTAAGTTGAAATCTGACTGGAAATCTTGTACGGCTCCTTAGAAGCAATATTGCACAGTGATTTAAGCTCATAATGAAGAACTTTGTGTGCCTAGTTCAATGGCCATTAACTTGCTCGCTTTCAAGGACCGAAGTAGGTCTAGTAGCTGTTAAAAGCATAACACCAGCCACTGGTGGATGTCCACTGTTACTCATGACAGAAATACTAGTGTCCTCAAAGACTTCAAGACTTCTGTCCTTGGCCCTCACTGATAGAAGGACCAGATCAATCTCTTCTTTGCATTTGGTGCCAACAAGCTTATGCTGAACAGAGTTGCTTTTGAACTCTAAATGTTCACAGGAATTTGCAGAAGTCTCCCCTCCCAAATCAATGCTTTCTTCAGACTATTATTCAGCATATTTCAGTTGTGCATCATCCTTAGCTCACACACCGCACTTTCAAGTGCTGTAAAAACACATAACAGGAGAAATAATGCCTCTTTCATACCAGTTCAAAGTTAACCTCAACAAATCAGCAGTGTGGATTACATTCAGTCATGTTACCTTCAAGCCCCCATTTCAACATCTCTGTACTCACAGGGAAGCTCTGTCTAGGAAATGAAGAAGAGGTTTTTGATCTTACCAGTAGAACCTGTTTGGTGCAACTCCCTCGTGAAGAAGCAGCCATCTTCTGCCAAACTCCACTGAACTGAATAGCTGGGGACAAAAACAAACAGTCACGAACCACAGTAAAACACAAAGATAATAGAGAAATTAATCTGAAGAAGCCTGTATCACTTCTGAGATAGTGACTTGGACTTTTACTTCCTCCAGCCTCAAAGGGACAGCTAAAAACTGTGGGACGTGGGACATGACCAGTAGCCATCTCTAGAGAGGTTGTTCAATCTGGCACCAAAAAAGCACTCTAACATGTCCAGATTTCTGTTACAGGACTGAATGAGTTTAAATAGCACAAGTTACTTGTACCATGGAAACCTGCAATTCTCACTTTGCTCCCGTCCTTCTCCTGCAAACAACATGACACCTTCTCCTGGTCTGGTTACGCAAACAATATCCAAATACATCAATCATTTCAGAAAATCTTTCCATGATAAATACCAAACCAGACTGAGAAAGGTCAGCAAAAAGGCATGTTACAGGTATTATAAATACTTTGACATGTCTTCGTGGAACGATATACAAATGTTACTGTTATAGAACATTTACAAACAGCTGCTCTCCGTAAATGCTGCCATCAGGTAATTCTCAGAAGGACACTGCAGGGGAGGATGACTTGGGTTCTGTCTTTCTTTTGCTTTATCTAACTTCAGATTTCTCCTGTAGAAGCAGTGAGAGGTAATCAATTCTAAACTTTTCTTGCAGATTCATCTCATTTCCCCTCCTTCCCTTGCTTGACAGACTTGAGCAGTCCCCATTTTCTGGCAAAGAAGATGTTGGATGATGGATCACAGTTTTTTGAACTCTGATCTGCTTTTTTCACAACACCATTTTAGACATCTTGCAGGAAATGCAAACAATCCAAATCTTTATGCTCAAACCTGACCATGTTTTTTTGTTGTTGTTGTTTTTTGTGTTGTTTTTTTTACAAGTATAGCAGTGAATTAGCAGGGAAGAGAAAGAGGGATGCCTGAGAGAATGACTGAGGAGGAGAGAACTTGGTTTAAAGCTTTGGGTTGGTCTGACAGATTATTTGAATGTATTTTAAGAATTATGAGACTAGGATGTAAGATACCTTGAGATCTACCTAGTGTGAATTACATTGCCCATGCAAACCCCTATATCCTTCAGTTTTCCCACTGTAAAACATTGGAAGGACATGGAGAAATTAATTCCAACAGCTTTTTGGTAAACAGTAGACTGTGCATATGTTGAAATCTACTTTAAAATAGGAAAGCTGAAAATTCACTTCTTTTTCTCTTCTCCCCTTCTCTTGAAAACTATCAAAAGAAGAGAAAGGGAAGAAGGTATGGGGGATAGAAGATAACAAGTAAGAAAAGGAAAAACAATTTAGCTTTGTGAATAGAGATTCATCCACTTTTAATACTTCAGTAGTGAGTCTGTTATTCTCCCTTAAGCAGAAGATTCTAAATACATTTTCATTTGAAACTTTAAGGGACCCTAAGTGTTACTAAGGAAAACTTTCATTTTTGAAAATTAAATAAAATCTTTTGAGACATTTAACAATGCCTTTTTTGTGGTCACATAATCAAGAACTTTACCATTACAGAAGGCATTTTTCCCCCTTCACACTCAAAATTCCTTTCTAGACCTGCTTTTGTAATAGCAGCAAAAATAAAAACATAACAACAATAAGTTACTGTCAATCTATCACTCCGATGTCAATGCTTTCCCTTTCTTGGAAAAGTAGTTTCTTCTGTGCCAAGCAATATGTCTGTGACATACAGTAATTTAAGTTTTAATAAAGTTCAGATCATCCCTTAATTAAGAACAGGGAGCAATCCAAACAACTCAGCAAACACCTCTGGGTTTCCAGACCAGGGACAGATGTAAGCTTTCCAAGGACATAAATGTTCAGATGGCTGAAATCATCATAGTAAATCTTGTTTTCGCCTTTCTGTATCTCTCACTCTAATCCCTTCTCTAGTTCCCTGAACACTACTTTCAGCAGGTTAATTTGCTGGTGATGGTAGCAGTATCCCAGATGAATTAATCACAGCCTGCGAAAGCTTTCTCAGTGCTTGTGTAGCATCCCCCTCCGTGCCTGCAGCCTCACTGCAGCGCCAGGTGCTTGAACAGCCCCAGAGCCACAGCCTCCCTCCAGCTCTTTCACATCTCAGCTTTTCAGAGGATCCTGGTGCATCCGACAAATCCCACAGAGGAGCAGAAGCCGTGATGCTGCAGAGCACCCAGAGCACCCTGCTTTCCCTTAGTGTGTGCCCTGAATGAGACATGATTCCAGCAAAAAGTGGAGAAATGCAAGACTTTCTAAGTTCATTTCAAAGGGAGGAAATGGATATAAGCAATTCCACTGTCAGGATTGGCCTCTCAAATTAGAAGCCAGTGCCCAGTGAGCTGGAGAAAAGCGCGTGAGAAAAGGCAACAGCTCTCAAAGGGAAGTATCAGCTCCCTGGGAACCCAAGCCCAAAGCCCTCGTTGTCTTTGATGAGACACTTTAATAACCAGGTCTTACAAGGTTTTTCCTCCTTTGCCATTATCTCAGCACTAATTTCAGCCTTTACTGATTCACAGCAGCACAAGCAGCACTAACCTATTGTTAGCAAAAAGGGAATTCCCCACACTATGTGTCACCCCCAACAAGGAAAACACCCATCTTTTGCAGTGAGGATTTTTTCAGATATTTTATTCTAAGTATCATTCATTTTAGACTGAGTTCATTTAGTTGGACCAGAAAAAAAGAAATATTTGGAGGCTAGGTCTCTGTCAAGTATCAGTTATGATACAGCTGGGATTATTTTTCCCATTTAGCAATTATAGTGCTTGTATGGGCATTTTTTAAACCCAGCATCATATTTTGTTGTTGCTATAAAAGCCGTTTTTCTCCTGGGTCTTCTTGTGACAGCCTCGTGCATGCAGTCCCTTCAGAGATGACATTTTATTTTCTTTGGCAAGCACTGCTGTCTGATGACAATTTTCATTATTAGACTGAAATTAGATAATGTTCTTTGCTACACCTCTTTTTCAACCACAAATAGAAAAGGAACCCATTACAATTTCAATATATGTTTTCATCTGAGGGCCAAGTAGTGATCTGACATCTCTATTTTCACTGAAATCGGTTACGAAGTACAAATCCTGTATTGATCTCTCAGATTTGACCCTTGTTTCAGTACGGAATAATTCTCTTCTTGCTTTCTCTTCTCTTGTATATTTATTTTTCTATGAAGTACCTGAGTACTTAATAATCCTTAACAGGTCTGGTTTTGCTTTGTTTTGCTTTTTTAAATCCTAATATTCTGTAAAGTAGAAATCTACCACCTATTTCTTTGAGATGGGAAAACAGAAATACAAGGGAAAAGGAAAGGCTGGCCCAAGGTTACAAATACCTTCTGAGGCTGAGCAGGGATGGAAATAAAACCTCTGAAATGCAGGACAATCCCCCAGCTCCAGAATGAGCCCTCTCGCAACAGGATGCTACCGTCTTCTGGAGGAGGGATAGCTGACATCTGAAAACTGAACTTCATTCCTGATCTACACCAAACAATATCTGTATGCTACCCACCCTCTCTATTACTTGTTTCCCCCAAGAGCAGCTCATGTATTTCACAGTGATAGTGTAGGCTTCATCTTAAAATGCTTTGAGATATCCAGATAACAGCAGGATACAGTTGTCCTGTAATCTTTTCTTTCCCTTCTATTTCCTTAGTCTTTTCAGCACTGTTTTTAGACTTGAGTAAATTTTTGCATTTTGGGCTATATTCGTTTATAACATTTCCCATTTGAGACAGTGAAAACATTCTTTAATATATAGACATTGTTAACCACAACAAATATTGTTTGTAAGTGAAGGATAACTTTCTTATAATCCAATAAAAATGAAGAAGTAAAATACTTTAGAAATGTTTGTAGTTTAAAAAAAAAAAAAAAAGATTTGATGAAGAGGAAGAAAAGCTGTTTGTATAAATTCTTAGTGAAAGTTGAATATTCAACAGAAATTAGCCAAATCTGAATAGTTTATCTACTTTAGTTTGACAGTTTGCACTATTAAAAATAAACCCCTAAATTCCTGAAAATTTAGGAAGAAAAAATGCCGTTTTTCCAAAGTGTTCCATGAAGAATTACTGGAATTTTATTTGACTCAGCTGGTTTAGACTGCAACATGGCTTTTAGAAGTGCAAATGTGGAGCAGGGAACAGGAAAAAGAACCCTTTACTTCCGTTCTGGAAAATCTCTCCAAAGCAGGAAGCTCTCAAGATCTTCGCTTCATAAAACCCTCTGGTTTTTGGATGGTTCCAGATACATTCTGCCACATGTCTGTCTTTGCCCTTCTGCCCTGTACTGCACAGAACGAGCACTTGTATTGATTAATAATCTACCCAGTTCACAACAGTAAAAGAGCTCCGGCCCTGTCCATCATTTGACTAAATCTTTTCATTCCTGGTACACCCATGTATTGTACCTCCTCCACATCTTCCCCTGCTCTCAGATTTCTAAGCTCTTTAGAGCAGATATCATGTATTGTAGCTTGTGTTTACACAACATACAGATTGCTGGGGCTCTCAGTAATTATTATAATACAGGGAAATTGTAAGTGCAGATTAGTGAAACACCAAGTTTTCCCCATAACAGACATTTCTGTAAAAGATTCCACTATTCAGAATGTGGAAATTAAGATGATCTTCCCTTATTATTGGGGAACACTTTTGTTTTTCATCCATAAAGCAGTATAGCAACCCAGCAATTTTGGACTTTCCTCTGGAATAAGGTGGCTACTGTTGGAAATGTTGGATTAGACAGGACAATAGTTCTGCCATAAAATTTCCACATTACACGGGGTTCAAAACCAGCTTTCTGCATTTCGCAGGACTCAGAAAATATTTAGATACCATTGATTCCCTTCTTCCCATTGTTTATCAATGTCTTGATACTTTGTAGATCTCTGAATTGAAATACTACTACATTTGAACATTATCCGTTATATCAACAAGGTTGATATTAACTTGTATTTTATATACATTTAACATATATATAGTCTTACACATAACTTACATAACTGGACTATCAAAAAAATTAATCAGAAGTTAATCAACTCTTTCAATAGTTCTTCCAATGGACAGTTCTTAGTGAGCAGTATTTCTGATAAACAAAATCTTACTGTGAAGAACAAACTTCTCACTCTTTCATGCATAAATGTTGTGTATATCCACTGAAAAACTATAAAGAAACTTTAATGTATAATACAGAGACTCATCCTTAAAACACCTCTCCTAAAGGGATTGTGTGGGAGTACACTATAAAAGCACTATAAAACATCAGACCTTCACTCACTTCTATGGAGCTAAAATAAACAACAGAACTTTATGACAGAACTAACCGAAGATTCAATTCTCTCTTTAATTTACCAGGAGTGTTATTTGCCTTTGTGGTTTTTTTGTATCAGTCTACATGCATTTTTAAAAACTCCAAGTAGCTAAGATACAAGCTTTGAGAGCCCAATGTTCTCTAAGCATCAGAGAAATTTAATTCATTTTCATGTAATTAACAATGGTATGAGATTATGACCTACAGGATCCTCCTTGTTAATCTGGGTTTGACTAAATTATGAAGTTGAGATCTTCTGACAGAACCTCATATCCTCAGGAAAAACAAAACGAGCTGTTAACAGTTTCCTTAAGTATTGCACCTGGACAACCACTTTAATAAAATTGTACTGTGCACCACCTGTTTCCTTTACAAACACTGGATTTTCCCTGAGACTCTCCCAGCCAAAAATCTGGCTTTTATGAGGCTGCTGAATTAAGTTTATTTGGCTGTTGAACCTGGTGGGTAAGAAAGCGTGTCATTAACCAGATGTTGCTAGTAAATGTAAGCTTGCCTTAAAGAGAGCAGTTCCCCTTCCTCTCCAGTTCCAACAAGCTCTGTGCTCCCCAGAGCCAGTGGGTAACTTTGCATACCCATCAAACTCACCATACCAAAAACCTACCCTCACAAAAACCTATATATCATTGAAGACGATAGAGAAACATTTCCTCATTTGACACGTGACTTGAAAACAAGGTTATACATACCAAGTATTGAGAATCTGAATGACTCACCAATTCTGATACAAAACCATTTGAAGGGCCATTTTGCTAGTCAATACCTATCGTCACCTCTTCTTGTCTCAAGAAATTCGTTTTCCCAGCCAAAGCTCTCTGTCACGTGGGACGTTCCTCATAGCTTCAACTTCATTTTAACACCTATACAAATTGCTGCAGATATGACTGACCCGGGGTGCCCCTGATGTTTCTTCATGCAGCATTTAAACTAATTGGATATTCTGATGAATCATTTGGTTCTGATGCTTCTGCACATACTGATCTTGAATCATGTGGTAGTTCCATGTGCTACCTATGCTGATAAGGATATTGAATTTTATGCACTGATTAAATCTCATGCAAAAAACATTACGCATATGGAAATTTGGAATCTGGCTAAGAAAAGGTGATTTCAATTGCATGCTGAAAGTGACATGAGGGAAATATTTTAAGCAAGCTCAAAATGGTAATAGTTCCCATTATTTTAATTTTTCTTAAGAAAATTCCCCTAAACAAATTTGTAATGGAATAGGGCATGGAGTCTAAGTTTATTTGCTGATTGTATTTTCCAACTTCCATAAAAGAAAGTTCTCTTTCTCTCAGCTCTGGTTTCCATGAAAGCTCTACCCATTCTTCCTGGACACAGATATGACCAAAGCAACACAATCCACACCTCAACATTGACCTAAAAAGCATATGGGGCTGGAAAACTAGCTCAAGACATCCCCAAAAGCCCTAGGTTTGATTAAAATTAACCTCTGATTCCCTGAGAAGCTTCCTACTGGTCAATTCTCCTAACAGTTTTTTCACATAAGCTGACATCTTATATCTTACACTTCCTGGTGTTTTAATGAAATTATTAAAACTAACCCTGTTCATGGTGTTTCACCCTCACCCCTTCAAATAGGATTTATTCACACACAAAAAGCCACCAGTGCAGACAGATTTTTTACCAATGAACTTTGAGAGATCATTTCTTCCTCATCTTCAGTATCTTTTTGTTTTTTTTAATTTCTCTCAATCTCACTAAAGAATACAACATTCCAAAAGCACAGCTTAGCTTTAACTACAAAAGTAATAGCATCAAACTGGATAAAGACAACTCTTTCTGAAGATGCTACAATGTATTATGAAATAAATGCAAGTAAATCCTTCTTCTTATCCCCATTCATTTATATTGAATAAATTATTGCTAATAAATTCTACTTTACTACCACCACAGGTATATTTGGAGAAATTCTAGTCTTCTACAAAGTTTCACTCATTATTTTCATTGTTCATAGGGTCATTATTCAACTGGGAAAGACAATATTTAGAACTAATCTAAAACCTACAGGGAAGCAAAGAGCAATAGGTCAGACGTCACGTGGATTGCTTCCATTCGGTGATGTACTACATTTTAAGTCTCTAGAAGAACAATCCCACTTCCATTTCTTTTGCTTTCTATGCAGTCTGCATCAGGCTGGTTCATCAGACATGGACTTCGGATTTAATCAGTGTATATAGGTATATAAAACATTCCTTTATGATCTTACATACTGTTACACCCTTGGGTCTACCTTCTAGATCAAAAATTATCACAATGGGAGAGAAATTTTCACAGTGGCACAACAGTCATCAACCAGTGAGAGAGAATGAACAGGGAGTTGGATGCACACAGCCTCCCAACATGCACCCAGTGCAGCTTACTTTAGTATCAAAGTACATTAAATTTAAAGAAATTACTGCACAGGGCATTTCTTCTGCAGAGCAGTCAAAGGCTGGCAAGTACCCTGCTATTCCTAGGATCACATTATACTTCATTTGGAAGAGCTATGGATCAGGATTTTTCCTTCCAATACTGAATTTAATACAACAGAATGTTTTGCATAAACAAAGAATTTGAAGTCGTACACGACACTTCCTTCCCGGAATAGAACATAAAACTCATGATCCAGGGTGCAAAAATGGGCTACAGGACTGATACTCATTTACTCCCCAGATCTCTGGTCTAATTGTAAGTTCCAGTGTTAAGATGCTTTAATATCCTTGAAGCAACAAAGTTCATAGAACGCTGCTTAAACTTTGAACATTTTAAATTGCCGCAATGTTTGACGCAGAAGCTGTCAATAAGGTTAACCCAATAATTGGTGTTTATTGAATGATAAAGCTTTCAGATACCTGCTTCACAGCCCATTCAAACACCAGGGAGGTCTGCAGCTTTGTGCCTGTTTTGCTGATGAAACACACACTACTGTCACATAAGACTTGTTCAGTACAGTTGTAAGACAGCAATTTCTTTTGTACGTGTTCATCAGATCAAAGCATCCTGGAGATAACCCTCAGCTTTCTTCCTACCTATCCCTCAATAACTCCACACAGACTCTCTGATACGAGAAAAATCAGCTGGTGTTCTAGTTTTGTGGCAGTTTTCAAGCAACTCTATTAGCATGATGTCTCCAGTGCATTCAACTCATATGCTAAAAAAGTGGCAGGAAACACATTTTTACCAGCAGACATTTAAAGGAATCTGCTTGGCATATATATTTTAAAGCCAGAAGGAGCCACCGGTATCTTCAGTCTGTTCTCTTCCTCACAGATGCTGCAGAATCTTTACCACTAACTCAAACAGTAGAGAGAATTATTCAGGCCAAGAACTCATGGCTGAACTAGATTGTCTCATTTGGAAAGACATTCAATCTCAATTCCAAAGGATGATGAATTTACTGCTCCACTTAGTAGGTTGTCCTCAAGGTTAATTTCCTTCTCTGTTAAAAAACACTATGTCTCTAACAGGGTATCCTGCATTTGCTTTCTGTTGTGTGGTAAATTTACTAGGTGGGTTCATAACTGTTTAGATAACTGCATTAAATAAATGCATTTCTGTTTAAAAAGTGTAATGTATTAGAATAAGAACAGAAAAGGCTTATTACAGCAGAATTTAGGGCAAAGTGTCAGAATTTTCATGCACACATGCATAGCTTTATATTTAAAATAAATTATTATTGTTTATCACTTGCATTATATTAAAACCTATGGCTCCACATGAATTTCGTGTTGACAGGCACTTTGTATTATAAGAAACTGGAGCCATGTCAGAGAATACAGTCAAATCAAATGGCAGAGAAGAGAAGAGAAAGGTGAGTCATCTACAGAAAAGCAAATGAAGTTGCTCAATACCACAGAGATCAGTGGAGGACCTAGTGATATGGAGCAAATTTCTTTAGTCCTAATCCAGTGGACTGTCTGACTGATGGAAAGGAAAAAAGCTACTTTTTCATGGAAGTAGGAAAACTAGAGTAATGGAGAGCACAGAAAATCTTGTAGAGAAACAGCAGATCTTCCCAGAGCTACAAGTATTCATCCAAGAATCCCAAAGTAGCAAAAGAACAAGTTCTCTAGGGGTACAGAAGGCTGATGTTTATACAGCTGGATAAGCAAGGACATATTGATTTGCCTAAAGATGAGTGAGTCAGTGGTGAAGAGTGCAGTGATTACTGCTCGAGAGTCTTTCCTTCTGTTTCACTGATCACACTCCTGGCCCAGAAATGCAGCTTCCTCCCTGGACTGCCAGGCTGCCACTGTGTTCTGCTAGCTGATTTTTTTATTTTTCTTTTTTTTTTATTATTTATTGGAGGAGGAAAGAATTATAGAAATTCCTCCCACTTTTAGTTCCATTCTTTACTTAAAATTGTTACCCCAGTTTATTATGCTTAATGAGGTGTGTGGAAGACTGACAGGTACACTATGAAAGCATATTTTATGACATAGTTTGTACACTGCCTTATGGCCAATTAAAAAAAAAAAAAATACAGTCTGACAACATTACTCTTCTTACTGAGACAATGCTGAGGAACTGACTGTATGAGAAGAAAGGAAGAAAAATACTAAAAATACTAATAAAATAGCCAGATGAATGGTTTTGATGTCCTTTCATTATTCATTTTCAGTATGCTGTTTGCCACCAAATGCTAATTAGCTTGCCCAGAGATAACAAGGCATATTTGCAAAGAGTTGTGTGTGAGATGTGTCATCAGGATGCTGGCAGGTGTCTGTCCTTCAGGTCTTTACACAAACAGTGTGTACAACCCCAGCTACAAGCGTGGATGGTCTTGTGCATGACTGATATCTTGCTTAGAAACATAAGCACATGGAAAGTCTCACAAATAGGGGATAGTGTTCACAAGGCTTTTGTGTGGCCTTTTCCAACCCTGGCACAAGTGGTGGTTACCCAGAAAGGATATCTAAGCTCATGTGGAAAGTGCCACGTTGCAAAGCTTGGGACAAACACCTTTTAACGTGCAAATTTCTTACTACTTTTCATGTTCAACAACACGCGTCAAAGAGAATCAAGTTTGCTGGAAAACTGGCTTGGATGATTAGTGGTGCCCTAAATATTAACACAAATAGTGTAGAGCACTGCAGGAGTAATGCCACAGGGAAAGGGGGAGTTATTCACATAGGCTAATGTTAGCTTCATGCAAACTAGCTCCCTGGTTTTGTCTGTAGTCTGTCAAAAGAGATAGGCTTTTTCCAGAGGATGATTCAAAGTGGCTAATGCTTACCACTCTAGAAAAGCTTTTTTTCCTCTCCATTAATTTTAGATGGGATTAGCCTCACTCAGCTAATATTAGCCCAACTGAATAGTCCTCTAGATGTTGTCAGCAGTGTGGAAAAAAAAACAACCCATCTCAATATGATGTTGCTTGATGTTAACAACATTTTTTTTTAAAAGCCTATGGTGCATTTTCTGATAAAATAAATCTGGATTTTATTCCCCGTTCTCTGGAGGCAGTGACTGTTACCATTGGAATTGGGAGGGTGTAACTAGAAACAGAAAAAGTTATGTTAAAAAGAACCTCTGGAGGTCCCTGGTCTGACTGTTTTCCAAGCACAGTCACCCTCAAAGTTAGATCCTAATGCAGTGAAATGAAAGATTATAGAATTATTAATTGCACCCATAATAGTTTATCACATCTTGAAGAGTGAATACTGGCTACATCTACGGCAGATACTCTACCATCAGATCCAAGCATTAGACCAAATACAAAGATAGATGGGGATGAAGGTACTTTTAAGAGTTGGCCTGTTCTATCCCGATTCTAACCAGTTCCTCTGTCATCCCTGATATATGAACACCTTTCTCTTCTGCTTGAATGCCTGAGGAGTGGACCTCCTTTATTGTAGGAAACTGGAGAAGATGAAATAGTTTGATGACAAAAGATATGCTGTACCACATGCAACAGAATCCTGGTTTGTTAAACTTCAGCACTTCAGCTATAGACTCCAATGTCAGTCCCTACCTCACTGATCTACAGCATGACATACATGGTAAATAAAGGCATGCAGATGGAAGCAGATACTTGGGAAAAGCCAAAATGAAAAACGAAAAAAAAAAAGAAAAAAAAAAAGAAACTTAAACTTCTTCATTTACTACTGCTGTGTTGACAGAGTTCCTTTATTCTGGGATGCCTTGCTTTTCAAGAGTTCATTTAAAATGAGAGAGAAGAAGCAAGAACAATAACTCCATTTTAAACCAGCCTTTTTCAGCCTCTGTTGCTGCCTTTCAGTGCTTGAGTGCCTTTGCACATTTATTCCCAAGCAATTACGAGCCTGTATTTCGCCCACCTGACTTCTGTTTCCCAATTTCACCTGTATTTTGTCTCTCCAAATAGCTCTGTTATTCATGGCTGATTACTAACCATTCCTCTGTGTGCCTGACCCATCTGAATAGCAGAAGATGTCTCCACGTGAAGTAGAGGCTTTTACATCCCACCTTCTGATTACACAGCAAACCACTTTTGAAGATTACACAGTAATACATAAGCAATACTCCCCTAAAATACAGACCTTCATCCTTCAAGCCAGCTGATTAAACCCACGAGGGCTCACATTTACAAGACCTTCAACAAGCTTTTGCCTCACAAGCAATGCTTTACTGTGGCTGAAGTTTCCTCCTGATTTTTAACTCCTCTCATACAGAAAATGCAGTAGTTCTGCAATCACGTGGTAAGAATCACCCATGGAACAACTCTACTTTCAGCCAGAAGAATGAGTGCAATCATGAAGCAATTAGTGCAGGCGGCAGATGGTTTGCTGCTCTTTTTTTTTCTCAAGACTGGCAGGAAAAAGTCATGGCTGAATAAGGGACTGGTCTGTCAGCAGTGGAAATTCAAGTCTGCAGCCCAAGGCAGCGACACAGGGGAGGGATTTGTGAACAAAAGCAACTGAGTCACTGAAGCTTAATGAGTTACTGCTTGTCAGCTGAACCCCAGCAATTAACCATGTTCACCCCCACAAAACACCCAAGAAAATGGGACATAAAATTACTTCGGTTAACACAGATTTCCCCAGCATTGGCTAAATCCCTATTCAACCAAACAAAAAAGATCTGTAGTACTTATCACAGTGATAGAGTCAGCAGGCTGTGAAGAGATTTAAGGATGATGCAATGTGACCCATTTCCTGTTCATTACAACTGAGCAATGAGAGGCACGCACTAACTGTTGGCTTTGCCCTCATCAGTCCTGAGTTGGATGGACAACTTTTGAGAAATAAAACAGTCCAGATCCAAAGTGATTCCCCATCTCTCCAGCTTTTGCTCTATTCACCATCTGATTCTCCTGGTCCCACCTGCTGCAATGACAAAATGCAAATGGACGGACAGATGACATGGCTGGCTAGAAGGACGTAAACATGTTTTCTAGTTGATTCTCACCTCCCTCCTGACTGTCAACACCAAAATAAAATGACCGTGACAATCCTAACTGGTCAAAATCCAACTTACTCCTTTCAGCTCTCATTCACCAAACCTTCACAGCCTCTTCAGTCCGTGGCATCAAAGTCAGTGATATCAAAATGTAAATTCCCTACCATGCAGATACGTCTCCCTTGCTTCCTTGGGTGACTCTTAGTCAGTGTGCACACAGTGCTTGGAATCCAAGGAGTAATGGTGTCTGTTTCCTTAAAACTGGCTTTAACATGAGGTAGCAAAATAGCAAAACAGCATTGTCATTTGTTCCAAACTACCCCGTAGCTCCCATTGCCATTATCTAAATACCTGCAGGACCTCTAAATTACTAGGAGAAAATTCTGCCTTTGGATATACAAGCATGAAACCAATGGGAATAATTTACATTTAGCCACAGGCTGAACTTGACCTTTAGTTTGAATACGTTTAATTTTTAGTCCAAGCTGAATAATACTCTTTGCCTATTGGTTACCCTCCTTGTTCTTGGATAAAGCTTGTTGCAGTCAGAAAATGTGCCCATTAGGCTTTAAAGTAGAAAGCAGGCCTGTGACTCATACCAATACGGAGTGTTTTTAAAATTCTATTTTAGAGTTAATTGGTACTGATCTACAGACTTTGTGCTACATGATTTTTTTTCTTGCAACTACGGTATTGAGTTACCAAGTTATCCAATTTGCTAATCAATGCCATAACACAAAGAGAATTTACTGTATAGCCTGCACCCTCCCACTCAAAACATCCCATATGTACAACTCCAACACCAACCCTATAAATCGAGGTTAATGCACACAAGGGCCCTTCATTCTTATATCTGGACTGGTTTTTAGTATTCTGTAGAAGAAGAGTGTGAGTTTCCTGTGAAATAGGGACATATTTGCTAGTAGCCATTTACCATATGAGTTTTAGCTGTATGGACTCTAATTCAGAATTATTTCCTGAGCAGGCTGACTACTAAGACAGCTGAAATTCATTTTCTACTATAACCTAATTTTATTTGACAATTTTACCACTGAAAGTTTCATTGATCTTCATGTAATAAATTTCCTATTACCAACACACAGTCACTTTCATTCCAAAGGGTCCTAAAAGACAGCAGAGACCAGAATCTGTTCAGTTTCATGTCAGTCCAGAGAATTCAATAGCCACAGGGGAAAGGAAACATTTTGACCTTGTCTAATTACATACTGAACACCCAGAAATAATTTAATCTGCACCTTCCTCCGGAATAAATTATAAACATAGTACATTCTACAAAATGGTGTGAGAAAAATGAGTAAAAAAATGCAATTGACTCTACCAGAAGAATTAGGCAGGCAAGATGCCATAGTTGGAAAAGATATTAAGCTACTGGCCTGGAAGGATACTGGTTTTGAGCTTAAAGCACAGGACTAAACCTCTATTCCAAAAATCCACATAAAATCATTTTGTGACTTATTTACCTTCCTTATGCCATTATTTTTGCTGGTTGACAGTAATACTAACAACAGGCCTAATTTAGGCTAAAGTAAAATTATTTAATGTTTGTAAAATGAATTCAAATACATAGATAAAAAAATTAGAATTCAAATTTTTATTCAATTAATGTATAGCTTGAACAATTCAGTCCTTTGGCATTTCCAAAGACTGTCCTGGTATCACCCCAAAGACTGTCCTGAATGCTCTGCAGCAGTTATGTAGAGAAATGGAGAAATCTTAACCTGTTCCTAAGCAGACAAAGCGAAATGCAGCCAACAATTCTTACCTTCTGATCTTGGCTGTATGCTAAGATCCAATCTTCCTGCTTGGGGTGGAAGAGCAGACTATGGATGTAGAAGTTCAAACGGTATTTTTGATAGGTGGCCCCTTCATCAGAACTGATTAATAAGCTGCTCTCGACTTCCGGATCAGTCAGTAGCATAATCTACATAGAAGGGAAAAATGAAAATACAGTGATGAAGGGGAGTCAGATGGAAAAATAAGAAAGCAGTTAGGAACTTTAGAGAAGTTTATTAAATATGTCTATTTCAAAGTGTTTCAATGTAATATTAAAACTAACCATTTCCAGTAAGAAACACAGTATATTTCAGCTATGTATATAAACATTACATATGATCAAATAGAGAGAACGACTTTACCACTAGTTAAAACAGACCTAAATGAAGCTATGCTAGGTTATCAGAAAAATCAAACCTGACATTTGTAACATCAGAGTGCAAACTTACTAAGTTACCAAACCGCCACAGTGGGCTAACTAGGGTCTTCATGAATGAGCTGTTGGAATGGCAGACAAAAGGTTAGGTGTTACGGTAAAAAGAGAGACACTCATAAAATGATGTCTAATGATGAACTTTGTTAGACTCCGGCAGAATTTTCAAAGATGACAGTTTCATTGCCTGAAATGTTATAACCTGGCTGCCTGCAAGAAGCAATCTTGCTTTGGCAGGAGGACACATTTGATAATGTTCTTTCCAACTCCAGTTTCTGTGGTGCTGTGAATTACAGATTCGGTAGTGTATCAAAAATAACCTTTGCATAGCAAAGTTGCTTTCTAGCTTTGTCCAAGAGTGTTAGTTCAGGAGTGACAGAAGATATACAGCTTGCAGTTATAGTAGCTACTTCTCTGCATTAACTGTGGTATTAATTGGTCTGCATTGCTGATGAATCAGAGAGAATAATGACATACTCCTGTCGTGTGTCTCTGCATGAGAAAATGTTTGAGTGGTAGAAAGAGATCATTTCAGTATTTCAGCAACAACAAAGTAATACCCCTAAGGGATGGGAATAAGGCACCATGAATGACAAACATGAAAAGTTCTTAAGAATATTAGCCTGGGAAGGTATTAAAACCTTGAATCATTAGCATTTTTATTTTTTTTTTTTTTAAGTACTGGTGCTGCTGTTGCTTTGTAAATGGCAAACATTGAACTGTTCTTAGACAAGCTTGAAATGAAAGGATCCACATCTGACGTTCCTCAGAGCAAATTCCTGTCTGGGTCTGAGCACTACAAAAATCACACACTCCATTTCCCCTTCTTTCTTTCATTTAGTCAAGCAGAGTTAGATATAACTTAACTCACTCCCTACGAATGACAGGGCATCGTAAGTCTTGACAGACACCAGGTGCTAAAGAACTATTTGTATATGAAGGTGTAACTACACGTATAATCTAGGCAGGGAATGTCCTTCATTATTGGGTAACTGCCAGAGGTTTTCCTCTGTCTCTAGAGAACCCCTTGGTAGCATAACAATTTGGTCAGGGACTTGGAAGGTTGGGGTTCTCCAAAATCCCCAAACCATAATATCCCAAGTGATCTTAGACCAGTTACATTATCACACTGTATCTCAAACATAAAATAGGGTAATGTCTCCATTGTAGCATAACATTACAGTCTCCTTTTGTATCTCTGATTTACTTCTGAAATCTTGTGATGAAAACATGCACTATTAGAATTAAATATTGTTATTTTCATTTAACATTTTCAAATACATCAAGCATGCCACTGATGTGATTTCTAAACTGAAGACTGCATGATAGAAGCTACACAGAAAGCATTAATAATCAATATGTCAATATATAGATCACCTACTGTCACTAAGTAGCCTATCCAGCTTCTGAAGCCAAAAATTAAGTTGTCGTGTTTATCAGTCAGTTCTTTTTTCTTATCAGTCTAATTCCTGGGACAATGTCCCTGTGGTTAACATTTATCAATTCAGTACTATGATTCAGGCATTATGATTTTCCTATTTTTATGACTTCCTTCTTGAGTGGATTTTGTTTATGTTGGTATTTGAAAATATCACAGCACAGCATTAATTTGGACTATAGTAACTAGAGCAGAAATAAGCATAAATCAATGGGCTTGATCCAAGCTCCCTGAAGTTAATAAGACTCTTGTCATTGACTTTGGATTGTGCCTCTAAGGCAAGTTGTTAATCAAGATCCACTCCAGTCTCATGTATTTCCTTCTACCTGCACAAGGAACTCATCTGACCTCCTCACTGTCATATCCAAGCACATCACCACCTTAACACATTTGCTGTCAGGCCACTCCTCTGAAGTGTGAAAGCGCTCTTATCTCCATTTCTTAGAAAGGGAATTGAGGGACAAACTTGAGGCACTGAAGCACCTAATTCCTCATTCAATCAATAAAAGTTAAGTGCCTAAGCAGACTTGCCAGCGCTGCTGACTTTGGCTGCTAACTACCACCCTGGGCGATTACTACTGTGTTTTCAGTTATCTACAGTCTCCATGAGCCTCAGCTGGTGCATTGCAATAACCAGCCATTCTGTACACACGAAGTGTTTCAGGACACATCCGTTTTGCTACATATGCCAATAGCAAGAGTGTTTTAGATGTGGCAGAGCTGTGCAGATCTGCTGCAGATTTACACAAGGGCATGCTGAGACAGGGGAGGGAGTTGACAAATGACCCTCCAATCATTAGTCAGATTACTAACTATGAGACCAACTTTCAGCAATGCCTGCTCCACCGTTGTATCCTGGCATTGCCAATCTTTTTGCACAGATGCCATCAAAAAAAACAAGCTAGAGTTCACTAAGCAGTCACTACTCACATCACAGTTAGCACTGTTTCTTACAAGATAAGAAAAGCAAATGTAATTACAACATATCTGCATATAAATAAACAGAATTACAAGCCCAGAAGATAGCATTTATTGGATAAGAAGCAAAAATTTATATCTGCATGAAAAAAATCTGTCAAAAGAGCAAAATGCTCAGCAATCTACATGAACCTTTCCGATCAGGAGTGCGCTTCTGAAACGAATCCCGCAAATGTTCTGGGGAAATCTCTATAGCAAATCTTTACATACTATATTCTGGCTCAAACCACAGTGATCTTGGAGCACAGGACCTGAATTCCTTTTCAAGGAAACAAAACCAGAATAAATATTTCAGGAGTGCATCTGATGTGCTCCGACCACCACTGCATGTTTAGCTCAGAGTAGCAGGGTAGTGCTGAAGTAAGACCCTCTGCCTCCAAAATGCCCACACTGCAGACAGACATCACCTCAACATCAACCATTTCATTCTACAAGTCACTTCCACTCAGCTGCCCTACATGCTCATGTAGTTGGAGCCACATTAGTTTAGTTTTATTGCCTAAGTTGCCTGGAACATAAACGAGAAAGGAGGGAAAGTACAATTAATTTAAATGTTTTTTGTTGTTGCAGCACATAAAATACAGAGAAAATAGATTTTAGATTTTTCTTTTAAATAAATGAAGCCATTTTCTACTTTGAAGTAGTCTTACACATTGAGTTGATGCAGTTGCTTATACACAAAATAAAAGCAGACACAAACACACCCAACGGGCAAAGCATAGAAATGAAACCAGTTACAATAACAAAGTAAATCTAAATTTAGAAGTCATAAACTTTAATATCTAAGACTATCTAAGATAACAAATTAGAAAGAAACTGTTTTTATAATTTCTGATTTCACTGCAGAAAGCATGCTGGATGTCCTTAAATATGAGCTCCTCAGAGAAGAGGTCTTGCTCTGTTTCTATAGTGCTTAATACAACACATCGCTACTTTCCCAGCTAACACCGCTTTCTGAACAAGCACATTCTGGACATCACTGAGGAATCAACCTGGCTTTTGCACATGAAAATCACATCTTACATCTGTCCAAGTTCTTAGGACCAGTAGGGAAAGACAACTTAGCTGGTGAAGTCTAATAGGATTTGTGATGGGTTCCCTTGCCAAAGGATCTGGAATTGTCACAGGATAAAAATACCTTTCCATAGATTAATTAATGGTTAGAAGATCAGTACCAAAGGTTAAGGAAAAAAAATCTTTCAGTTTGAAGAATGGAAAGAAGTGTTCACTTGTAATTTCCTCAATGCTTTGTGTGGTTTAATTTATTCAATAATGATCTGGAAAGAAGGAAGGAAAGAGAGGTGATAAAGTTTGCTGATGGCAGTAAGGTTGCAGAATGATGAAAACAAAAGCCAGCTATGAAGATCTGTAAAAGGTTTTCACAATACCGAGTACTCGAGCAATAAAATGACAGGTGAAATTCTGTGATGATGTATCAAAAAAAAAAATACAGTTGGAGAAAAGCAATCGCAGCATAACAGTCACAACAACAGGCTCTAAGTAGATACTTTCTTCAGGAAAGGAATCTGGGGGTTTTAGTGAAGAGATCTGTGAAAACAGAAGCTCAGCCCTCAGATCCTATTGGAAAACCCCCATTGCAGCTGTAGGAATTATTAGGAAAGAATTAAACAGCATAACAAATAATGCTATTGGGCCAGCTTACCAGCTCGGGTGGGCTGTTCTACCAACTTCTCATGTGAAGAACTGGGCTCATCATTTTTATCTTGACATTTTTTAAACTACCTCTGATTCCACCATTATGAAATAAAGCTATTAACACAGGAGTAAAATGAGGCATACATATCTGCCACTCACTTCCAGCAAAAGCCCTTAATAAAGGGAAACCAACCTGAGAGTGCCTCTGCTCTAGTTTATTGTTGTCTTATGTTAAACAAAAACAAAGAGTGAGGATAACTCAAGACTCTACTTCTCCTCAGCTGAAGTAATTGCTCTATGTTCAGATCAGTGCCCAGCAATGATGAGAATCTGCTTACTCACAGCAGGCACAGCAAGCACATGCTGCACTTCCTGATGCTTCAGACAGATTGGGGTTTTTCTCTGTAAAAAAAGTCAATAAAATCGACACAGGCTTTCGCAACCAAATGCAAGGCACCCATTAATCATCTACTCCCTGAAAAGGGAGAAACTTGATTTGCTTTTCCTAGAAGTGACAAATGAACACAAAACATAATTATAGATCTTAAACAGTCTACACTTTTTTTCACCCTGTTTTTGGTGCTAACTCTGCTGATGGCAGATTACCCTTGACAATTACAGGGATTTTTGCTGTCCTCACAAAGAAACCCAGGAACACTTTGCAAGAGGATTCTGATTTTGCTTCTACAGATGGAATTCTGATCCTTATACAACTGCCCTGAATGCCAGGTTCAGTGGCTTAATCAAAACAAGTCTCAGCCTTCTATTTAGCTCCTCATATCTCCACTTGGTCAACTTTTCTCTAACATTTTTTTACAAAAGTGCATAGTATCACTGAAATATAACAATATGAAAAAAATTCCAAGTAAATTTCATAGATTCACCTGGTCTTTCACTCAATTCTGATGATCAACAGATCTGAATCATATCACCTGACCAAACACAGGGATGAAATGCAAATCAGGTAAAATCTGCTGAAAGAACCTTCACCCTCTCACCTACTACATGCTTCATGCATAGACCCAACACTGGTGATCCACATGGAACAAGTAGCGTTCCTCACAGGAAAACAGAAGAGTGGGGTAGAGTGAAAGAGGAAATCAGCAAGGAAGAACAGAAACACCCCACTCTTAACATCACCTACTTGAATTCCCTAAACATTTGTAATTTTTCCCCAGCTTCTTTGCATGTCAGTTACGGAATTTTAGAGAGTTGTGGGGTTTGGTTTATTTGCACAGTAACTGACTGCAAGAGCATCAGTGCCATGGAATCCCAGAATAATGAAATGTAATTTCTGTCACTTTGCATATCGCTTTTGAATTTGGATCACCACCTACAAGGCATGAAGACTGTGTAAAGATTCTCCTGGTTCTCCAGATTCAGCAATTTACACATGCATTTCAAAGCAACGTGCTCCCTTTTAAATAGTTGAACTCATTGCTTAAGCTTTTTCAAGATCTAGAATAAGAAATAAAATGAAAAAAGCCAAAGAAAGCAACTGCTTTGGCCATGACGTTCTGAAATAAATGCAACATTACTGTAACGCAAATTAGACCAACTCCTTGTACAGGACTGACTCACTGGAAGCTGTTGCAAAAGCAAATAAATTAGGGACAAAATTACCAAAAAAAATAATTCAAGCATTCATTTGGATATTAACAGAGAAAGAGGAGACTGAAGCCTTTGCAAGCTTTAACAAGCTTTGCTCAAGGGTTAACGTTGACTGCTGTAGAGCTGTGCTCATGAGTAATGTCACCAAAATTTGGCCCAAGTCTCTGCTTTAAATAAATTGGCTAACACTATTAGCACCTAAATGAAAACATGAAATGAGCTAGAGCTGACAGATTTGAAGCTGTCTCTATCGCCAACTAAAAGACAAGGTTAGTTGCTGAGCAATTTCATTAAGACACCATTAAAATAATACACCAATAATTTGATCAAGGCACCGTGAAGTGTTTTATTGCCAGAAGTTCTTGTTAACTCAGAAAGTGCAGTAATTTTGTAGGGAAAGAAAAGACTTCAGTGACAGAATTACAATTTCAACACTGAAGAAAAAAAATAATATTGCCTTTGAATGATGACCTGGTTTGGAACAGTCTCAGAAATAAGTAGAAATGACCACTTTAAAACAAGGAAAAGGTCTGTAGGCAAGTTATTTTGCAACTATAACTCAGTGACTTAAGAATAAAAAGGTTCTCATTCATACAGAGACACATAAGCCAAACTCATTAAATCAGTCTGTACTTTGCTGATATGGAGGGTAACAAACTCCAGGTCTCCCCCAAATAAAACTGTACTCATGATTACTAGATAGTGTAATTCAGATTCAAGCTCAATCTAGATTTGGACAGTGGAAACTCTAGCACCATATCCCCCAAGAACCTACAGGAGATCCACAACCAGTAAGATACTACCATCTTCCTCAAATCTTGGCTGTTCAAAGGTAAGAGAAATTATGCAGCAAAAGTTTCAGGTGGTGAATTCATCTTGTTTGCACACATGAAAGATTTAGTGCTCACCAGAATACGAGATGGCAAAGGAATATCTTTTAAGAGAGAAAAATTATCACCTGCCAATATTTTTGAAAGCTGGGTTTATACAGTGCTCCTAATAGAAGAATTGTTGAGAATTGCATTTGGCATCTTGATGAATGTGGTTTGAAAGAAAAAGCTGGCTAGTGGCTGGAAAAAAGAATCCATTTACCTGTTCTGTATTAGTGAAGAAGCTCATTATAGGCCAAAAGTGACCGCAAAAGAAAGCAGCCAATGAAAATTCCATTTTTTTATTATCTGTGGGAATCCGCTGTGGTTGTTTTGCCAGACAGAAAAAGTGAATGCATATATCAACACCAACTTCCAAAAATAAAAGAAACACTGTGCAACTCCCCTTTACCCAAGCTTCAGACAGGGACATAAACAGTCACTTCCAAAAATCTACTGATTGCCTCTTCAGTTATACAGAATAATACATTTAGTGAAGGTCCAAAAGAATCTCAAGAGGAAGAGGAGACATTTCAGAGGAATTTTTACCTCAGGAATGTGTCTCCCTGCCTGTTTCACACATAGCCAGAAAGTAGCATGCATCTACGTGTGGAAGTTACCACAAAATACATGAGATATCAGAAGCTCCTCTTCAGAAAATGTCCCATTTAAGGGTTTTTAGAATACTAGAACTATATGGCATTTTACTCATTTTTACAGCACGTGCTTATAATTGGCTAAGCAAAGAGCACTGAAAAGCCACTGAAGCCCACCACATGCATATGCTAACTAGGAAAAAAAAAAAAAAAAAAAAAACCCCAAAAAAAAACAAAAAAAAAACAAAACCAAACCCAGACAGACACAAGGAAGCCAACTGGGACTTCACCTAGAGTCTGGGTTACTCATTTTTACAGCACGTGCTTATAATTGGCTAAGCAAAGAGCACTGAAAAGCCACTGAAGCCCACCACATGCATATGCTAACTAGAAAAAAAAAAAAAAAAAAAAAACCCCACAAATATACCAGAAAAGACATTTCATCTGTGTTTATAAAACATCCCTCTATGCATGAATAGAAAACACCACCAGCTGTCTCAGCAAACACACATTTTAAAATTACATTTCTAGAAACTAGACCAGTCCTGTTACTCTATGCATTGAATAAGACCATTGATTGGCTACCTCTGCTGAACATGATGCATTTCTTCTGTTATGGGATTTAAGAAAAATATTGCCTTAAACATTTGTATTATAAAACGTCTAATCCTCTGGTTTCTGTCTCTAGCCCATTTCTGGTTGAGTACAATATTTGCATTACTACCTAGATGTTCTTTAATGGGCTTGTTTTAATAATTTGTAAAAAGCTTTTTAATAGTAACTGTGAGCTTTAAAAAACTTATTTCTGATTGTTCTAGGTGACTAAAAGGTCGTTCCAGCTCACTGTTCCCCCTTCCCATATTGATTGAAATAATTATTATTTTGTAATAAATGAAAAAGTTTTAATTCTTCCAAAATCTCAATATTCAAGTTAAACAAAGACTTGCTTTTTCGTGTTTAGGAACACTTCCAGAATTACAACTACTTTTATGATTTTCAGTGATAATCATAATTTTACTACTCAGCTGGCATTACAATGTTTCTTTTCCAAGCACGGTACACAACAATAGATTTTCATTAATACGTGAAAGCTGTCTGAATGCCAGTGAATAAGTACTAGTGACCTTCTCTATCTTCGACATCTTCAAATCAGTATTAATGTATTAACTGTATTAATGAACAATTGCTGTTATTGTTGCTCAGCTTCCTCTTACTTTAATTAATCCCAGTTTAATGTGGTTTTTCCACATCATCTGAATTTTTTTAGCACAAAGTCACAGGTATAGAGTTGGGTCAATGCGATACAGACTCATGAAAACAAAACATGAGGCTGAGACATGTGAACAGATGTGATTCACTGGTTCTCTCCACTAAACCTACTTGACATGAATGGAGATGTGAAAAAAATCCAGAGGTGCCAGGGAGAAGATTCTTCCTAAGACAGAACAGTGTAGAGTAACAACCGCTCCTTACTCTGAACTTCAGATCGGAAAATATCAGAAGCATCAAGTGGGTTGGGGTTGATCCCTTTTCTATCAAAATCCAAAAGAGGGCAGTGCACCCCCACACAGCCTGGTTCATTACTTGCAGCTCATCAGCGTGGGGACATTCATCAAGTGGACAGGTTGCTACCTACAACCTTTTCTCTCTGTGGCTGAGCTTTGGCAAAAGCCTCATTCTCAGAAGTGCCTCAGCTTGGACCAGACCTGAAAAGATTCAACAACTGCTTTTTCCATTAAAGGTGAAGAAGTTGCCACATCTTCAGGGGTTTTGTATGCTGCTGAGTCACTCATTGTGGGCTGGACTGTGAACACAGAAACATTGCCCTTCACCTTCCCAAGAGTAAGCTGCAATCCCAGCAGCTAGGGTGAATTCTTAAAATAAACCACAGCACAAAGCAAAGGTGTATAACCCCAGCTGGTAGTTAGGCAATGCAGCCACTCGTGGAGTTCTCCCTCTTCCTCCAGAAGGGTAGGGAGAAGAGGGAGAAAAAGAGGGGAAAGGGAAAAAAACCCTCATGGGTTGAGATAAAGACAGTTTAATAGAAGAATGACAGAAAATGAAAAAAATCATAATAATAAAAGAATATACATGACACAAGTCACTCTCACCACCTGGTAAATTGGTACAGTCCTGAGCAGTGATCATGAATATCCCCCGTCCCCGGGCTAACCCTATTTCTATACTCAGTGTGACCTCTGAATATTCCATCGCTGTTCTATTGATCTATGCTCCTTATCAGCTTCTATTGGAAGCTGAAAACAGCTCTTGAAAAGTATAAGCATCGTTTACCAACAACAACAACAATATGCACTACTGGCATTCCTTTCACACCAAATCTGAAACACAGCAACCACTAGAAAAAAAAATATTAACTCTATCCCAGCTGAAACCAGAAAATTTTGAGGTAATAGCTTTTAACTACAGGAGGAAAAAGTCGAGATGGGGAGAAAGGAGATCCTGAGGATTAGCATCAATTTTTAAAATCTCAAGCTTTTTAAAGTGCAACTTCCATTTCCACTACTCAAGAATTAAACGAAAATAAAGATTCTACATTTGTCCTCACTTTAGCTAATGCACCTAATGTCTTAATAAGGTCTGCAAATGTGTCATCCCTATGCAAAAATAGAAATGTAATACTAAAAACAATAAAGAAAAGATTTCATTAATATAATTTAATAGATTACTGCAGGATGTTTCAGAGCTACTTTTGCTTTATCTAGAATTATAAAATTATTTATAATTTAAATTATTTAATTTAGGTATAGACCTCTTTAGTATTTTACTTCAAACTCCTGCTCCATACTGAGCCAGCTTCAAAAGTACAGATAGATGCTCAGGGCCTTGTCCTGTCAATTTTTAAATACCTTCAGGGATGAAGATTCCACCAACTCTTTGGGCCTATTCAATCTGGAACTGCCTAATTTCCATTCAGTGTTAATCTTAATTTTAAATATCTGGGTTTATAATGTCAGTTTTAGAACAAACACTAACACCTTGAATTTTACATTCCTTTTAACTTAAAGGCCCATCTTAACTTAGCATGAGCTTTGGAAACAAGAAGTGCTGTATGAATCCAAAGCACCAAGGGTAGTTTCACCTGACATGATCCTGTAGCAGTGCTGAAAATAGAATTCGTCAGGCTCAGCTCCTAATCACACGCATAAACATTAGCTCCAGAGCAATCAGTTCTGGGGGAAGGAACACGAAAAGATTAGGCTTCTCATTTTTTTGAATCTTCCTCAAATCAAATTCTAGATTCTTATCTCCGTTCCACAGCCAGTTTCAGTCTAATTTAGTACCTTGTCACAGAATCAAGTTGTCCTATTCCTTTTTCATTATTGTTACACACTGCTTTCTCTTCTTTTACATACATCTGACATAAAAAACTTTACCACTGAAAACAGATTGAAAATCTATTCCCTAAAACTTAAGTAAAGCAAGGTAGAAACTTCCATTCTGGAATAAAATCTAACTCATAACAATGATTGCATTTGATTATTAAGTTCTGAGAAGAAATAAAGAAACTACTGTATTATAGGCACTCTATTTTGGACAATGCACTCTAGTTTCAATTATTAATCATCTGTTCTTTTGCAACAGATGTTCTGCATTGTACTGATCAGGGAAAAAAAAGCATTTACTATTTTTTTTTTAATATGGAGGCAGTCTTACTCACTTAGAGGAGAAAAGAAAAACTCAGCTTCTTAGAGATCTGGAATGAGTTGTGTTCATCCATATTGCCTGTACTTTGTTCTGTTGCTCAGTAAGGCGTTCCTTTCATTAAAGAATCTCATGAGATTAATTAGTTAATCTTCACACCAACTTTGTGGTAGAGAAAGAAAGTGCACATATCAAGAGGGAAAATTACTTGGACAAACTCCACTAATCAATCAATGGCACAACAAGAAAGAAGCCACTTGCACTGTAAGCGTATTACAAACAATAGCATCTTCCAGCCTCAAATACTGGACCCTAAAGGTCATTAATCCTAATCAAAGCAAGAGGAGACTCTTGGCCTAAAAGTTTGGTGACCTAAGCAGAGCTACAAAAGAGACAGGGAAAAGAGAAGTAACACTAAGGGAGTGATTTTTTTCTGAAGGGTGAGTTAGTGATAGACTCATGATTCACACGATGGCCTTTCCTATTTCATGTGATATCTCCTAAAATGTACTTGAACTTCAAGTGCTTTGAACTTAATCCTGAAAAGCATTGAAAACAGCCTAACAGCATGGGTAACTGCTACACCTGGAGTTGTAAAGTTTATAGACGTGCTCACTGCATATAGACAGTGGGGTGTACTGCATTATTGGGGTATAAACAGGGATATCCCAGGGCAGGAAAAATCTCTAATACATTGTGAAGATGGATGAGTTAATGGCCAGATAGCTGCTCAATAGGTTTCAACCCCTGGCTACAGAGAATCAGGAATTTACATTGAGAGATTTATAGTTTCCGGAGTTTACGGTCTGCTTATTTTTGCTAAGCCACATGAACATTCAAATCTTTGCATGAATGTTTTGTCAAGCCTACAGAGCGACTAGTACAAAATAAATAAAGCTCATTATAAAGGAAGCTTCTCATTATATTAATCTTTTACGTCCCTGTTTTCCATGTGATGCCTAGTTTAGCATTTTCCCTAATTGCGACTCTTTCGTACCCCCCTACGGTAAAGGTTTTCTTCTTGGGAGAGATGTTCTCAGGTGGTACAATCAGTCTCTATCCCAAGACATATATACTTGCTCTATAAAGAATGCTGCATTAAGGAGGAGTGCGCCACTACAAGAAGGACTCAGACTCACCTAGACACAACTACTAAGGTAGGAAGGAAGATACATGGAAATGAAGGTGCAACAGAGGAACAGTAATACCAGGCGGACTACTGGAATGAAGATAAATGGACTGACTAGTAAGGAAATTGTATACTTTTCAGCCCTTAAAACAGAGGAAGAATAAGTTATCTCCTGCTGTCTCTTGGCCTTCCACAAATGAGAACAACTTGGAGGGCTAGGAGGGAGGAACATCACACTCTAATGCTGCCACAAGAGGCAAAAAGTCCATGGTCTCAAACTTTTTGGCACAAAGTGACCTCTTGCACTCCCAGCGTTATGTCAGTGCATGCAATGATAGCAAGAGATCATAGAATCATAGAACAGTTTGAGTCAGAAAGGACCCTTAAAAATCATCTAGTCCAATCCCACTGCCATGGGCAGGGACACCTTTCACTAGATCAGGTTGCTCAAAGATCTGTTTCAGCTCTACCTGGTCTTCACTCTGCCACTCCCTTACAGTCTGAAATCCATTTCCTTGTGTCAGGGATATTTTAGAAAAGGGAGAGAAGAGATGGGAACAGTGACAAGCTGCAGCCACAGATTTTAAAAAATGTTAACATAGTAAACAATTTTAAATAGCAATGTTGATAGTCTCTGCAATATCACAGTTATGCCAAGCTTGGACAGATGGTCAGTTCACTAAACACTTTGTTTCATAGCCAACTGTTTCAAGCCATGTCACTTGCCTCTGGCCAGCCCTGGCACCTGTGTGGCACTGTGCTGTTTAATTAATATTTCAGAGGTTTTTACTCTTGCCTGTGTTTCGTAGCACACCCAAAGTGAAGAAACAAGAAGGAGGGGACATCACAAAGCTGTATGCACCTCAGATTGCGGACAGAGGTACCCTGCTAATCCCAGTGACATCATTATCTGTACCGGCTCATCTCCATCTCTCTGCACAGGGTTCTTATCCCTCCATTCTTTACAAATGCACTCACCTTAATTCACCTAAAATCCACCAGCTGAAACTGTTCAATAAACATGGCTCATTTTATCCAAAGCACTTTAACCAGTCCATCAGTTCTCAGGTGAGTGCTGGTGCCTCCAGCAAGAAGAGTGCTAATGAACTCCTAGAGCCCAGTAATAAATTTGAATAGTGGCTATTTGAACAAGGTAGGCTTGGCAAGAAACAACTATTTTTCATTCATCTGTTTTGCTGTAACTGGCAAAATTCTTGGGACTGATTTCACTGCAGCTGGTGACATTACCCCTGTCTGAGGCAAGTCCTTTAGTGTCTGCTGCTTTTGTATTCTGAAAATAAGAAAATATAACCTTAATAGAAAGTACAACAAGATAGAGCTTGGAGATTTCAGTTGTTGCCCAACATATACGTTCTGGGTGATATAAAGGGGTCAAGGGCGGGGAGGGAAGTAAAAGCAGGATTTTTCATGATAGTTGTAAATACACTGACAAAAAGTAATTCATATCTCAGACTTTTCTTCTTCCCTATGTGCAACCTATGTGAAAGAAAATGAAAAAACTTACTGTTCTTTTAATGTGTATAAGTTTACTAAATTGTCTGCAAAAATAAAAGCTATTTTTCAGCTAGTGGAATAATTTATTTCATTTGTTTTCCTCATATATTTTGTAAAGACTCAGACAGTATTTTCAAACTTTCCCTGAAAAACAAGAATCTGTCTCCAAAGAGTCATTAATAAAAATCTCATTTAATTTAGAATTTTTGCTTACCTTTTGGCTATTCTTGATGTGAAGAAAGGAGGTTTCAGAAGGTAATATTTACATTACTTCTTAAAGCTTTTCTGTGGAACTCTGAGGTCTAGAAACTTTGTTTTAACAAAAAATTTAATTTCTTTCCAATTTAAAATTGATTCCAGCAGCTGAAAACTTCAGAAAAGACATATATCATAAGAGTCCTAACAAAATCATGAGTGTTGGCACCACATTTCCTGCACTGAGAGTTACCTCTTTTTTCTCCTGGGCAATGGCTAAACAATCTAATGGTTCTTAATGATATTTTCTGACTAGATTTAAATGGAATTGCTTTCAAGTAATTATCTTTCTTTCAACACACATCTATGCAATAGATGATGATAATAGCTAAGCATACATTTGCTGGATCAATATGAACTTTGGCATGGTACACCTGGTTCTGCTACTTCTTGATTTTTAGGTGTGGAGACAGAAAAAAAAAATGAGTGCAGAGACAAGAATTCAGAATGAATTAAGTCTCTTGCTTGAGGGTGTGAATCAGGATAATTTTCCTATCTTATAATAGTCTTGAAAACAAGGTGGAGAGGAAAACCAGAAAGAAACTACTTTGTGGTGAGTTCCCTAGCAGTGGTGAGAGCAATGAAACCCCCTGTAATTTTAACAAACAGATTCTCACTAAAGCAAACTAAATACTTCAAGCAGAATATCCAGCCTGTCCTCCTGTGCCATTGAAGTTCAAAAGACGGTTACAGAAAAATCAAAGATTCTACAAATAAAGTTGGTGCAATATGGGAAAGACAAACCCCGGCTCTGGGCTGTGAAAAAGGACAGTAGAAGGTGGGTTCTCTCTCTGCTAACTACAGTAATGGAGACAAGCATGCACTTAGAGGAGGAAAACACCAAAGACAGCACAGAATCTCACAACCTTGACAATTTTCCAGTTCTCACCATTCAGTATAACATCTCTTTAGATTCATGGTACCGAGTTCTGTTCTACCATCTACCTGCTTCCAGGCTTTAAGTATCCCACCTTTCAAACAGTCATCTTTATCCAGGACCTGTGCTCATACAACTGGAAATTCTTCCTTACTCACAGAAGCAAGTGCTCCTTTCCCAAATATACAACAAACACTTTCTGTACCATTGAATTCCAAAGCAGTCTCTATGTGTTGGCTTTGCTGAAGCTCCGTGCTTTGTTTCATTTTGGTTTTTCACACAGTAGTTCTGAAATGTTCTTTAAAATGTCTCCTTAGTGAAGTTTTAATTTTTCCCTCTGACTGAGAATAAAGCACAGCTTCACAAATTATGTATACAGCTAGTTCTTTTTATGCACATTTATCTGATTTGCTTCTCTCCAAAGCATTCTTTGTATTAATGCATTAATTTCATAATCACTTCAAATTATGTTCCATGTTGCATGAACAATTGGGGAATTAGCATCTGCTTGCAAGTTGTTAGCTTGGCTTTTTATTTTTGTTGCTGCAGTTGATGAACTCAAATTATCCATACCGAATTCCACCTCCAACAATAAATAATTCTCTTTACTTTCTGTATTAGGTTTTGTTAATGGAATTCAGTGCAGTCTGTTAAGCAATAACACAAAGCACTTTTTTTTTTTTCATTAACGGTTTTGGTATAATGGTTGAATTACTATGTAAAGTCACTCTAACACTCTTACATGGTCTTTCACATATGCATTTAGGTAACTACTGTGTTCAATTTTTCAAGTCTACTATTACCCTCTGGTTACCATAACCCTGGGTCTCAAATGGAACTACAGCCTCACAGACCACCTGTGATATCTAAGCAACTTTAATGGAAGCATTAAGCTCCCATTAAGCAAGGGCACTATTGTTCACTTGACAAAGACTTAGTATAGCTGTTTTTCACAGAGATGACTTCCTGAGTCTATGCAGACACATGTACCTGAAAGCTGTAAAGCTGTTCTGGGTCATATTCAGATGCTGATGAGGGATAAAATATTCATGAGAAAATGATGGCCCATGCCTCATTTCTCTCCTTGCGCATGCCATATGACATCCAAGATGGATGACAATGTAGAAAGCAAAGTGTTCTTATCCTACCTACTGTTCTGTTCCAGAGTTGCTGATGTTTCTCCTCCCTGACCCTCCTGTCTTTCCCTTTTCTTTCCATGTAATTTTTGCTCTTCTAGAACAAGTAACTTCCTCTAAGCTTTTAAATAAAAGTGACAAAATGAATATTATACACCAATCTGCTGGGGTTTTGTTACTACTCCACCTTCAATTCATGTTCTATTCTACATTTATGACGTCAAAAGCAAAGGATCAGCATTCTTGGTTTGTCTTCATATACCACCATGGCAGGCATGATCAATTAGTCCAATAGAGACAGAAAGTCAATTTTTAAAAGACAACCTCAGCTGGTGCAAAAGCCTACTCAGGCTAATAGGGCATGATTAGAAGTTAATAACATTATTAGAGGTTGAACCAACTGAGGCTATACCTTTCTATCTTCACCATCCAGTGCATAGTTTCATCAATGAGAACAAAAGTAGGCTCCATTTGTTTTCAGAGCCCTGATTTTGCAGAAGTACTGCAGCAAGTTACACGTTTTAATGTCACCACCTCCAAACAGAGTCTTCTTTAAGACTGAATTTCACCTGTCAGTGTCTCCAGAGACATCCTGAGACATTCTGATGGAAAGTTCAATCCATACCCCTCCTTAGCTTTTTAATAGTGTGACTAAAGCTTTTAGCAGTCACAAAGCCATGGAGTTTGCAAGAAGTCTTTCTTGTGCAATAGACATTATAGTTAATTGCCCTTCTATAACAGTGACTAGAACCAAACCAGGGCAAAGCATTGCTGGATTTTTGTATGAATATTGCTATAATAGAATGTACCTTTTTACTTAAAATATAGCATCTGAGGCAGGGCAGAAAAACCTACTCTTGTTTCAACTTTTTTAAAAGGAATAAAAGACGGTAGGTACTTTAAAGTGACCTTCCTAGCCACATAGCTGGTCTTGCTCAATCAAAATTCTACTATTATTAGACTGATTGCCAAAACCATACAGAAGTAATCCTGCAGTAGTGAAGAAAGAGAAGAATTATACTTAGCAGCAGTTTTAAAATCGACTGTTTGAAGAGGACACTAGAATTTATGGCATTTTTGCTTTAGTGACTTGATGGCGTTTTGGAATCAAACTCAAAAATTACCTTCTGCTTCTACTATTAGCAAAGTTCTTTGAGAGCAGGAATTGTCCTTCTATATCATACTTCAGGTCAGGTATTTGGGTGTCTGTTCACCAAACTCCAATTAACATTTGAAAGGCTGACGCACTAATGACTTCAAGCAGTGCTATTACTCATGAGATGACAAAGGAAACTTAGACTCAGCCTGTAATACTTTAATGGCTTCAAACACCTGGGGATGTTAAACTGTGTGATAGCTCACTCCTAACTCTGGATAGTATGGAACAAATTGGAACTCAATCAACTAGCTGGCTTCAAAGATGGAGATGCATTCTTGTTATCAGAAGCCAATGATCAGTTTCAGCAGCACAGATAACTCATGCAACAATGGCTGTTGAGTGGCAATGACTGCTAATGAGAACTTGATCAATAGTATTTCTAATGACACAATTCAGACTGTAATGGGGCTGCTTCTGGTGATAGGGAAAATAAGTCAGGAATGATTATAGCTTCAGCCATGGCAAATTCCAGTATTGCTTATTTCTTGTTATTCCACCTGCTGCTTAATATCCAATAAGTATTATTTCTTCAGTTGTCTCTGCCCTTTACAACCCCTGCATTAAAGACTGAGGATCACAATGCTCAGAACCTTATAGTTACTGTGATGTAAACTCTTGAGTTGCCCACTAATCCTTTGTTATTTCTATAATGCCTAAGAGATACTAGGTGAAAACAAAGCTACCATTTCTTACTATCCCAGCAGCTTTCAAACAGGACCACATATTACCAGCATTTTCTTGCACTGCTTCCTGGAGGATATACTCCAGATATAGACGTGTATTAACGTCCAGGACTGTCAGTTGCTCAGGGATGCAGAGAGGTTAGTTGATTGGATGCTTCTAGCAACAGATCTGCATTTGCACTCAACATGTAAGGAAGCCTTTTCTTAATCTTTCTCTGGCCATGTTCAACTCAAAAAAAAAAAAGAACAAAACCCCAAAAGACAGGCCATTCTGGCCACTGGGAATACTATCCCCAGTGACAAAGGGGGCAATAGCATAATGCAGTGCAAGGATTTCTTTTTAAGATTTTTTGTGCACAAGTTAAAAAGAAGTGCCCCAAACTTATAATTTCAGATGGCGGTACATTCCATAATAAAGAAAACAAGATGGGGTAAGCCAGTGATGGAAAGAACATGTTCCAGACACATCATAGAGATCACATAAGCATGGGAAAAAGTGGAAAGCTGAAGGAATAGGATCTAATAACTTTATCATAGAAAGGGTTTAGATGAATCAGAGGCCAGAGAGGAGGACTGCATTTTAAAGTGAAATTTCAGTATAGACTTAGACTCGGTTAAGACAAAAGTACCAGAATTACATGCAGTGAAAAGCCTTTCACAACAAATGTGGCTGGTGGGAAAAACAGGGAAAATAGCAAAGTAAAACAACATTGTGAAGTCCCTACTATGCTTGGTTGTTTGCTGTCATAGTCAGCTCAAGTCAGAAAAGTGTCAATTATATTTTATTAATGCACTGTCAGTTCTAAGATCCTGAAAACATAAGGATCACATCAATGAGACAGACCAGTTTAATTTCACTCTATGTGTGTGAGTGAATGAAAAAATCATATGCACTAAGGCAGCTAGAAAAGAAGTAAAAACTATGGCTATATAAGTCAATTCCCAGAAGGCAAGATTAACTGTCCTTTATTTATTGTACATTAGCTGCCCATATGTACACATTTCTCTTCACTTTCACTAGGGAGGAAGCACCATCAAATTTATCACACTGTAAGAGTGAGCATATGGACAGTTACTATGCAGTAGTTAACAGGCTAGAAATCGACAGCCCCACATGCCTGGCAGTGATTTGTTCATGGAGACATAACCAGAAGTAGAAAACAACTGAGGACTGGCAGTCAGAAAGAAACAGAAGCAAAAAAGTCAAGTGTGTTAGTAGCCTTGGCAACCAACTCTAACCACAGCCTCCTCTCATCAATATGTTATTAAGCCCAGTCGTTACAGACAAATGGAGCATTCCAAAAAAACGTATCCTTCTCTAGATGATGCACTAACCCCACTAAAGGAATGTTTTGGCTGTGAATAAAACCAAAGCACACAGAGAGACAGAGGTCAGGTTGAATTTTCTGTTTCTCTCAGTCTACTAGCAAGAGAAACCTTCTCTTGAGACTCCATTATGTTCTAGGGGAATAAAAGAACTGCCTAAATCACTAGCAGATGCTGAATGTTCAGGTCCCTGAAAATGAAGGTATGACAGATTTATATTGTCAAGTCAATATACTAAAAGATATTCTCCCTGACTGTAGTGGGTCATCAAATAGCGCTCAGGATTACAAGTGGTGTGATTTTGTAATTATTATTGAATGTGGTGAAGACATTCTTTTGCACATAATTGCTTAATCTTGAGTCTCCCACAAGGTGTTTGCCACCCTCATCAGTTGAACTGTCACTATAAAATGCAGAATTCACTGAATTAGAGCTAGGAGCGTGACAAATAGCAGATTTTGACAGGGCTTTTTATTGAAAAAATTATTTGAAAAGTATTTCCTTAATCAGCTCTCACGATATTATTCTATTGTACCTGATCCATCAAAAAAGTGTCAGAGATGTCTTTTTCCCCATTTCCACAAATTCCAAAAGATAATAGTGTGCCCAATTGTTAACATTCAAAAGCAGAGAAACGATTAACGTTTCTATAACTAATTTGTGAAGTTTAAATTATTTTACTTTAGAAATAATTGGCATCAAATTTACATCAATCTCATAATGATAATTACATCTATCTACCATTGATTTCTATGGGGCAAATGATCTCCAGATAATTTGATTACCTCACATGCATTCATTCAGTTATCCTAAGAATATCACAAGTACAGCAAGTGTTCTCACCTTCACTTTTAATCATAGAAAGATAAGGCACAAAGCAATTAAACAGCACATTCATTAAAAGACTTAAGAAAGCCTGTGCCAAACCCCAAATGCTTGAATGTAATATCTTTAATAGAAGATTATCCTTATTTCTATCACATATTTATAGGGCAAGTGTCTTCTTTGGAGGACAATCAGCCTATAGACATGCTGTCAATAACGAAAAAAAAGACTTGTTGACAAAAACAAACTTTGTAACATTTCAATTTCAATCTCTGAATAGCGTTGAATACAGTGATTCTCTCCTTTTAAAAAGAAAGTTACAATTCATCCAGCTAAAATTCCTAGCCTGAGAAAAAGTCTGAGGCAGAGATTATACATTACTACAACTTGGGTGTGGAATGGTTCCTTCAGGTCACCAGGTCCATAGCTATGTTCTTACAGAATATTTTTTTTCATATATATAATTTTTGTCTTTTTGTTAAGTTTCAAAGTTCTGGACTAACAGTGATGTTTACTGATTCTTTTCACACACTGTCACTGTCAGGTGGCACTCTCAAACTGACTTGCACAAAACCTTTCTGAACGGCTTTACAAAAAAACTGCCAAAGATCCTGTACCTTCTCTGGTGTTTGATCCAAAGCTCCCTGGAGTCAAGAGAAATATCTCCAGAGGACTCCAGTTCCTAGAGGCCCAAATTTATAGATCACACAAAACATGAAACAGGTATCCCCTTGCTTCTGTTTAACTACCTTAAGTATTAACACAGACTATTAATTTGAATCGTGCATATAGTTTTTAGCCAGTGTAATCTGGGGAAGTTTTCTAAGACCACTGACCAACTCACATAAAATTTTATCAATAATAACACTTGTCACTCTCGAGCTAGCTGGTTTACTCTGCATAGCCAAGATGTAATGGACAATATGTCCTGTTCTTGGTCCTCTGGACATCCCTCTTAGAATCATGAATCATTGAGGTTGGAAGAGACTCTTGGGATCATCGAGGCCCACCATCTACCCTACTCTACAAGGTCCTCCCCTACACCATATCCCTCAGTACCCTCTTCTTTAGAGAGATTCTGAAAAATACCCTCTCCATAGCCTAGACCAAACGTCATGGAAGCCAATAAAATATCATTACTATAGCAATTAATTGCTTTTATTAATAAGCCAATCTTTACTCCTCCACATATCCTGATTTCTTTATTAAGCTTGAATAGTAGTTGCATCCAGAAAACTTCATCAGATTCACTCAGATTCAGTGAAAAAGTCACTAAAGAGAACAATATTGCCCAGAGCATCCTTTCAGCTTTAGTTTCTTGTTAGGTTTATGGGTCACTTGCAAATCTGTTCTGACAGGAATATTAGGCTGCTATATAGCAATAGCAGAAAATCCACCAGAGAGAGAAACTCCAACGAATGCTCAACATTTGCATGGGCTGTGGATGAGAGAGCTTTTATACCAGCATTTGGCTAGTTCCAAAACATCAGCTAGCTTTTCTCACCCATTAAAATTAATTTTAAAAACCTTTAAAAAGACAATCTACTTTCTGTGGTAACCAACTCTTTAGGAAGTTTCCTGATCATATACATGCTCTCAAACAATTTCCTAATTTATAAGTATTTGGTCAGCAGTTGTGAGCATGTGGATTCTCTCCCTAGTTCCAGAGCACTTGCACAGAAAAATGTAAACGTTATGGCTTTCCAGCTTTGTCATCCTACTGACACATTTGTAGCTTTTCGTAGGCATGTACCTGAGCTAATTACATAATTTTTTTAGCTGAGAAATGAAACAGGTGTCAGATGACTAAATTCTTCTTTGATTCAGGTGCTGATTTGGCACAGCTTTCCCCCTTTTATTATACTCAGATCTGCTTCATCCATGTTCTCCTGCATAATAAAGTCACTGGGACAATTTAGATAGTGAGTAAAATGGCAGAACTCCAGAAAACTCAATGATTTCAACCCTCTTATACTAAGGCTCTGAGAAGAGCCAGAGCAAAATCCAAGCATGAGAGAACAGTGCCAGCTTCCACATTTAGCTGTGCGTTGCCTAAGAAGCACTGAAAAAACTGCACTGACCTCTGTGAATGTAGTCACTAGACATGCTCTGCTCTCCAGAGTCTTTCATGGACTTGGTAAAGGGCTAATTAAGGAGACTCCAGCTCAGTGCGTCCTGTCCATATTGACATTTTGCTTCTCAACCCTCCTCACAGCAGTGACATCAACTAACAAGACAAAACAGGTATGCAAGAAAAATAAAGAATCTTGAATCTGAGTTTATTTTGGCTTCTTCACCTGTTTCTCTATGGTAGATGATGGGGACACATTGTTTCACATCAGACAACTCATATACACAGCTCTGGACCTTCTGGACCAGTAGAGAGAGACAATTTTTTTAGATAGTGCCTCAGAAAATCTAATGTCACAGCAATACAGTGACAAGAGACAGGTATTTGGATGCTCCTGTCTCCTCTTCCTCTAACTGCAGATTTTCTTGCCCCTCCTCTTGCATTATTCAACCTCCCTGATGGTTCTTAACCTGAACCCAGCCCACTGCAGGGGCACGTTACCCTAATATTAGAAAAAATGGGAAACACGACTCTTGAGTAGTGTATGAAGGGGGACACAGAGGACCCGCAGAACCCTGACAGAGACTGGCTTAGGCTGCAGTAGAATTTCACCTTTTGTTTGATCTGTTCTCCTGACAAGCCTGTGGTCTTGATTACAAGAGGGAGTCAAGAGAGCTATTTGGAATCTTAGTAATGGGCCCACAGAAGGCAGGGTGAACACGCTTTGTATGACTGTTTTGTCCCTTGCTTGAAAAGTTAACGGCTAGCTTGGTCTGCATCAGACAAAGGTTTTATTTGGAAGCAAATCATTGTGTCAGGTTGCATCAATACTGCTTAATCTCCTCAAATTCTCTTTTAGACCCAGAAGAATTAGCTCTTCGTCAGATGAGAATTAGGGTCTTTTAGATCTAACCCTGTTTCCTTTCCACCCTAACTCTTACCCTATACACAAAAGATGAGAGTCTTCAATATCAGAAGGCCCCAGACATTAAGCTGTAGAACAGTGCCAAAAAAGCAGAGGTAATCAAAGGGGTAGTGACAGATACAGGATTCAATACCTCAAAGGGCATCCAGCCAAGAAGTAAAAGTTTTATATTTTTGGAAACATGGAAATCTCTGCCTTCCAATCAGAGCACTGCTTATATGGCCTCAGAGGCACCACATTTACAAATAAAATGTGAGGCCCTTGTTCCAGAGAGCTTAAATTATTTCTACGATAAGAGTTGACAACAAAGAGACCAACAACATATGCAAGAGTCAGGATTACAGCAGTGAGAAATTGTTAGATCTTCTGTTAGATACTCTTAATATTATAATCATATCTCTTGCTTGTTGTTTCTCAGCCGGCTTCTGTTCCTACCCTGCCCCCTAGAAATCACGAGATATGAGTTCTTAGAATTCTGCTACACTGAAGGGGAAAATTTTATTCTCAGCCTTATTTTAGTGGCCATTCTCAAGGATAACTAGTTACGCAAAAAAAAATAAATCAATACTTCATAAAACCTATTTGCAATTTTCATGCTTTTTTAAAGAATCATCACCCAATTTTGATTTTGATAACACTATGACAAGTCAGGAGTAGATCTTCAGACTTGCAGTCAAATCATCTGAGTGTAACAACTTACTGCATGTTACCTGAGGCATTTACCTGTCTATGCACACACCTTTATCTCTGTTACATGCAGGATAATTAGACTTACTTTAAGCATTTTTTGCTTTGACCTAAACTAAGTTCTGCCACTTTGCATTTCCAAGGTTAAGAGGACACGCATGGACATCGATGCCAATCAATTCATTAGCAGTTCACTGATCAGCCTGGGAAATTATTTTTATGTAATTGCATGCCTGAGACTATAAACCCAAACTGTCACTCAAGTACAAAATCTGTGTAAAGATGTTTAAAGTCAGCATGTAAGGGAGAGGTTCAGGCTACAGCCATTGTGAAACTTAATTTCATAGTATCTGTGATCATGTACTAGAAGTCAAGTAGCTGATGATCTGGCTCCTTATCTCTCTTTCTAGAGCTCACTTTATGAGTTTTGATTTCTGAAAACATTGCCGCAAGGAAGCCATACTGACCTCATTTTTTAATAATCGCGTTTCATAAAAAGTAAAAAGCTAATAGAACAACAAGAAGCTAAAAGAATTTTAACCTATTTCATATAAGAGATATTCCTATATTTAGTAGAAGGTATGAGTTCAAATATACACATAAACTTTTGTGTGCAAACACAGCATTTTAAGAAGAAAATGTTTGGTTTACAAATTGGTCAACAATTTATCATGTAAGACATTTTAACCTCCTAGGCCTTAAATACATTTCTAAGTAAGTATAAGTAGCTTCAGGGTATGTAAACTTTTTCTCCTTTTTTTCTTTTTTCCCTTTTTTTAAAGGCCAAAAATATATGACCTTTCAAAGTTAATGAAAAGAACCCCTCCAAAAGCAGACACTATTTGCAGCACTGAGACACTCCCCCTGAGCATTCAGCTACTGAAGAAGCAGTTAATAGCTATGTGTGTAAGCAACATTCAAAGACATTAAATATAATTCCTCTGAGAAATTCCTCCAACACTACCTAAAAATGAGCAAGACCAGCAACACAGATCTTGGAATGACCAAGCTCCATTTTAGAAGTCTATTTTAATTTTTTTCCCCTCCATTACATCTTCATCAGATTTCATCTGTATCCTCAAACAAATGCTAAACACCTGTATGGGTTTGATAGCCCACGTCCAGACATACTAACAAACCAGTAAACAAAAGAGATTGTCTATATCCCTAAATAGGGTGGAATTAGAAAGAGCAGGTGTAGGATTAGTAGAGAATCCAGAGTAGAGCAAGGATTACAGAGACAGGATTTGAAAGACCCTGGAATAATGAGCTCTCTAACAGAATTCAGAGCTGGTTTGACTTAGCAAATAACATTTCATAGGGTTCTCACTGGAGTTGCTTTGAAGAACATCTGGGGGAGTTGTAAATTTTTTTGTGTTTGCTTTTCTTGCCGTTTCCCTCTAAAACCAGTTGGATGTGGATGAAACCAATATGGATACCTGAGAGATGAAAAGCTGAGAGTTCACAATCCTCCTGAGACAAGAACAATCCTGTGTCATACGACACAATGAATGACATATGGTCCTCCCTTTAGAGCACAGCGACGACTGCCCCTACAGATAAGCACAGGTGTATGTGCACAGAAAAGAATAGCAGCTGGTAGACCAAAAACATAATCATTAAGTATTATGGAGACAAAAGTGGTTTCATTCAGACTGACCCCCTTGACTTGCTAGTCATTTGTTTAATTCCTTATTTTCATTTCTGTGAAAAATGCCCACAAAACACAGGTAATGCCACATGTCTAAGTTAAAACCAGGAAAACAGGTGAAGTTTCTCAAAAAGCCACACGCAGGACATGGTTTATTCGAGACATCCAAGGAAAAGCCTACATCTCATAAATCCTGACTGGTATGTGGCTCTGGTTTCTAACAAGCAGAAATAGACATACCTGTTGCAAATATTTTGTGTGTTTCAAAAACTTGACATTTCAGGAGGAACACTGTAAAGTCACATATCCTGGCGATCTCAAAAACTAGCTTCACCTGAAACATTTTCAGGGTAAAAAAACATCAGGAAAGCCTAAATGGTTTATTTTGCCACTTCAAGATGAAATGTTTAAAAAATATGCATCCCAGAACATTACTTCATTTTGCAAATTTCAGCATTTTAACAAAAATGTATCACAAAAAGTTCAATTCTCCCCAGAACTAAAGCCCAGGAGGAAATCAAACAAGATTTTTTTCACCCAAAATTACATTTCTTCCATCTCTTATTTCAGACAAATTAAATACCAACCTTCCATAAATACAATAAAAAACAACAAAGTCCTAAATCCACAAAAGGCTAAATATTTAAGTCCTAATTTGGTGTGTAACTCCCACCACGGTCAAAAGAAGAAAAGAGTTGGTGCTAACCCTCCTTGTAGACCTGGCCCTAAAGTCTTTAGAGAATTTAATCCCTCCCAAACAAAGAATCTTTCAGAACCGTGAGGATTAAGCTGGAGGGCCTGGGAATGTTATGCAAATGATTTAATGCATTGTGTGCACATCAAACAAAAAAACAACAACTTGATTTTCAAGAGCCCCCTACCTGCGATTCTGTAAATCCCCTTTTGTTAATCCTCTCCCTCCCTCCCCAACCTCCATCCTTTCTTTTCTTCCTTCTTCTGTTTCCTACACTTTAACCATCTTTTTTTTTCTCTCATTTTCCTTCCAACAGACAGATGACTGTCTGCTTCTTGTCTGGTTCATTACTTTGTATAGCTCTTTCCAACTACTTCATTAATTATTACACTTGAGTTACCTCAGCATCTCAGCAGCCCAATTGCAGTCCAGGAATCTTTTTTTTTCTAATTAACATGGAAATATCAACAAAACAGAGGTCTCTATTGCAAAGACTTATGAAGTGCAGAGCATCTGCAAAGGTACAAACAAAAGGCAGCCAAAAGTGACCCCAAACCCAACTACCATAAACATTTTGTGTGAATGACAGAATAAGAAGAAAAAAAAATAAATATAAAAAAGAAGAACCTCCCTCTTTTATTTAAGGAAAGAATTGGCATAGGGTAGTGGATGTTCCCTAGAAAGTATCTCCTCCCATGCACGATGGGCACACTGAAAAGCTGTATAAAAGCACTTGAAAAGATTGCAAGCAGAAGTGGAAACCAGCATCAGAGGTTATTCAGAGGCAGCAGTTATCTCCTAATATGCAGTGAGGTATGGCAAAGGTAGTGAGATCTGGAAAATGAAGGCCTGCAGCCCTATTTTTAGTGCAATAAGCTGGGGAGTGTTTCAAAAAGACGTGTCATATGGCTGAAGTAGAAAGGTAGGTGTCTGATTTCTGCAGCTGCATTCTGAATGAATCAGAGATGACCACGGCACATTTGTCAGGGCCAGGGGAAAGGACATTGCAATAATTGAGACATGAGACGCTGAAAGTCTGAATGAGAGTATTAGCCCTGTAGACAGCTAGGGAAGGCAGTGTGTTAGAAATAGGAATGTAAAAAGAATTGGCCAGGCTTTGACACAACCTGCAGAGAAAACCTGGCCTGATCTAAACCAGCTTTATAGCTCCCTACAGCTGGAGTCATAGGATGGATGGAACTGTTTCTTCTTTCTAATGACCACCACCTACAGAGCCAGTCATCTGGATCAAAGAGGAGGTTGCCATTCTGCCCTTCAGCAGTCCTCTTAATCCATAGCAACATATTAAAATAGTAAATTACTTCCTTAAGGCAGCTGAGGAAGACACTTCCTCCTCCTCTCTAGTATTAACACTTCAAAAGCAAATAAATCCTGATTCACAGAGAAGGACTCAGTGTCCCCATGGACTGGCACTTGCAGTGACTTATTTGACAATCTGTAAGGCAGACAGACACTGGGTTTTGCTGGTTCAGAACATCAGGCATTCAGCTCACTCCACAGCAACGAAGAGGAAACCAGAAGGGAGCAGGGTTTGGCGCATACCTGAGTGTGGGCGAATGCAGGCAAACCAGTACTATATTAATAGTAAAGAATACAGCTATATATATCTATGAATATATCTATTCATTACAGCAATATCTGAGTAGATACTAGCTGTTCATACTTAGCTATGCAACTCTCTGATGAGAAAAGCTACAGTTCCCAAACCCTGAGGAAAGATAAGAAATGAGGAGACTTTGACAGAACTTTTCATCTGTCCCCACTGTGTCACAAATTTAGGCTGATATCAGACTTTTGCCCAGACTATAAAGGAGGAATTCAGCTCCTATTTAACTCTTGTGAAGCCATGGGAGCCATCTACAAACCTTCATAGATCCTGACTTCAGCGACTTCACAAAAGACACAAATGAAGTCTATGATAAAGCAAACCAGTCACAAGCAGGATAATATGTTCAGGGTGTCTTCATCTGCAGCTTAGAATATCACCCAGTAGACCTGTGATACCCACGCCTGACCCAGCTCTTTCTTCAAAAAATGTAAAAACTTAATTCAGAGAATATCCGGTGAATAATAAAAATGGATGTCTTATTAGCTCCTAGCTTAGCCAAGATTGTATTATATATGATGACAACCTAATTTAGTTGGTATTATTAGATTTGTTAAGTTATGTGGCTGTTTTCTTATAAGTAGTGATGAGCAACATACATAAATGGCTTTTTCTCCACCTGTTTTTGAGCAGGATATAGCTTCAAATTATTAAAATTAAAATTATTAAAAATAATTGTGATCCCACTAGAAGAGTTCCATTAAAAATGCAGCAAAGCTGCAAAGCTGTTAGAAGCAACTGAACACATTGAAAGTGTCTGTGTTACATTTCTATTATGCAGTCATTTGACAGAGTTAAAACTTTAGTGAACCTTCAAAAAAAAAAGTGTTTGCACTCTGTTATACCTGGACAACATTCTGCAGCAATAACTCATGACATGAGCGGTAGCCTAGATTATTCAGTGGGTGCAAGGATAATTTTGTAGCCACTTACATATGAATATGCCCTTACAGGTTTAATAAATGTACAGAAGATGTTTTCATTTGTGACTCTGACCCAGTGTTCAGGGCTGTATCTGATTTCTCACGTAGTCTTGTAGGTGTCTCGCACCTCAGATGTCCTCACTTCTAAATACCAGATAGAGACATGTCTCCCACAAGGAATTCTGAGGTTACCTCAATGAATGTGCAGTGATTAGGCATTGATTAGACACTCAGCATTCATATTTGGACACAAGGTATCGATATTAGCAACATTTAGGAGAAGAAAGAAAAACAAAGACAAGTAGGTTTTGGCTGCTGCTTCTACTGCAGCAGAACTTAAAGGATGAAGCTCCCAATACAAAATTAATCAGGGAGGATGTTTTGCCCAGTGTGACCACTAGAATAGAATCAAAAAACCCCAACTAAACAAACAAAAAAAACAACTACAGGGAAGATGCCAGTTTCTGGAAGTTTAAGTACAAGCAACCACGCAGCTTTCTGAAAGCCTGAGAACTGAAACCCATTGTGTGTGTTGCCAGCCTAGAAGAAACAGAAGCAATTTGTCACCATTTGTAGATTGGGATGAATTTCACAGCACCTAGAATATTTGCATGAATTGGGAAAAGCAAAGCAACTCTGCTTTAAAAAGGAGCAGTCTGCACTAAAGCCAGCTATCAAATAAAGAACTTATATTGCTGCTGTTGTAAGTTGCCATTAACTACTGATTAATATACATTATCCACAAGTATTCCCTTCAGCTGAGTTCGATCAAAAATAATTATTTTTAATTAATGAAAAACTAAAGCACAAGGAACTGTAGTTACCTGTGATTCAATCTAACCACAACCGTGATGCTCTCCTTTGTTTGACCTCCATCGCCCTCCTATATGCTCCTGACCTTCCATTGATTTAGTAAATGCACACATTCTCAGCAGCATTTTAATTGTATCAGAAACCTTTTGAGGAAAAAAGCATTGTCAAATTCATAGGATACAAGGCTAGGATTTACACTGGGATTCAGATTCCCATTTCACCAGTGGTCCTACAGACATAGACAAATTATTTAATGTTTTTAGACCTTTTTAGTCATCCTGTCACTTGCCTTGACTATTCAGACATGGATGTTAAGGGCAGAAGAGACCATAATAGTTCTCTTGTCTTACCTCATATGTAACATTGGACTTAGAAGGCAACAGCAACTTTGAACTTAATAGAGGCAGATTAATTGCAACAAATTTTTTTCAGATGTAAAAGAAATTCCAAATACACACATGACAATTAGATACTTCAATACACATAAGCCAGTAAAAAGGTACCTAAATGTGTGAATGGGCACCCAAGTAGAAAGGATAACATACTGAATACCCAGGTTCGGTTGTTTCAGCTGATGTCACTGGTATTTTCCTTTGAGCATCAGCACAGAGATAATTCTGCAAGACATCATAAATCCTTTTCGCAAATGGTTACCCTTGAGTAAGTTTTATGGTGGATGTCAGGTGTACAAGAGGAACCTGAGAATGATATAAAGGATATTAACTGTTGACTGCAGCACTGGTTTCCTGATATGTGTACGTTGTTGACTACAAAACTACCAGGGGGATTTTCTACATATTTCATTTTATTTATCTTTTTAATACAGCAGACCATGCACCAATCTCTGGTAGGGAAAGCACAATAGCATTGAGTAGCATATGAAACTAATCCATTAACTACCTGTTAAATACTTGGGCCTCTATACAGAGCTTGAGTACAATCTGACTGAAATATGAAAAAATTACACTTATTGGGGTAACCTCTGAAACACCTCAAAGGTTTAGAGGTTCTAGCACTTACTGAAATGCCACCATAGAGGATCTGATGAAGTCCCATACATTGCCTGCGAGCCCAGATTGACTGCAGGCTCATAAAGAAAATCTCACCTTCTTGCCAAATATTTTGCTGTGCTCTGGTTTTCCATATTGCAATGGTGGGATACTGTAAGCTCTTCGGGCATGCTAATAAGAATAATTTAATTTGGCATTCAAAGTGAGGTCTTTTTATTGATTTCAGTAGATTTTGGATCAAGATCTGAGACTAGTAAAAAGAATGTTAACCAAGCGAGAGTCTACGTGGCTGATTTTCAAACAGTGGAATAGCGATTAAAAATGAGATCCATGGCTTACGAAAAGCTTTGATATATTTGCATTTAAAAGCTTGTAAACCATTTCCAGGACAGGCTTGGATTCCTTTTTTCCCAAGTTTTCAGTCCAATTCACTTAGTACTCTTCTCTGTACATCGTTATTTTTAATTTATAATGGACCTTGTTCTTATTTTCACCAAAGGTTTTAATATTGTACTAAATTAGTAACTGTAATTTAAGCAGGGTAAAAGGATCTTGTTTAACATGATAATCAAATTTATATTTTTCAAATTACTCCAGCTATAATCACAATTAAAATCAGAGCAAAACATGTTAATTATTCTGATTATTACTCAGCTTAACAAGGCTATAGGCTAATAATCAGATCATTTTGCATAAAGAACTTTTGGGGTTTTTATTTCTTTTTGCTTTTCCTGCTTTCCTATCCTAGCTTTTATTGTAGCTATTTTAACACATCTTGTTACATGATATCTTTACATAGCATAGGGGCATTTCAGGGCCATAGAACAAACAGTTTTTAAACTGGCAGATTCTTAATACTGCAAAAAAGCAAGGTCACCTCAAGGTGGTGAGGCGGCAGAGATGAAGCCTCCCTTTTTGATATTCCTGAGTCTGGAACAACATTGATGGATGTATTAAAGTAGTTTCTCTCACATATGCAAAGTCCTACTTAAATGTAGCTTTTAAGACTCAATAAACGCTTTTACTAACTGAATATCAAAATATAAGCAAATTTTGTTTTGAATGACTGGAAAATATACTTATCCTCCACAGATGTCCTAGCTGTGGATGACATATTTATGACAAGTATTAAATAAGTAAATCCTCCTTCTCAAGAAGTACCTCTAATTTTGTTGTAGTTACTGGGTTTGTGTTTCTTTGGCTGGTTGGGTTTGTTTGGCTTTTTTTTTACTGCAGGCCTCCAGACTATACTTAAAACCACTTACTTTCATTAAAGTTGCCAAAACACTGTGCAGGAATGACACTGGCAATTTCAGTTCTCTCAGGCATCTTTTATCTTGGCTAATTAAATTTTCTCTGCCCAAATTTCCCCTGCAACTTCCTTCTTCCTTTCCTCATAACCATTTTTGTAGTTTCAGTACATGTTGTTAAATAGGCACAAATACATTTTGCACTAGAAGAAGATATATCTCAGGTACAATGGGGAAAGGAAATTAAGACTTTTTTGTTCATTTTTATTTCATTGCTTCTTAGAAATGTTCATGATTTAAAAAGAAAACTCTTATCTTCATCAGAAGGAAATTTCTGAAACCCTTCAATTATTTTTTTCTAGCTTTAGAAAAGCCAAACAGTCTGGTTATCATTGAATACATCTACACTGTATAAATTCCAAAATGCACATACTTCAGAGACCTGGATTTGACATTATCTCTTCCCTTAGGATTATCTTTCCTAACAGATCCTTCAAAATCCTTCATTTTCTCTACTTTTAATTACTCTTTATATCCTGCATTGAAGTTGTCTTTCCCAAAGACTGTGCCACCCTTGGAAAAACACTATTTTTCATCTTCCATGCCTTCCCTCTTTTAAAACAAACAAAAAAAATCCTCTAAAAATATTGATCAAATCTAGTTTCAGAAGCAGATGAAATAATCCTTTCGCATACAGATTTAGATAATTAGTCCACAAAACACTTTGCATTGTTACCTTATACCAGCTGAGACTGGTTACCAGGTGTTTTCAGATCTGCTTGCACGTGTTTGTGTGTGGGTTTTCTAGGGGGACATCACCAATCAAAAAAGAATTGACAGTGGAGGCTTTCAGAAAAATCCAAGCTACAGATACTTTGAACAACGCTTTTCAATCTAAAACCTCCTTGTTCGTAGGTTTAGATTCTTCTTCTCAGTCCATATGTAAACAAATATGGAAACAAATCCACAACGCAGCCCATCAAACACATCTACCCTCACAAATGCACCATCTCACCCCACAGAGCGCTCTCTCACCCAGCTGCCTTGTTTAAACAGCAGCACAATTTGGTGTGTGCCAGCAGTTTTGGCTGCTCAGTGCCAAGCCCTTTTTAAACGTTTTCAAAAATTACAGTCAAACAATGTAGCAGTGATGAGCTATAGCTCAGTTCTTTACTTTTTTTTTTTTTTTTCCCTTGGCAAGGCTTTGAAGAGAAGAGCAATTAGCCATTAAGACTGAAAGAAGTCAAATGCAAAAAAAAACAAACCTGGGCTTTTTTTTTTTTTTTCTCTCTGTTCCCTGAATGACGTCAAGATTCCTCCCTTGCTTTCAAAGGAGAGTACCCAGGACCACTGAGAAGGAGAACAGAACAGACACACAACTGGGTAAGTGAGGTCTGGAGGGCAGTGACCATCTGTGTCTGGAAAACATGAGGCTTGAAGCTCTATTTGCTCTTATGTAAAGAGATGTAGGAAAGTTGCAGAAAAGGAATGAAGAAAAGAGAATCTTATACAGATTAGTCTAGCTAATGAAATATCTTCAACACTTGATCAATTTAAATTAGGCTTATGATCTGTGAGCTTTCATAGATCTCTGATACTGAAAATGAGTTATGAGACCAGGCTGGTGGCACGGGCACTTTCCAAGAAAAACTTGAATAAAAGGCCTGTAGAGCTAATTACAGCATGTAGCACTTAAGAATGCCTTCAACTCCCAGAGTGATGAGAACAGTCATTCTCCACTCATTGTTCTGTTGTTCACATGAAATAATTTGGGAAGGGTCTGAATCTCTACTGTGCATGTGCCCATCACAGCACAGACTGCACTTGGTCATCAATGAATCCGCTGTTATCAGCTTGAAGCAAAGAGCTAAGTGGATGATGAAGATTGTGGCACCTTTCCCTGCCAAACTATTCACAGGTGGCTATAAGCAACTGAAAAAAAATAGAACTTGGAGATGGAAACAGAGCTTGCTCTGTGATCACTGTACTGTTAAAACCTCAAGTATTGCCTGCCTGCAGTCTTCCTGCCTTCTGCCAGGGTGAACGTAACCTACCCCTGGTACCCACCTTATTCTCACTTACTGGGTGACTCCTGGAAGCCTTTCACCCTTTCACTCCCCTGCAGTGTGGTGGTGGCCAGGGTCCACTGATTTTCCTATCCCCAGACACCACCAATGACCAGGCTGATGTACGAGAAGTATGGTCCAGAGAAGGAAGCAAGACATGCTCCTCTGCAGTCACACATAAGAATTCAGAGATTCTTTGCTCATTTGGGTTGCCAAAGCACCAAAGATAGCCATAAAGCCATGCCCACCTGCCAGTGACCAAGATCATTACAAACATTCACTAACTGAAGGGGAAAAGGGGCTCCTCCACATGTTCAAACAGGGGAAAAACTTATCTTTGCTGCTCTCCACAAATCAGTGGGGTGGAACATTTTATCTGGATTGAAACACATTTAAAAGGAGACTTGAGTGTAAAGAGTATTCACTAAGGGCACTTGCTGAAAGCCGGGTACTTGCCTTACCCTCTGTGCCTCTGAAAATCACTTCTCCCATTAGACATTCATCACTATTAATGCTGTCTCTGATCATGAACACCCTTGTATCTGGAGAACCTCTGGGAAAGAACCTGTGTGGAGTTAAAGTCTGACCCAGAAGGAAGAAACATGTGGGCTAATTTCACTTTAGATTAAACTCAACCTGGACCACAGCAGCTTTCAGTGTGAATGACTTGACGGATTACCGAGTAATATTTTATGACATTTAGGGATGGATTTTTCAAAAGGATGAGACATTTATTTTTTTTCTGAGGTTTTGCATTTTAAGGAGAGAACAGCCCTTCTGCTGCTTAGAATTTGAAAGCAGATAACCTAGAGAGATGCTGTTCAGGGGTTTGATTTTTATTTTTAAACTATCCTCCACCCCAGCAAAAATAATGCTGTTTTCTCATTATCTTTCTGATTAATCTGCTTCACTTATTCATGTTTTCATAAAATATTAGTGCATCTAGCCTTGGAAATGCCTTTTTACTGAAAGACATGTTTTTCCCCATCTCAAGTGGCATAGACTATATATCTCTCAGAAAGCAATAATGTACAAGAGTATATAGTATAATGTAGCACCTATTCATATAATACCATACATGCAGCTTTACTGTGGCTGTAATTTAGATATATTGACTAATATAACCTTCTTTATAGGGGGAACCTATTTTTTTATTATGCACATGAATTGATTATTAATAAAAATTGTTTGCACTTAAGCAGCACCTCACCCAAAGAAACTCTGAGAATTTCCCAGTGAAATACATTTCTGTTTTGCAGAGGTCAAGAGCTAATACTTCCAGGTGCGAAGCATCAATACAGCTTTTTCAAAGTTACATGGCAAGTTGGGAAGCAGATAAAGAAATAAACCCAGATTACTGGAAATTCTACATTTCTTAAAGTCACCTCCCCACTGCTTTGTGGAAGTAAGAGTTCTACATATAGGAATATAATTCAGTTAACTTGAATATTGACCTCAGTCAAGATGCAGTGACCCAGGCTTTAGCCACATAAGTAAGGAAAGCCCTCCAAATTCCTGACAGGCTGTTGAAAACCTCTATGCCCCTCCTGGTGGTAGCTGAATTAGCTGAAAGCCACCTTGGGCTGTGCCAGCCTATCCTTGTAGGAGTCAACTGCAAAGAGACATACTCTAAGCTTTATTCATGTTGGGATCCTCCTCATCAGCCCATGGGTGGGTTTGTGATGGAGCTGCCCTAGCAAGTTATAACCATATATAGATTTGGTTATATCTACAGTGTCTTCAGGGAGCTAAATAAAGAAAGAATCTAAACCTTATGTCCTCCTGACTTAGTTCCATGAGGCTACATCACTGAATACACAAACTTGTCACACTTCACCTGTTGTCCAAACAGTGAAGAAAAAAAAAAAAGCCAAGCTCCTCCTGCCTGCAGATCCTGCCTGGTTGCAAACACCATCAACATTCTTAAAGAGCCACCTCATGGCTGACTTTTCTGACCAGCATCAACCATTCGGTGATCATTAATCGTATGCTGTTAACTTAGACCATCCTCACTGAAAGCAAGGGAATCCTGAGGTCTAAAGAAATGGGATTTTTTTCCTCCCTGAGTTTCCTTTTAGCACACACAGTGTGTTTGCAAATCTCATCATTAGAGTGGTCTTAGCTCACTTCTGGCAGACAGTGATGCAGAAGCCATCCTTACTTCAGAAAAGGTGTATCCAGCATGATTTTAGGGGCTCTATACCACAGAAACAGAGTGAGCAATGGACAAGCTGTGTATCTGGAACACTCCCAGAAATGACCTAGCCATCTTAGAAATTTTTCACTCCTTTACTTTTTCTGAGTCTGCTGGTGTTTTGCAGCATTTTCTTCTTGTTTTCCTTGATTCCTAGCTCCTGTTTACTACATCTGTAATTACAGCGTTGATCTGAACAGCTAATAGCATGATCCTAATTACAGGGTCAAGCAAACAGGCAGGCTGACACGGCTTAAAAAAAACCAAAACAAACACACACAGCCCTTTTTTTTACTTTGCTGCCTCTGGGTTTATGGGTTTCTGCTGTGACAAGCATAGTACAAGCTACTAGCCAGTTAATATACACTGCTTGATCATTATCTACCACTAGGAGAGAAATAAATGCTTTTATATATCTCCTTTTGTGGTTTATTTAGAAGATGTGAGCTGCAGACTTACCATGGCTAGGAAAGTACACCTATCCAGTATAACTAGTGATCATAGCTATAGGCTTTACCTGTGTGCCAAATTCACCTGTGATGATTTTAAGTCCCTGTCCAAATTCTGCTGGTAAGGGTGACCCTTCCAACTTCATTTTGTTGTAGAAGGAAGATGTTTAGTGTAGTACATGACCTATATAACAGATAGCAATGGGATCAGGGTTACCCTTTAGCTTAGGTATATGATGTCAGAGAATTAATAACATATACCTGTACTCATGGTAATGATAAAACTGAAGAGGGACTTTTTGATTACCTGGAATTGGAATTAATAGCTCATTGGGATATACGAGACAATTCACATGTTTCAGAGTTACTTTTCAGGCTGCCCGATTTTCCAGGCAAAATCAGGAAAACAGTACATACACTCCTAAGACATTTAAAAGTGCTCTAATGCACATATCTGTCTTAGTATGGCATGAACTCAGGTGCCCAGTCCAAACCTCTGGTATCTGCTGCCTCCCTCCCAATGCAGCCAATGACACCCTGTCAGAATCTGCAGTGTGAAGACAGGGTGGGAGATTTCTGAAAGGCAGTGGTTTCCAGAGAACTGCTGCACACTGGCTTTCTCTAGGTGTCACAGCAGTAGCTTGGAATCAGATTAAACAATGTGGAAGTTAAGCAAAAACTCAGGGTAAGCTGGCTAGAAAGGCTTACAGGAGGTGGAGACACTGCTTCTGTACCAAAAATGGGATTACAAGCTTCAGGCCAATGTCAAACACTCTTTATATACCAATAACCTCAGGTCAAGTGCTACTCAATTCCATAAAGCCTATGACACTTTTTGTTCTATTATTGTTCATTAGAAAGAGGTTCTTGGACTATTTTTTTTTTGCTTCACCATCATCTTCAATGGTTTCTTCAGCTCTGAAGGAAACTTTTATAGCAAGTGAAAATGCTGAGGTGAGCATCCTCTGAGCCTTCTCAGGAAAGCCTCAATACTTCAGTTTCTCTTTATGCTGGCTATAATGAATCAAAGTTGTTATTATTTCCCCATATAAAAAGACTTAATAATTAACTGGTGTTGTTTTGGATTTGTAATATTAAAGCACATAATGGCACAGATGATAAACTGCCTCTTTAACACGCACACCTAGTTGCCTCCTGCTGCCTGTAGATGATAGAAAGTTTGCATTTATCCCTGGGGGGTTGCCTCCTAAGTCATAATCTTTTACTTACCTCCCTCTTCTGATGGCCAAGGGGAAAAAGAAAAAAAAAAAAGGAAATAGGCAGGGGTTTTATTTTATCCCTAGGGAAATTTCAAACCCTTCTATAAAATTCATTTTTATTTTTAGTTTTCGATACTTTTTATTTTCCTCATAATATATGAAATAGTATCTAGCAGAGCTTGACAAATCTGTTCCTGCAGTTAATTCAGCCCCCAGTTCAGAAAGTTTTATTTCGCCAGGTTTATTAGACATAAAAATCAATCTTGAGCCTGATTCACATCTAAAATAACCTTCTGGAAGTGGCAAAAGCAAACAGGCAAACAGAATGAGCATTAAATGTCTAGAATGGAATAAAGCACTGTCAGTATTTCCAGTTATTGATAGTCTTGTCTGAGGGAAGAGGGTGGAAAAGTGGTTCTCTGAATCTGCAGAGATATGGAAACCTTAAGATAAAGGGTACATGTGAAACCAAAACACACAAGCAACTCTTTCCTAGGACCTGGGATCCTCCTTGTGCCAGAGGAGAAAGATTTATCTCTTGTTCCTTCTCAATAGGGAAGCTACTTAGCGACTGGTCAAAGACTTGGTTCATTTAAATCCCATCTAATGGGGTGAAAAAAAAGAAGAGTTTCAAGTCACTGTGAGGAAGGAAATTTGATGTTTCATCAAATTCCACAAATGGAAGAATATGAACCCAGGAAAAGCACTGCTCATAATTTTAGTTATCCAGATGCCACACAGTTTAGTAGGTGAAGCAAAAATTAATACTTGGTCTTACTCCTAGCACCACCTGTGACTTAGATAAGACACAAAGTGTGAAGTTATTTGGTGCCAGCTGGAAACTGAAGGTCTTCATGATTATTTGACTTGGACACGAAGGCACAGAAATCATTCTACGCAAAAATGTCAAAATATGGTCCACTAACTTACTAGAATATTAAAAGACTAGAGAAAAACAAGTGAACAAACAACTAAAACAGGCTGCCTTATACCAAAAAGGAAGCAAAAGGAACCAGAAGTTGCCCTATAGCTATCAGACAAGGAGAAATTGGCAGGTATCATACTGACTTACACACAACATGGCCATTTCCTAAGCAAGTCAAATTCTCTTGTAATTAGACTTATGCAAACTGATAAACACTAGATTTCTTAGAATTCTTTGTCATCATAATGATTTAGAGTCCTCTGGCCAACTTACCAATTTATGGTTTATACCCAACCATCTATACTATAAGCCTGTACGCTATGCTGGTCTTAAAAGTGAATTATCTTCTGTGATAAATATCAAGGTAATAAACTTTTTCCTTAAGAAAGAAATCTTGAGGGTTTGTCAATAGGTTGAACATACAAAGTTTTCATACAACCTCAAAGATCTCAAACAAGAAGAGATGACATCACACAGATGCCTAAACATGTCTTTCAAAATCCTGAATTTTCACAAAAATCATATTCTATTCAGACATTACATCTATTCAGATCTCCAAACAGACATCTTCAATACAGGAAAAAGCCTCCATGCTTGATCAGCAGCTGCTTCTACCCTCAAATTCCAACAGAAAGAGAAATCATAAACTGGTGGAAAAAGTTAATAAGCAAGAAATTGTAATTTTATAGCAAGAATTTTAACCGGAACATGCAGCTTTGCTACTAGTAATGCAGTACTAACAGTCTTTGTTTCTAGGAGTTTGCAATACAAGAAAGGACAAGCCTTGAGGCTCAAGACACTTGACAGGTACACAGCTCGCCACTTTTCTCCCCTGAAGTTTCAGAGCACAGTAATTAGGTACTAGCAAGGCCCACAGCATATTTGTCCTTCAGTAGCTGGCAAATCTCTGCTGTATAATAACTAGAGCACATTAGCTGAAGGAGGAAAACAAAAAGAGGAAGCAAGAAAGCCATGCCATCATGTGAAACATATCTATTCTTTCACTTTCATTTTTCCTATACTCCAGATGACAAGTGAAAGAGATTAATTTAAAAGCTTATTAAAATCATATTATTTTCCCCAAAGTATATACATATGTTTGGGAATTTTCACTCTTGCTATCTGCAGCAAAGTTTCAGTAATAAAGAAAAGGAGACAAAAAACCAACAAATTCTACCTGGCAAGGAGCCAGAGCTCCAATTACAGCAAACACTATGGGAATAAAAGTAATAGATTTTAATTGGTGCCCAAGGGGAAAGGTCAGTCTCCTTGGAACAATGGGAGTCTTTGGTGGTAATTGACTGAATGCTCCTGTGACAGCTTGTAAATGTCAGTAACACACTTGAAACGTTAGCAAAAGGAAAGGTTTGGTATCCTGGAACATATGGAAGACTTTTGCTGGTAGAGGTATTATAAAAAGAGAATGGTGAAATCCTTTAACAAGGGATGTGACTTGGAAGATAGCTCTCAGCTTCAAGGTTCGAAATGCCAGACACATTTCAAAAGGTGTGGGAGAAATTCATTTATTTTCAAGATGAAAAAGGAATATTGCAGTGCACACTGGTGTTAGACACACAGGGGGCTGGGGTAGCAGAGGATTTGTGAACTTTGCCCACTGCTACACTGGATGACTGACTTAAGCTTTCTTTATCCCTCTGCAACGGTCTAGTGCTACTCTTCTTCCAAGCAGGCTTTGAATGAATTTCTTTATCTTCTGCTCTTTTTTTTTTTTTTTTTTTTTTTTTGTGGTGAAAAGATTTATTCTTTTTTTTAACTATATAAATGAAGGGTACAAACTTGCATGGATGGGATGCAGTTTGGGATTCCCTGCCAGAAAGGTGCAGTATAAAAGGATATCAGATCTTCCAGAATTAGATTAATTAGGAGAAAAGATGAGTATTTTTTTTTGGCTCGGATTTCAACCTAAGTCTTGTATTCAGTTCCTGTCTTTGCAACTCATTGTTTTCTGACCTTAGCAAAACATACATGACCAGATCACAGTTTATTCTCATGTTTGTGTGTATTCCTGAAGATTGTCTTGTCAAGGGACTCATGTCAGAAAGTTCTTGCTACACTTAAATTGCTCACCTGTCATAAATTACTTAACCTTCAAATATCATTCTCTTTTCTTTTTTTCTATTGCTGTTTGTTGCCCACTGAATTGCCTTCTGATTCTCCTTATTTCCTCTGATGAAGGAATATGGTATATGGCGCTGGAGACTCTGAATAGGTTTTATGTGTGCACAGAGACATACAGAGACCTAAATACACATATGCAGAGGAAAATTCAGTGGTTTACTATATTGAAACTCTTAAGGGCAGACATTTAACCATGAAAGAATCAGCAAAGTGATTAAGAACATAATTTAAGCATCATTATTAAGTTCCATTGTTTTCAGTAGGATTTAACTTGGTAAATCTCTTAAGAATTTAAATGTGGAAATTTTTCAAAACAAAATGATTTTAGCTTTTCACCCCCAAACTTTGTTTAATTTAACATTGACCACCAAGACAGAAAAGCCTTGGAAAAAAAACCCAACCGGTTTGAATAGGAATAAGCGCTTTCAATCAATATGAATTTTTTCTTTCTCTAAATAGCAAAATACATTATTCATAATGTTCTATATGCAATAGAGCCTTTCATAAATTTGATTCTTTCCTGTCAAATAATGTGTTAATTTAAATGTTTCTTATCTTTTGAAAATATTCCATCACCTCCAGTTTTTCAGCTGCACTGGCAGTTTAAGAAAAAGCAAGAAAACAATCTATTTGCTCCCAAATTTAAGAAAACAGTTGGCCACATTCAAAATTTACTACGATGTATTTCTCTCAAATCCTCACATGGCCTTCTTAGCAAATGAACACAAAAACACTGTGAAGGCATTAGTGTGACCTGGACAATCACCATGGTCTGATTACCCTCCCCTATCAATGACAAAATTATTGGGAAACAGTGGTCTAGGGCTTGATCCTTTGTATCAGAATTCATAGCAAGAACTCCTCCGACAGTTTTTTTATGAACATAATTTGGTCTACTCAATTAGCGTCAATCTCCTACACTGCCCTCAGCACTGTCTCCAATCATTGCCATTTTCACTGCTACACTTCCTCAGGTCTTTTCTCCTTTGCTGTCACTTGTTCCTAAAAAATTTCTATCTTTAAAGAACCACTGACCATGATTCAGTACTTCTGAACATGGTAGAAGGGAATCCTCCACACGAAAACTGGGTTTGTGCAAATCTGTGGGAGACCTGCACCCTTCTGAAAGCTGAGTAAACAGAAGGATAATTCTGTGTGTCCCTACCCCCAGCTTCTGTATGCCATTATTCTCCAAATTGTAGTAGCCATTGTATTTTCCTTGCTTCGTAAATGTTTTAATTGGGGGAGTGTTGTTTTTTGGCTACTAAAAAGAAACAAGTGGAGAGATAGGAAACAAAAGACTTAAGAGACAAAAATACGGATTACAGTGTCTTATTTCCAGTAAGTTTTGACCCTTGAATTCTGTTTTGTGTTATCTGTGACTCAAGATGTTTATTTCCTTCTCTGGCTCTGGGAAATCTCTCTCTGTCCCTGCAACAAGAAACTTAAACCTTTCACTTAGTGGCACTAAAAGGAAAAACCTCTTTACAGTTTTTGCAATATTTTTTCCATACCAGACACTGAATTATTCCCATTTTCTCCAAGAAGCTTGGCTGCTTCCGCAACAACCCATTACTCTCGATATGATATATAAGTCATCCCTTGTTGTCATCTGCATACAAGTCAAATTCCACATTTTCCTACCAGTAGACAACTTCGTAATTACATCCATTAATCTTTGCCATCACTCCCCTCTCTCTGCAGTTATCCATCAGAAGTTTCATAATCAAGAATATTTTTCTTGTGTATTTTTCTTCTCTTTCTTCTTGTACTCCAAGTACAGCTAGACAGAAGGTGCAACACTCAAGTATCCTGTCATTTTGTCATTCATTTCTTCATAATAATATACCTAGGCTACAGAAGGAGTGAGCAATTGCAATCTGCTGGTAAACGTGCCCTACAGATTACACTATCTGCTAATTAACAGATACTACATATGCCTCTGTTGTAGGCCTGGCAAGGGAGGGTGAGTTCAGAGCTTCTGTGGTCAATATTCAAACATTTGTAATTTTTTTACATTATCAGTTCCAATCCCCAACAAAGCAGCCATCATACAGTTATGCTGTAATATCATTCTATTTTAATCTTTAAGGCCAACTTCTGAAGTCATATAGTAACAAGACAATATCCACATTTCATGATCAAAGAAGTATGTTCCTACCACAACGCAGCAGAGAAATGATCTAAAGGTGAAATTTAGGTATGCATCCTTTAATGGCTCAAAACTCAGAAGGCAAATGAAAAGAACCCTGCTGTACATATTTTTAGTCCAACTTTATGGGACATCAAACAAGCTGATTTTCAACTGCTTGGGGCTAGATTTTCATAGTGAAAAAAATAAAAAATAATTAAAAAAATCAATATTACGCAACTGGCTTTTCTCCTAGTTTAAACAGCCTGTCTTACTTATTGAAATACATGGAGCTACAAGTTTGACAGTAAGACAGGTTTGCTCTGTAGTTAGACACATTCTTGCACTACCATCAATCCCTGCTGCCCGTATTTGGGCTGCAACTAACAACATATCGTTCCTCTGCTCTCTAAGCTGCTGGCATATATCCTCCCCTGCCAAAAGGGATATCATCTGTTCCAAAATATTCAGTAAATCGCTGAGGAATGAAAAAGGGATAAAAGAATTTAAGGACATTCAACAAGAGATTATCTTGCATAAATTTTAACTGTTCAGTTTGAAGAAAACAGAGGTCGGACTCAGAAAGCAGAGAACACCTTTGAAACCCTCAGCCTGGGTGAATCTCAGCTCTAAAGCTGAATTCCACGGCTCATACTTCCCTATCATTAGTTTCAACACTCAGTGTGCCCTTGGAGACTTCTGTGAGATACAACGGCTTACTGTAGCACTACTTTGAGTGGGAAAATGTCAAAACTGCCACTATTTTTGATAGGCTTACAAGAGCAGCAGCGGAATAAATGGGCTTTGATTTCACTTCATATCCAAGAAGAGATATGGATGTAGAATAATGGCAAGGGCTTTGTGTGTAATGGCTATTGTGAGAGCTGTCATATACTATAGCCATGAATCAGGAAGTTTGGTAGCGAATACTGCCAGACGCTTCAAAAAGTCAAAATATTCACTTTGAAAGATGAGAGTCTGTCTTCACTTTGTTAACATGGACCAAACGCTTGTTAATTATTGGTTTCCCATGAACTCAGTATTAAAGAACAACAATACAGCACCAGCTCTTCGGTCACTGCCACTTTACAGATCTTCATTGATTCCACTGAAACTCTACTGAACTGCAGGTGTGTTAGAACATATCCAAAACATATGAGGAAGAATCTACACTTCTAAACTAATAAAAAAAAATATGTTGGCTTTATCCTTGTTTTCATATGGGGTGAGGGGCAGAAAAGTCAGTTTTGTGAATTGGAAATCAAGTCTGTACTTGACTATCTGGTGCACAGGTAGTAGCATTAGTCTTGAATCTAAAGATACTACAAGCATAAGTGAAAATTGTAATATTTGTATTATCATAAGAATATAACACTTTCCAGTCACCATAAATAGTGGCTTGAAAAAGCAGTAGATTTACTCCATCACTATTGCTGAGCTGCAGAAAATGAAACATTTCTTAATTCAAGGGGTGAGAAATCCCTTTTCGTATGAGCAGTAAAATGTTTACACGTATATAGTGTTATCAGAAGTCCACTGACCCACCCCTACAGTCTAAGATAATAATTCTGACCTTTTAAGTTCAGGATTTCAACTCTTTTCTGATCAGGAGGCCAAATCTTAAGCCAAAACTACTGAATGAAACAGCTGTAGATCACTATATTCAGAGAAAAGATGCAGGTGAGGAAGAACCCCTATGTTCTTTCACTGGAAGACCCTTGGAGAAAAGGCATGTGTAGTGATTTACCCCAAACTGCCTATCAGATTAGTAAAAACAGCCAATGAATTCCATCCCACATTCTTTTGACTCATTCTCCCCAAAACATTCTCTCTGAAATAGAAGATGAGGCTATGAAGAATCATTACCTGTGGTCATAGCATAAAAGATATTTAAAACAAATCTGGGGGCTTCTTCTTGTACTTTCCCATGTTATACAGCATTTAATCCAAACAGAAGTTTTCATTTCTTTGAAAAGGGTTCCTTCCTTTCAAAAGGTAAGAAAATACTTTCATGAAACATGTCCCTGAAACCTCCTGGGCACTACACCATTTAAAAAAATAAACAACACAAAACCACAAAAAACCAACCAGCATTCACATCTGTGAGACAATGCTTTTTTGGTCTCTTATGGCTGTCTCTTTGAAGGTGGCACTCACAGCCTGCAGCGAACAAGGACCTTTCCTTGAAATGAAAAGAGAAGAGCAACAGAATAATTGATTTTATCTCTGCAAGAGTGGACTGCAATAGCACTTTGGGCTATGGCACGACTGATCGACTGTAGACCCGAGGTCTCCCAGTGTGCCTAATTTGCTAAGGATGCCATCCCTTGACAGCCACAGGATCTGGCTCAGTCTACAGCGAGGTGTGTTCAGAGCTCTGCTGAGCTCTAACCTCCCAAATATAAACTGATGGTCTTCACATTAAGATTTACAGAGGCCTGAAGATGCCACTACAAGTAAGTGTTTTGCCTTGAGTAAAAAAAAATAAAAAATAAAATCAAGACCCGCCATCACATCAGGCTTCTGAAAGCTTCCATGGTAAGACAGGTCAGAGAGAGGACTTTTAGAAGTGTTCCCAATCTGATTTCAGCAACTGAAGGTAGCAGCTTCTAGAGAAACAGCAATGTCAGGTGGAACTGTTTATCTATGGACATTTTCCCCAACTCCCATGAAAGCAGCCGCAAAGGCCAGTGTAAAGCACACAGTTCTAGGTCCTACCCTTCAGCCAACTGGGCAATTTACATTCCAAAACCAGAACCTCCCTGAAGAAAATGAACTCTTCTAATACCACAGGACACAAAGTAGCACTCCATCATTCCCATTTCGGCTAACAAGGGTAAATCTCCTGTCTTGACTGACAGAAACAATTTCAACTATTCTCTCCACCAATTTCCACTCAATGCTAGAAAGAACAGAAGGCTGGGCCACCATTCCATTCATTTAAAACTCATTAATAGAAATGAATTTGAAGTAGTTAGGGATCTAGGCTGCATTGAAACCCATGCAATTATATTTACAATAAATATCCGTTATCTTGGAGCTACACACACAAGAGGACAGTGCTTAACACACTGTGATAAAGGTGTTAATCACAACCACTATATAAAAGAAGAGGAAGGCATCTGTAATCCATTCATCTTTAGCGAGAAAGAATAGAGGACACTGTACTGCAGAGCAATTAAAATATGAACAGTTGGAGGAATAAAGAGAAAATTCAAGGCAGACCTGCAGAAAGGGAGAGAAAACAAAACCCAACCAAAAAAATAACCTAACACAAAAATTCAAACCCACAGAAAATATCTGATGGACTAGTCCTATTAATAGCATAAAAGTTGCTGGCAGATACTATCACCCAGCATTTTATTAACTGGAGATACACAGACACAAGAGGTTTGAAAGTACAAAGAACGAATGGGCTGCACAAACTGTCTCTTTGGAAAGAACACAGTGTGCTTTGTACAAGTATACAGTGTCCAAATTAGCCAGCAGCACTTTCTGAGGCAAAAACCTTTAGTTAAACCAATTGTAGAGTTCCCACCACCACTCATTCACTTTTTATTTTTATGTGCATAGGTCTATGATTTTCTATGGAATGCTCAAAAGTAACCTATCTGAAAAACTTTTATACAGAAAGGACATAAAAGTTATTGCATGTGAGTTTCTAGAAAAGTGAGTGACAAACTTTAGCAAAAAGGGATTTAAGTATCAACCTGGATTTCTCTTTTAGTTTAATTTTTAACCCACCAATGCATTATTCCCAAACACTATTTCTTCATGTAGAAGCATTTAAATCAGTTTATTTCCCCTGACAAAAGGCTCTCTGCACCTAACAAATAAACCAATGTTGACATACCTAAGCCTAGGGATTTATTGCACACGGGGGATTCTCCATTCTGGAGACTTGCTGACAAATACTCAAACAGGCTCTGTGTCTTTGGCAAGATACATGTGTTACAATTTTTTTTTGCCCCTGATCTGTGTCATCAGTCATACAACCAGGTAGTACAGTAATTCAGTGAAAGGAGAGAACACTGAAAAGCAGGGTTTCCACCTCTCTTATTGCTAGGGCTTATAGATCGCTGTGTCACTCACCATCTTCTGTAATTTCCTTAAGAAAAGACTATAATTCAGAAAAATACCAAGTAACAGCAATAGGTCATCAATTTAAATTGTAAATAATGGTTGAATTTGCTCTCCTTTTTATTTTCAAAGCACTTTTTTTGTAATACAACATTGCCTGCAATACGTCTGGTTACAGGATTTAATTTTGTTCAATAGAGACAAGCACTGGAAGTCAGGAGCTTTTAGAAGGAAATTGGCATTCATAGACTGCGGGAAGCTCTGCAAATCCCGTGTATTTATGGATATACTTTTTTTTTTTTCCTAGATGGGGACAAACAAATAAATTATAACAAACAATTTATTCAACACGTGTCGCTGTTTGCTCTTTTCCAGAATGTGAAAATCATCAGAAATTCATGAACAAATATATTAATTATTTGAATAAATCCAATTACATAAATTCTACAGTTCATTGTTCCAACTGCTCTGCTTTGCAAGGAACAGACAAGACTACGCAGAGCATACACTTGTTTTTTTCATTACAAGGAATCAATCGACTCAGCTAATTTCAACATTTACCTGCTGTTTCAATGGGACTATTCCTAAAAGTTAGCATGTGCTAAAAGGATTATTCTTTTTTTCCCCATAAGAAGGCAGCTTCAGTAAGTTAAGTACATGCTGGCCCCACTAATGAATCACTATTTTAGCAAGATCTCTTGTCCAATAGCTGAAGAAGCCTTTTCTCTCTGCTATGGAATGTCTTGCAGAACAAAGAACATCGAAGACTGCAGGTGTGGCCAGAAAAATCACTTACCTCATCTCACAAGTATTTAGGGAACACAGACTGTTAGCATCTGCCCAGTAATAACTGCAGTAGTGAATAAACCCTTCACACAAACAGTACGAGTGTTATAAAACTAATGTATTAAGAGTAGTTTAAAACAAACAAACAAAAGAGTCTACAACTACCCACCCAGCCCATATTAGTGAAACAAGATGCAAGTTCCAGGGTAACCAGAGTTTCTCACATTTTGGTGAGGAATATCAGGTTTCAGAATACATAGGTTCTTGGTGGCAAAATTTGTAAGTATGTTTCCTTCCGCTTTCCATTCCATATCAGGTATAATAAAGACCCTGCATTGTAGTATTCTTGCTTTCACTGCAGAAGTACTTTCAGGGTGGAAATAAAATATAGATCTACACTGTCTTCCCCACACCCCCTTAATCATGGGGGGATCAGCTCGGTGCTTAAAGTTAAACATTTATTGGAGAAATGGCCTGATACTTTACAGAAATAGCTTAAGGAGGGCCTCCAAAATTTCTCCCTGCAGGCCTAATTCTGTTCCTGCTGAAATAAGTTTTGGAAAATTAAATCTTAGACCTTTACAGAGGTCCTTTCATCCCAGGTGTTGCAGCTTTCCTCTGGCACTGTCCCATATTGATTAGAGGCCAACTTTAGTGCAGCCTGCTGCCAGAATGGGCAGTTCTACGCTTCCACCTGAAAGCTTTTTTCTTTCATCTATTTGGGTTTTGAACTGGAAAGGGATTAGTTTTCAGGCAGATTAGTCCTCAATCCAGCTCACCAGATGGCTACACAAACAAGGGTGGCAGTGGGAAGGAGGAAGCGGGAAGGTGCAGCCAGAGGTAGTGAAGGATTTTCTGTGCTAGTCTGCACTTAAGTTGGCTTAACATGCTTGCAAAACCCTAAATTTCTTTATAGGTTTCTCTGTACCACAATAGCTAAGGCATCATGCGGATTTTGCTCAGCCAAACCCTTTCTTAGTTCTAGAGAACAGTACTATTACGCTCCAACAAATATCAGGCATGCTTATATATAAATCCTCCACGCCATAGTTTCTGTTCCAGGAGATCAACCTTTCAAACCTCAAAGATGAAGGACATTTGATTCTTTAGGTTCTAGTGTAAAGCTTTATACCTTCTTCAGGGTCAGTGGCAATGAGATGACCTCTCTCCACTAATCTGAGACCATTTAATTCCAGTCCTGACTTCCATCAGGAGACTTGAATACAAACCTTTTCTTGTTTGTTTCAATTAAGATAATTTATCTCTCCACCCCTACACCTTTCTTCTAGTCTTAGTATAATCATACCAATGTAGGTAGGTATGAGGAATCAATCGAGTGGCATTACAAAGATAAGTCGTAGTCAGCTTCTTTTTTTCCGAGAGTCTTCTAGCAAAACCTAAATTCACCAGAATAGGTAAGGACTAGCACAGCACAGCTGTAGTCCATTAATCAGAATACCATTAAGAAAGCACTTGATAGCTGTCTTGTTAGGACCACAGGAGGCAGCTGCCTGTAGCAAGGAAGGGAAATGCATGATCCCAAAAGTCCACTCTAATTTTATCTTCCAGTATTTGCAAACACTATTTTATCAGAGGAAGGAAGAAAGTCCTTGAACATCAGTCAAAGATTCCTTGCTTATGAACAAAGCATTATTCACAGGCTCAGGTGGGGGAGTAGAGAGTGAGATCAAGTATACCCTGTCACGTTTCCACACTTCAGCCAGTGGTATGGACTTCCACTTACAAGTAGTTGGAGAAAAGTATGCAACATTAGGACACGATTTGTACCATCCTAGGGTTGATTTATTAACAGGTCATATGACTCATGCCTAGAAGTGCCCGTTTCTTTTGAAGAAAGAGTTAGACATGAACTACAAGAGCATTGTGCTCTCTGGTTAGGACAGTTCCCTCTTCCTTTCACAGTCTATCTTAAAGAACACATAAATGATTCAGTATAATAAAAACAGCATCATACTGACTTCAGCTGCCCAAATATACAGAGAAAAGTCTTCACTAGCATTTTCTGCTGATGCAATTCAGCTTTGCCTGGAATAACTTGAACTACCCACTAAGACAGAAGCAAGGAGAGAAAACTAATGTAGCCAGATTCATATTCCGTCTGGTAGAAGAAAAAGCTGGAGTTGGGCCTTCCACCCACTACATGTGCAATGTAGCATCACAGCTAATAAACCAAGAGGGACAATGGTGTCTCCACTGCCATTTATTTAATTGTTTTTATTTTATTTTCGTTCTTTTTTTCTTTTTCTGGACCAACATAGGAGGAAACTGGAAATGAAATTGCTAGTAATTTCAGGATGATTTAAACTACTTTCTGTTTCCAAACCAAAAGACCAGTAGTAACACTAATTGCCTACTACCAAATGTGAGAGTCAAACTCTTTTTTAAACAGCATGCAAAGGAGAGTCTTCAACATGATACTGTTTAGTAGCATAACAATATGCTAGCACACGTGAGAGTACAAGTCTTCCTTACCATTATGAACTGTGTTTGTGCTTCGTTACTTTCTATTGCCTACCCCCAAATTACAGAAATTTTGTCAAAAACATATCTCAAAGGTGGCATCAGATTCCTTTTATGAATATGTCAGTGTTATGAATTCTTAGTAAACTGTTAGTCAGTAGTGTGCTTGCGTGATTGAAACCTTCTGGGCTTTGAAAGGCATTTTCTCTGTAGGAATTTGTCAAATCCTTTTCAGTTCACTATTGGGAGCACTTAAAAGACAAATAATGTGACATACAATCTGGCCACTGTAGAAGCATTTCTGCTGTTTTAATGAGTCTCTCTCATTTTCAGACAACAAAAGTAATCATCATCCAGAAGGTAAGTAAACAATTAAATGCAAGATACCTATTATACCTATCCATTTAATAGCCATCTTTTGCAAATATATATTCCCTAAAGTACACTGGTAGGTAGTATAGGTGGTACAAGCTAGCTTACGTTTTGGTAAATCTACATATTCTTTCAAGAGAAACAGAGAGTTTATGGCTATTTAAATAGTAGAAGCTATTGAAGAAACTGGAAGAGATCAGCAGGACAGAAATAGCATCATAAAGTCAAAGTGAGCCAACCACATTATCACCCACCTTACGTTTGTTTGTTGGACAAACATACAAGTAGCTCAAAATAGTCTTCAAGCCAACTTTATCATTCAATTTCTCATACGTTGTCCCATAATCTGTTGACCTACAATTCAAAGAGAGATTTCATAAGTACAAACACTTAATCACAAAACCACAAGTCACTTGGCGGCTTTTCAATATAAGTCATGCTTTACATAGCAGAATGGCTCTCTAGAGCTTTCTGAATGATTCATGTAGTATATAATGATACTTAATTATATACACACAGCATCATGTGAGTGCTTATAATTTGCATTTAAATTAGATTAGGAAAAATTAAACCAGCATCTTCCCAAAGCATTTTAAAATAAACATGTACAATAAAAAATGATAAATTCTGCATATAGAAGATGATAATGATTGTCAGAAATACCAAATAGCAGACAGCAAGAAACTAAAGTTATCAATTCATTGTATACTCCAAGCTCAGACTAATTTTGTTAAGAGTCTTTTCTCAGCATATTCCAAAGTAGCCGCTCCAGCTGACTGTTCAGTGAAATTAGAGTTTAGTGTTTTGCGAAAAGCAGTTATATCCTTTTGAAAACCTAACTACATGAGTATTACACTTACAATTTATATGGCTTTATCTCACATGGACAAGCAGAGATGTGGACACACATGCTTTATTCTAGCTTCAAGAGCCACTGTTCAGTAGAGAGAACAACATATTTCTGATCTGAGGGTTTCCCATAGAGACACTAACTACATTTCTTGGGGAAAAGTGAAACAAGTAAATAAACAAAACTGTGCAGAGTTCCTGTTACATCTACTCTAAACATGTTACTGGAACCAAGATCAATTATCAGCAAGGGTTTTGTTCATTATGCAGCTCATGCTTGCCTGAGTTACGTCCTAATATCCAGGGGATTTAGATAATCAGCCCAAACCAGTAAAGCTGGTATCCACAAATTGCAGAAAAGTGACATGTAGCAGGGTAACAGAGACATTTAAACATATAGCATATTCTTGCAGATAATATAAAACATACAAATGGGTCCACACAGAACTTCACTTGCAAGCAGTAACATGAATTTTCCCTTCTGCTAATCATTCCAGAAACAGTCACAGAATCACAGAATGGAAGGGGTTGGAAGAGACCTCTGGAGATCACCTAGTCCAAACCCCCTGCCAAAGCAGGTTCACCCAGAGCAGGTTGCACAGGATTGCAGCCAGGCAGGTTTTGAATATCTCCAGAGAAGGAGACTCCACAGCTTCTCTGGGCAGCCTGTTCCACTGCTCTGTCACTCTCGAGGTAATTAAGGTTGACCTCATGTTCAGACAGAACTTCCTGTGTTCCAGTTTGTTCCCATTGCCCCCTGTCCTATTGCTGAAAAGTGTCCTACCACTGAAAAGAATCTGGCCCCATCCTCTTGACACCCAGCCTTTAGGTATTTCCAAGTATTGATGAGGTCCTTTCTCAGTCTTCTCTTCTTCAGGCTAACCAGACCCAGGTCTCTCAGCCTTTTCTCATAAGAAAGGCGTTCCAGTCTCCTGACCATCTTTGTAGCTCTCTGGTGGACTCTCTCCAGTAGCTCATTTGCAATCAGTACATGACTAAACCAAGAAGGCAACAGTTTGGGTTTCTACCCACTAAGATGAATTGCACTAAAATGTGGATTTTCTTTTTTTTTAAGGTTAAGTCTTTCTATTCAGGAACTTTAGCAAAGCATTTGCACGTATCTGTCCTGGTAATATACCAAGTGACCTATGGTCTATGACCACAGCTTCTTCCCCCCCACCCTGACCTTCCCCAAACATTGGCACCCCTGTGTGCATATATGACCTTTGTTGGTTAGAACGCTAGCGTCAAATTCTCATCTACTGATTGATCTTTCCCTTTATAAGGTCATCTCTCTCAGGAGCACACATAAACTAACCGAGCTATTTCCTCCGTGGATAGAGGAGGATACTTTTAAAGTTATTCTGTTACTCAGTAGTTCAGAGAGGTTCCAGCATTCAGGAGAAGGGAGCCACAGGAGGATGCTGAACACAGCCCTACCAAGGGCTGCTGGTTCATTTCGCTTACCCCATCTACCTCACCTCCTGGCCTTCTCAGAAATTACTATTTCTTTTGCAGTCTGACCAAAACCTATCCTTTTTGAACTTGGGGCTGATAAAAACATATAAAGAATTTAAGGACTAAAGTCTGACCTGCTGAGCTAGGAAAAATATATTAATGAAGTAATGCAGCATTTCTTTATACCAGTGACAGGGATTTCAAAACAGGACCCTTCAAAAGGGGGCAGGAGTGAAAAAAATATGACACATAAAAGGTGCTTTGAAATCGTTAAAGAAAAGCAGCCAGTATCCCTGCCACAGCACAGGCAAACAGATGTTGAAGGCCTATTACAAATGGTAATCTTAGTCAGAATTGCCAGCCATTTCTTACTTCAAATCTCTGGGCAATTGTTTTGCATTCATAGCTTTATTTACAGGTAACATTATAGTCAGATGGAAGCGCGTGCTTCTGTCAGCATCTATAAAAGCAACTGAAAGATTGGAAAAAACATTTTTTTGCACATGAACAATCTTACAAGCAATCAAAGGAGCTACTATTAGATCTTACTCTCATCATTGTGTTCTAAACTAGCAAAAGCCAGTCCTTCTACCTGCCCAGTCACAAGTTGTTGCTTCTCTTGCAGCACTTTATGATTAACCTCATTTTTAACAGGGAGGCAAATATTATGCAATAGCAGATAGGGAGCTAGAAGGGCTTTAACACAAAGAAATGGTGATAGATACACACATACAGAGCAGTGGAACCAAAGAACTGTTGGGATCTAACCCAGGGGTATCACCAACACACATCTGTTTTATTTCTATTTGATATATATATACAAGCAGGCATTGATTAGCAGCCTGGATAATGAGCTCTTTATTTGTCTTATTTAAGTGGGTATATGAAGCAGGATAAGTCTCCTAACCCATGAAAACGTATCAGCCTTGTGGTGATGCAGGAAGCCAGCTGAACCTGGAAGGGTTGCAAAAGACAGATGCACCTCAGCAGGGTGTAGGCACTAAGGAAAGTGTAGGATCAACAGCTTCAATCCCAGTTATTTGAAGGGGAATAGGAATGCATCAACCAGCATCTCCCACACTTGGTGTGGTAGGCTGCTTCTCTGAAGCTCTGCAGAGAGAATTCAATTTTAGTGCTTCTGTACAACATGAGCAGAGCAAGCAAATGCCTGGATAAATCATCTGAAAGGACTAAACCCAGGACCCGTAGAGCTGAAAACACAGAAATAAAATCCTATACCTTCTGAACCCTCTGCTGAAATGCCACAGCTACTGAAATAACTATATGTAACTGAGCGAACAGTAAGCCCTGTTACATTAGCTCTTGTGTAGACATGCATGTTGCAATGTCTTCTCAAAAGTGTTTGAGGGGGATGGGGGGTGTGTTTATACACATTGCATCAAACTAATCTAAATGCCTGCATAATTTGTTTCATTTTGGCCTGATCTGGCTTGGTGCAGTTACAGGATAAATCAAAATAAGTCCAGATGAGTTTGAAATAGGAAAGTCTGCAGAGAGGTTTGATGTATGTGCAAGTCTAACTAAATACGGAAAAAAAAAAGGATATATGTTAGGACATTGAGGATGTTACTGAAATGCAGATGATACTTAGTATAAGAGTAATATTCAGAAGCAGAGTATTTAGACACAATTCTGAACTTCACAGCTGTTCTACCATTTCAGTTGTAATTGCTTCCATTAAAACTATCCCAAACTTTACCAGTAGCTGTTTAGAATCAGACTTCCTATTTTTTCAATAAATCAGAATGATTTCTGCAAACCTCCAAGAAGATAAACATTTTAATTATTACTAGTTCATTTGACAGTATAAAAAAGTACCAAAACCGTGGGACTGAAGCTCTGACTTCCCTGAGTAATAAATTAAAACAAAACTAGGAACATGTAGAATAATTTATATTTTGCAAACTATTTGCAAGAAACTTGACATTTAAATAACTTCATTATTATTCATTGACAGGGCTTTTCCCTCTCTTCCCGTCAGGGTAAATGACATTTCTATTACAGTATTATAATAAACTCCTGCACAATTTAAATAAAGTCACTGAATTCCATTAGTCCACCTACTGTCATGAATATATCTCAATCCATTCCTACCAATATTTCACAATGATAATAGGCATTCTGAATCAACCAGTAACATGAACCCTATGGAAATTTTCTTCTTTCTCAAGAAGCGCAGCCTGAAATTCAGAGGAGTGTCAGTTTAAATATATAGATTAAATAAATTCCCCTAGCATGTCGCTGTTTACTCTTTTGTTATAAATTTAAGGCTGTCTGTACTTATTTTCTGTAAGTTGCTGAAGAATTGAAGAATCAACCAGTTGTTTGGTCAAGGTTTCTTTTGCAACAAGATCCTTCCGGAACACTCCACAAGAAAAAAAAAGAAAAATATTACATTCAGACTTTAAGTTGTATAACATTGTGTCTCCTGCCTATTTCAGTGCAGCTTTCTTCCCAATAAAGGCATATGTCAACAGACAAAGTTCCTTGCTATAACACATATCATTAAGAAACAATCACTTTAATTGGCATAATTTACTTTTCTTTTTTCCCCCCCTCTTTTTCCACCAGTTATGCCTGGTTTTCACATTTTAATGTAACTGCTTCCCCCACGTCAACCAGGAGAGGACTGGCTATGTATCATGTCCTCACCCTCCTTCCTCCACCGGTTCATTTGCTGCTCTAACTGCTGTCCTTGTGGCAGCCAGCCCTGGGAGGCAGGACCAGAAGCATCTCTAATGTGGGCAGGGAGCAGCAGAGCAGGGCAGCCTGTCATGATCAGGAGCAGCAAAGAGGCTCTGGCCTCTTTGTCCTTCTGCACATGAATTCACCCCTAGCAAAAATCAGGTATTTTAGGTAAGGAACAGCAGCAGCTATTAGATCACCTGTTCCAACCTCCCGCATAACTACATTTGCCACCTGGTTTGTCTCCAAAGGGACTGGCCAGTTGAGCACAAGATTTGCCAGTTGCTGCCGTATTAATCTCTACACGAGCAGATTTTTGGATAGAAGGCTTTCTGATTACAGAAGGCAGAACTGTGGAGTCACAGGCTGCATTTACAAAAGGCTTTCACTGAACAAGTTTTTTGAACAAAGGAGTAATTAAGACATTAAAAATGATCTTTCATGTGTGAATGTGAAAAATACTGGAGCTGGTAATTCTGGAGTGTATTTGTATTCCAGTGTGCAATGTTTTAAGCCTGTTTTGTAAACACTGCTGTAGAATTGTTGACTTTTGCATTCGCTCTTTCTGGGGATCTTTGCACCCTGAAGTGCTGTTCCCTCATCGCTGAAACTCTTTCCTTTATGGTTTTATAGCCAAGTACTAAAGTTGCCCGTTGATTTTTGCCATGCCACCATGTCTCACAAAAGCTAGTAATGTCAAACTCCTCTTCAACAGCTAACCATTTAAGTTCTTCCTATTAAGCCTTTCCCAAGCCCTTGATAGCTGTCACTTTTTTTCTGATGCCTGTTTTGATTTAACTCCTTCACGTGTAACCCTGGTACTTTTTCCAGAAAGTAATAATGTCTGATCTCAGCTTCTCTCTCAGGAAGGAGCTGGGTTTTTGAACCTGTACTTTATTTTCATAGAAAGTTACTCTTGCTTTACAAATTACCTTGCTTCACCTGGATGTTTCTCACCATTGGCTGTCCTTCTAACTCATTGCAGAAATTCTGTAAGGACTTGCCCATTTCTAATGGAAACTGTTTGCCTGGTGCATAGAGACTGACATGTTTTGAGGGGAATTTTACATCTCCACGACCAGAGCAACTGCAAGATGTAAACACAGTGAACCTTGTGACCTTGGACAACTTCCATGCGGCAAGGAGACCTTACCCTCACTTGTGCAAGGTTCTGTCCCAAGGTCACACTCTGAATAGCTATCTGTCCCCTCCAGCACACAGGTTATCACATTAGAAAGTCCAGGGGATTCTTCTTGTGGGCTTTTTAAGGCAGAACACAGGATTTTTACTTAAAACTCCTGCATCTTGCTGAGCAGCCCAGGCCTTTTAAAACTGAACTGATGCGTGTCCCTGACACACTGCCTCTGCTAAAGGCCTTCCTGCAGCTTGGGACCAGCCATACCATGTCTTTATGCCTTCCTTGGCCTCCTCTTCCTCACTTCATAAATAATCTCGGCTGATTTTTTGCTATAGCTCATTTGCTTTAAGCAGATATTAAGCTAAAGTGAAGCTAGTTTGGAGAAGCTGTTTTTGCCTTCATACAGTTTGGTTGAAGAGGGCGGTGTTAAGTGGCCTGTCAGCAGTGACAAGCCAAAGAGTTGGTTAGCATTTCTTTAAACGTCTGTAATAGCACCGCACATGTCACAGCACTAAAACACTTCAAATTTACCCTGGCAGGCTGAAATTAACTTTTAAAGACATCTCCAGGGTAAAGAAAAAGAGGAAATTTCAAAACTCAAGGGAACCACATGTCTCACTCCCTAAGTGAACACCTTTCTGATGACTTTTTTTTCCTCATGAGGCACTCAGCAGGCTGGCAAGTATTTCTGTTCCCACTGTCGAGGTGGAGGGAACAGAGGGAAAGCCTAGATAACTAATCCTGCAGCTGAAGGAAGTCTGTGACAGAGCCAAATCCAAGTCCCCTCAGGCTCCACCGACTTCCCACTCCATCCTGACAGCATAGGTTTTCTGGGGGTTTATGTGTGTAAATCAGGCTTGGAAAGAGCCTTAATATCAGTGTCAAAAGGTAGAAATACAAAATTAAATACAGTCTAAACGTGCATTTTAAAACAGATTTAAGCCTCCATTTTGAAAATGTCTTGCTTCCAGTTTGAATTGCGACTGTAAGTTTTACTAGAAATGAAGTTATGACTTTTTATATGAGTTTACCAAAATGTGTATTTTTTTCCCTTATGGAAAGAATATTCTCATCAGAAAATAAAGTTTCCCACATATAGAAGACATCAAAAAGACTTAGGGGATGTGAGAGAGTAAAAAAATTATGAAGAAACAATAGGAAACTATTAAATTGACATTTCTCTGCATAATCAGTTAAATTAATTCAATTTTCTTCTTCTCCTTTTTAATCAACTTTTATTTGGAGTAATCTAAATGAACAGAAATATACACACTCAAATTTCTTGCAATTTTTGGCTTAATATAGCTCAGTTGATTATTGCTATAAATAATTTAAAGATGTGTCAAGCAGTAGAAGCAGCTCATATTTTATCATCCAATGCAGAGTTTACATATTGCATTGGATAGTTATTCAAAATTTTACCTACATCAGAAAGAAATGAAATATGGGGGTTGGAGGGCCAGGAGATGCTATTGTAGGTGACCCAGACGAGCTGTTTATTTCCCCTTAAAATAATAGATAAAGAAAAATAACTTTGGCTAACTTGCCTTCGCAGCTATTTCAGTTGAGAGTTAGTAACCCTGGTGAGCAACCTAAGCAGAGAATACCTATCCCTCTGTCTCTATCATATCTAAAGTAAGGACCATTCATCCCTTTGCATATATTTAGTAAAGGGTCTACCAGAATCTGTAGCCACATGGCTAAACCTCCATCTGTTGATGCAAGCTGTAGGTTTGCATGGCTGCTGCCATTTTACAGCCATCCACCCTCTTATCATCTGGGTCTGTGTTGAGCATACACACCAGTTTCGGGACAACCCAAACCTTAAGGCTTCAACAAGCCACACCTTTCACCATACAACACATCTTCTGTACCTTTCACAAGTCAAGTAGAAAGAAAAGCCTTTGTTTTGGAAAGTTTTAGGGAAACAAGTAGTGGTTCAGTATGTCTGAGGCTTTGAATCCTTCTGTCAAGATTAATTAACAGATTTCCAGGGAAGCTGTGGATGCCCCATCCCTGGAAGCGTTCAAGTCCAGGCTGGATGGGGCTTTGAGCAACCTGGTCTGGTGGGAGGTGTCCCTGCCCATGGCAGGGAGGTTGGAACTAGATGATCTTTAAGGTCCCTTCCAACTGTGGCCATTCTATGTTTCTATGACTCTATGGATACCCAAAGGAAAGAGAAAGATCAAATACTTTAGCAGAAAAAAAAATAATAATAAAAAAATCAAATTTGGATTAGTTGGGAATGATGCACTTTTTTCACCTCCCCTTTAACTGCTTTGCTAGTTTTAAATATCTGTCCTGTCTTGTTTGACCAATAGTCTCCCTTTTACTGGGATTTACAATGGTTTCTCCTGCCAGCAGGCTAAGCACCGAAGATTCTGGCAGTTGATAAAATTCCACATTCAGATTCCCCACTCCTCTGCCTGTTGATCATGATTACACTCTCATGTAAATCCCAAGTATTTACTATGAAGATGCACCACTATAAACATAGAACTGGAAAGCATCAGTGATCAGCTCCCTCCGGCTTGGAAGCAGCTGCTTCCAGGAAATCAGAAGGAAATCTTTGCTGTCAGAATGCAAGACATGAGGATTTTTCTTTCAAGTGTTCAATTCCTAACTTTTTGTGTGAAAACGAATGCACTGAGATTTGACTGAACTCTGCCCTGAAAGTGTTTTCCAGGCACTATTTTGCAGTAACAAACTGTAAACCCACTGTAAAACATTTTCTGTGGATAATCCCATTTTGGGGGCTGCAGCTACATTCTAGAATTCCTCTGAAGCAGTGCTGTGCTAAATGACCATTTGCAGGATTAGCTCTGGGAAAGGTGATGGGATGTCTACGTCAGAGGACCATATTCATGGCAAAATAACTGTGGATTTGCCACCTATTTTGCCTGGCTACCAGAAGTCCAGAATTCAAGACTGGCTGTTGCCCCTGAAGACAAGGTAAGGTGGCAGTAGAAGGAACTCTGGCTTTCACCTCCATTGCTTGAGCAGTAGAGAGAATAACTCTCTAGAGCTCTCCCCCTCAAAACTCCCTTCCAGCTTCATACCATCCTGAAAGACTCATCTCCAGTGCCTCGCTGACAGAAGCAGCAAAAGTCAAGAAGAGTGTAGGGAGGCTAGCAACCATAACCACGTTAATTATTCTAATCCAATGCTAGGTGAAAGCCTGTAGCAAGAAACAAAGGGACAGTCATCAAAGCAAGACTTCCACTTGACCCTCCCATTGAAAAGACTCAAGAAGATGGCAGTAGTAGTGCTCTGGCTGAAACACCAGTGTGATTTCTCCAGATCTTTCTATGAGCCATTTTGTGCCGCAGTGCCTGGATGCATGTGGGAAGGATCAGTAACTCCCACACAACCATTAATTTGGGAGAGCTAATTAACATATACCAAAAGCTGATACGTTATTTACACTTGGGCATCTGACTGTATGTACACTCCAAGAATCTTCTCCTTCCCTAAGTCCACAGTACTGTTTTTCAATATTTTTTCCATTTGCCATCACAGCACTATTTTTAATGAAGGAGCATACTTTGAAAAAAAAAAAAAAAGGAATGAAAGTTTACTGGCAACAGGCTTATTCCTTACTACGTCAGGGAAATTTTTGGAGATTAGTGGACTACACTGGTCTGGAAGATCTCCTTATCCACCTGACTTGTTTGGCAAAACAAACAAGTTTGCTAGGATGCAAGTTTCCACCTTTGTCTCATCAGAGTATTCTCCAGCAGGTAACTGCAGCCCTGAATAAAACCATTCCCATAGGCCCAGCCTGACTCAAGGCTTATGATCAACTAAAAAAAAAATAAATCTCAGCTTAGCTGTGATAGATATTAAAGTTGTTTTTCCTTACATTTAAATTAAAAGATGCCTTTTAAATTAGAAGAATTGAGAATGACTAATGATTCTTCTTGCTGTATGTTTACATGAAGCATACTGACATCACCGCACCCTTAATGCCAAATTCTTGCTTATAAAGTGGTTCTTTGAATGTTGCATCTTCCCATTTCCACCACGGTCTGGCGTAAATCACACAAATAGCTAGGACTGTAGCCCAGTAATCATCACACTATTAACTTTCTAATTGATGGTAATGGCCAGAATAAATTTCAGGCACCCCAAGGGGTGGTTAATGGATTTTGTAGCTTGAGGGCAGAGCAACAGGAAGCTTTTCCATTAATCAGTGAGATGAGACAACCATACATGTCCTACACTCCCCACCCATCACAACATTGAGGTCATTCCAGCTTTGTTGAAAAGGTGGGTGTTGCCAGGCAAAAAAAAACCCCTCACAGCAGGCTGAGCTCAGTTACAAAATTTGATTTACTAGCTCAGCAGAGCTATGATAGCATCCATAGGCATGCTATACATCCAGAAAACTGCTTTAGCCCATCTCCAATTAAGAGCAAGAAGGAGTTTTATTGCATCATTAAAATGTTGCAGGTTTTCTCTGGCTTCTATTTCATACCCCGCAGAAGAGGTTTTCCAGCTAGCACCGTCCAAGCACTTGCAACACAAGATGCAACCTTTGTTCTGTCCCCCCAAGGCAAATCAAGAGCCAGAAAGTTTTAAAAGATCCAAACAGCCCAAGACATTATTTTCAAAATCATTGTCCAAGCCCCTTGGTTGTTACAATGGGGTAACTCCCAAGGACCAGTAGCATTTTAAAACGAGCTAAAAACGTGCCTCATGCATTAATTTATATTAAAGTTAGTTGGAAGATAGAATTTCCATCCCTTAGGCAATACTAGCAAAAATTTTTATGCCCTGTTTTAAACTACCATGATTCCCAAAATCCAGATAGAATAAGAATACAGGGGAAAAATAGATTAAGTAAAAAAAAAAAAAAAAGAAAAGAAAAGAGTGTTTCATCCCACTAATATCAGCATTATCATTATCCATTCAATTTAATATTTTATAATACAGTCTGGCTGTCACCCCACAGGAAAAAAGCTTAAACGAAACAAGGAGAAAATCAAAACGAAACATACTTTCAATTTCAAATCATTCTGACATTTTGTCAAGATTTCATTTTTAAATTATTGCAAAAGATTTATCTGACTAATGATGCATTTCTCAGCAGAAAATTGTGCCACTGAAGATACTTCAATTAGTTCTCTGAGTCCTACTAGTGAACAGGTTAAGCTGTTAGTTAGACTGTTATTCTACCACATCACCTAAAAACCAATTTGTTGTTGGATTTAAAAGATGTGCTAGTGGATTACTTGGATTACTGTACCCAAGAATCATTAATTAATGCTTTAAAGCAGGCAAATATAAGGAGTGTTACTTTTTTTTTCCTTTTTAAAACCATTTGAATGATGCAGCTGTACTCTTTGTGTCAGTTTCAGACATCATACATCACCCAGAGCCACGCAGCTTTATTTTTGCCTCTTGGTTGGTAGAAGCATATTTATCACTATGTATCTCAAGGAGCAGCAGGGTTATAAAGCTTGCTATTTATAGCTACTCTTGGGGTATCAACCAAGTGACAGTAATTTGTTCCTTTGACATCTAACCTTAGGTCAACTCCGGTAGCAGAAGATGGATTTTTACAGGAAATGAAATGAAAGTACACAGCAGAAGATTAATACCATTTCCTAAGCCTGAGGAGAATGCACGCTCCCAATCACTCTGCAGAAAAAAAATGGTCAGGAGCTCGTGCTACATATTAAGAACAGAGCGAGATGTGGTCAAGGTGAGGTGTTCAGTCTATTAGTGAACTGAGACACCGGCATTTGTGCGCAGAGGAATGGCAGGCTGGCAGTCTAGGAATGAGCTCAGCTCTTCTCATTCTTTGATTTTGAAAGTCATCTTTAAGTCAGTGCCAGCTACAGATAAAATGGGATCTTGCTTTTATGTTACTGGTAAATGATAACAGAATGTTAAAGCTAGGCTGTAAATTCCATATCAGAAACATCTTGCACAAGATCAAGTTACTATTTGGCTTTGCATTGCAAAACCAGCTTGTATTAATTACATTTTGTCTTTGTCAGAAAGTAAAGACTGCACACTGAAACATCTTGAAAAGATTCCTTGATTCTAGAATCCTTACTGATAGGTTGTATTCATCCATGACTCCTAACTTATACACAAGTGCCTTGAAAAAAGGGAATTTGACCAGATTTTTCCCCTTCCCCCCAGGCCATCTGTTTTTAATTTATTTGGAATTAAAATTATAATAAAGGTCTCTCCAAAGCTTTAGGTGCATAAAGACATTAATTATACAATCCAGTCATTAAAATAATCCTACCAACAGGAAGTCAGCCAAGTACCTGAGAAGTCCTTCTAACTTCTTATGAGATACCTAACACCCTCAGCCACCACCGATTCTCTTAAAATAAGGTGTATCTTCCAGCATGCTCAGAAAGTCAGCAGATTTCAGCTTTGCTGACCCCTAAATCTCACACATGACACAAGAGCCATGTAAATCCTCAAATTTATATGTAATGCCAAAGCCTACTTCCAACAGAGCCCATCACTTCCAGGCACACAATTGCTCTATGCTAACACACTCGTGTAACTACTAGTGCAATAGTTTCAATCAGGCTGCAATGTGTGTCCCCTACTGGTGGTATATATTATAAATGCCCATTTGTATTCCTGTCATAAGAAGTGGATGTAGCATTAGTGGGAAAGAAAATAGTCCATCATACATTGGACTGACAAAATCTTAGTGTTTACTTTCAGGCTGTGGCCAATGCAACCTACTAAGCTCCTAACCCAAAGAAGAGCTTATCTGGCCACATTTATGGAGTATTACTTAGTGCCACGTGGAAGTACTCTATGTCCCAAAACAGCTAGAAAAAGTCAGGTTAATTTCACCTGTGTGAAAGCCAAGTCTGGTAGAACAAGAGTTATTAATTACAAAAGGTTCAAATTTTTACTTTGAATCACAAAGGTCACACAGCTACGTAAAGGTAACACCCTCAAAAAGAACCTTCATAAGTCCCTGGACATTTTTCTGGGAGATGCTTGCCAAGTCCTGTCCTTCTGCTTGATGGAAAGTCACTGATAAATGCACATAAGTGGAAGGTCTTCAATTTAGTTTTGATTTATTAGGGCCCAATTAGAAGAGACTCTTTAAGTAACAGTCGTCAGAATAGCCAAGCACTGGAACTGTCACACTGGATGGTGGGGAAGGGAAAGAGGCAAAAACGCTTGCAGGATGTTAAATATGGAGTTCAGCTGGAGAGCAGACATTCCTGAATCCCAGGTATGCCCAGAAACCCCCCTTCAGCACTATCTATGCACACACACACCTCCACCATCTATCAAACAGCCTGCCAGAAATCTGATAATTTGTTGCTTAAAGGCCCAGTAGCAGGTGAAATAAGACCAGACAACTGTGACCAATTCTTCTAGGTCTCCACAGATCAAACCCCTGCCAAAAATGCACTGAACCCCCCCTTCTTCCGTGGATTAGAATTAGAGCACTGTAACTACATAGAAAAAGTAGTCAGTGATTTTTCACCGCTACAGAATAAAGTTCCCTGTTCAGCCCATCTAATCTTTCGGTGAATAAGACACCTTAACCTTCACATCACGTGTGGTTTTTTCTATCTCCATCCTCTTCCCCCTGTTTTAAAATTTATGGTTACCATTTAGGCTGATTTCAATTTCCATTAATAATATGTGCAACTGATGTACATTTAAGTGAATTTAATCATGTTGTAGTGACAGGTTTAGCTTAAAGCGGGGCTTCACTTAGAACTATCAAGTAAATTTCTCTTGAAAAGGTCAGTTTAACATTTAACAGGAGGGCCCATTCCAGACAAATTAGAATTTGCTCCACTTGTTTCAAGTGCAAACACTTTTCAAGCCGCCTTCAACAGAGGCACGTCAATCAAAAGAGAAGTGTCAGGTGTCCAAGGGACAAGGTTCACTGATGCCTCCATTCACAGCCAGCCCAAAGGCTGCTCAGACACATGGGCAAAACTGAAGTATTCCTGCCCCACTGTTCAAGATCTGGGGCTGGACTGGAGCCAGAGCACACCATAAAAAGTAGGGAAGGCAGAGCTGGAAGAGTTTAGGCAAGTCCCTGACAAGCCAGACATCTCATTTCTAATTGCTGCAGCGACAGGAATGCTATGGAGGGGTTATTGTACATGTGTCCCATGAGGATTTATTATTGCTCCTGTGCCTGTCAGAGGCAGTTCAACTTTCCAGGACAGTGGAGGTGGTATCTGTAATGCTGTCTCAGTGGTAACCTCTGCAGTAGCCCAATTCTCCCTACAGAAGTTGTTCCTGACTCCAGCCTAGGAAGAACAGTGCCCTGCAGCAGGCACCCAGATAGTTCTTCCACAAAATATTTTCCTCATTTAAAGGCTTCACAGTAGCATTATTACAACTCCTGAGCAGACCACATGTGGCAGGTCCTGCCTTCCTGCTCTGGGTGGGAGACAAAACCAGCACCCATTTTTTTGTTTTCTTTTCACCAGCACTTCTCTGGAGTTCTGGCTAAACTGCTACGAGGAGACAGGAGTATTTTCTACCCTTGCTGAAGCCAGCCTCAGCAGCAGAATCTCTGTCTTGTCAGCGGACCACCTCATAAAGTCACAGGTTACCAGGTTTTTTACCACCGCAACATATAACATAGGATCAAGTCAGTCAGGTAAGTTTCCCAGCTCCAATCTCATATCACTACTGAGAGTTCAAATTGGCAGTACTGCAGGCAATTAACATACCTCCTCTGCCTTGAACTTGCTTTCTGATATATTTATTTTATGGCATCTGATTCCTGTAACAAAGAGAGGGAACAAGCAATCTCTGCTTTCCTTCATTGAGACTCACCATTTTACAGGCCCCCATCAGTTGTCACTTTCCAGACCAAAGATACGTGGTCAGCTCAATCATTCCTTCCACACAAATCTCTTCATGCCTTGGCCCAATCCTTACTGCTCTTCTCTGAATGTTCCCTACTTCTAACGTACTCTTTTTGAAATAAGACTGACCAAAACTGGACACCAACCAGTATTCCTGTTACTGTTGAAAGGTTATTGAATCAAGACCTCAGTTCTTAAGTTCCACTACTTACAAGAGCCTCAAGATGAATTTACTATCATGCAAAAAATGGTGCATAGCTACTTAACTGATGGGAATTGTACATCTGAGCTTTCAAGTTGCTCAGCAGACTCAGAAGATGCTTACTCCCATGGATTCGGCAGAACCTTGTGCTGAAAGTCCCTGTGTTTACCCTTCCTTGGAGGCAGCAAGACTCACCCTTCTGGGAGACAGAAAAATACTCTATGGGGGCTCAAAGCAAGTTCAACCCATACAGGGGAGAAGTCACCCCTTTGTTGTCCCCTCTCCGATGACAGCTGGCACCATCACAAATAAAAAGCAAGAAATAAGCTGCAGCATTTGAATCTTTGAACCAGTACCCCTAGAGAACACATCTCCACCTTGCTGATGAGCCTTTCATTGTTAACAGTCACCAAGGTAAGACCTCCTGTTAAGACCATCCATACAGGAATGTAATGTGTCCTAGTAGATTTTTTTTTTCATTGAAAATAAAGTTTTCCCTAAGGATGTTTAACTCAGGTAACAATTTCTAGATAGAATCAAAACATCCTCCAGGGACACATCCAGCCCTCCTAGCCAGCCAGCTGGCTCAATGACATCACACGTTTAGTGACAAGTTTCACAGTCTGTTTCATGATCGTGTTTTCCTACAGTTTCAGAAATACAAAATTCCTCATAAAAGAAAAATTCTATTTTTTCCAGCCAGCAAAGTAGGTTCATCATGGTATAAATTTCCCGTGTCAAATCCCAAACTCTCCAGGAGTCCTGGAGAGGCCTCAAAGAATATCTTTGACATCTGTACTGTCACTGTCTGAACAATCTTCATTATTTCACAGGCTTATGCTTCTGCCTCAAAGGGGTGGTTGGGGAAAAATAAAACAAAACAAACCTCGCACACATTGAAAGTTCAGGGATAAAGCTGAAATTCAATTCAGTCATCTGCAGGGTCACTTGGAAATGTTTCAGACACATGTTTTCACTTCAGAAAATGCCAACCTCTCAAAGCAAAACTTCTCAGAAAATCTCCTGAATGAAATTTCCTGGCAGAACATCAGAAGGAGCAGATTAGTTAGTTCTGGGCAGATATCCACCTGAGATATGAAAGGTCCAGGCTTTGGTGGAAGGAGAGGACAGCATATAGCAAAATAATCAGCTAAAGTATTGATGCATTTGTAGTTGTCTAAGCATTAAAACAACAGTTGGGGCTGTTATTGCAGCAACCACCAATATCCTGAAATTAGTTTCAATCAAATCTTCTTTTTACAGCAAGGCAAGTGCTGAGATAACGTTATTCTCGAATAACACAGAACTTTAATTTAGAAGCCTTCTCTATCTGAAGAGAGCTCTCTGAGCCACTGTACTTATTTTGGGGTGATGCTCCCCTTCAGCCCTTCCAACTCTGCTTGCGTGTAGGACAGGAAGAGATGTTTAATAATGCAACTACCCTCATGATTATGGAGGAGACTAATAGATTCACCAGCAATTTGACTAATCAAGCTGACAAAGTGATTGGATTCAAAAAGGGAAGGACTCTCCCAGCAGCAGTTCATTAAAATAAAAATGAAACTCTGTACATTTCTAATGTAACAAAAAGGATTTACTGGACTATAAAAGGGAAGGAAAGGGAGTAGCCTGAATAATCTCAACTATCAGCAAGACACAGTTAAAAATCACATACAGGGTGCAGCTAAGGTTGGACTAGCTCTTCTAGCTTCACTGCAGAGATCAGCAAACAGAAGCTGCAAAGAAGTTCTGCAAGGAAAGCCCTTGTACCTATGGAATCATTTAGGTCAGGTGGTTGTAAACAGTAGCTGAAGATGATAGGTTTTCTTGCAATGATGAAGTCAACTGTGGCTCTGAGGGGGGGGCCATGACAAACCTCAGAAAGCAAGCCAGGTTGTGTATAAAAAATGTGTGGATGCAAGAAAAAAGTAAAGCTACTTTGAAAATGGAAAGCTGACTCATCCACAGGCAGCACAGCAGTGGTCCCATGAAGTTATCAACACTACATGAGGTTGCTGAGAGTTGAGGAACTCAGGCTGGGTGGCAGTGGGAGAATATATAAAAATAAGTGCATTTTTGTTTGAATGTTTTATGTATGAGAATAGAACAGAACTGTTGGAGAGAATGAAATAAAACTCCTGTGATTTTTTTTTAAATTTTATTTCACATTAAGACTTAAGGGGAAAAATCCTAAAGTTATGAATGGTTAAAAAACTACAGGTTTTATTTGATTCCTGAGCTGCTAACAATTTTTATAAAGGACATTTCAAAATGCCATATAGGAGGTATGATAGATGTGGGGCTGTTCTGTAATAGTTTGTTCTGCCTTGGTTTGTGGGGTGTTTGCTGTAAGAACAGCCTAGTGGTACTTAAGAGGAAAGCTGCTGGTGAAGAGAACAGAAGAAATAAGGAAGGGAAAAGATGCTTCAGGAAAAACTACCTCTTAAATGGCACTTAAGGATCATTAAGGGACATTGACAGAATCAGGTAGAGGAAGGGCTTTGACTCAAGGGTGAAGGAGCAAATGCATCTGCAGGAGAGGAACTGCATTACAACCCAAACTAGTTGAAACCACCCAGAAAATCCCTCAGGAAGGCACACAGTCAGACAAACATTCCCAAACCCTGTAAACAACAGCCACCAAAGAAGGGACTACTGTCACAAGACTGGCTTTATGGCTTGGTCACTGATGTGGGAGAGTAGAGAGGAGAACCTGGGCGTGAGAGAGAAATTGCACACCCAAAAATTTCTCACTGCAACACTAGATACAAAAACCCTTTTTACAAAAATTTGCTCTGAACCACTTTACCATTGGATATGACAGACATGTTTTCATCGCCTTGAGATTTACATTATTCTTCCTAAACATTTCCTCCTATTGTTTAAACCAAAAAACCCTCCAGTTTGAGGAAGCTTACCTTTATCTTCATCAGTGGTTTACAGACACCACAAGAAAAGAGCATACGTTACCAGATTTCTTCACCTTCATAAGCATGGAAGAATACAAATTATATTTAGGCCAAGACACAGAAATATAAGTTGAATTCTGCAGGACAGATGTAGCCATCAACACTGGGAGCTTTTATTGGCCAGGAAATGGAAATATGGCTGGTTTTGGGACCATGAAACTCTCACATTCCCATTTTTACATTCCAGACATTTACAGTCCTTTGGCAAATTCCTGTGGATTGGGTCCCAGTTCTGCTTTACTGAGTTTCTTCTCAGAGGGAAGGAGATATTTAACTTGTGTCACCATTCCCAAATGTGGTGTTGCTCAAATATTCAAAAGAAATGGACAGCCAGGGCAAAATGCCTGGTGTTAATGTGTCTGTGTTTGAGCCTGAAGGAGCTCAAATGTATCTTCTGAGGGCTGTGGCAAGGTGAGTGGGAGAAGGAAACTTTTTCTGTAGAGAAACAGAGAGGAACAAATGGAAAACTCTAGTGATTATATTGTCACCACTGAAACATAAGACCTCTTTTGCTTCTGTGAATCAAGACTATTGAGCTAGATCAGAGGCTGAACTGTCTTCAACCACTGGACTTGCGTATAATGATTAACTCCTAGCTCATCTATGTAAAAACCTTCAAATAAAACACCTCCTTTGGGTATTCAGGAAGGAGATACCAGCTCAGCTAATTAGACATAGTTGTCATAGCAGCTAATCAGCATACCTACATTCATCCCAGTGATTGGTACCAGCTGGGGAATTATTTTAAAATGAACCTGGGAATTAAGAAACCACACCTTTGGGACCTGCTAGAACAGTAGCCTTTGGCTGACAGAGCAAAAAAGATGCAGAAAATGAAGCAGCAGCTAAAGATAAAGTTTGCTTTAGAAAATTAGCAGTGAAGACAGGCAGAAGTGATTCTGGTGGCAATTGATAGACCATCTGATCTGCAGCACTGGTGCGCAGCTCAATAGTAAAGAGTCTGCTTTAGGGAAGCACTAGTAACTAAGCATAATAAATTATTAATCCCAGAAAGTCAGCCTAGAGTGCAGCAAATGACAGCACTGGAACAAAACAGTAAGTAAATCACATACCCCCCTGCCTGAGGACTTTGACTAGATCTCTGTTCTCCATCCCCAGACAAACCCATTCCTAGTCTGTTATTTCAACTAATGGAACGGTCTTCTTATGCTGAATGAAGACATTATTACTTGTCTACTCTGTGACTCTGGCAGAAAGGCAACACTAACAGTGCATCTCCCTTACCACTGGGCATTAACTCAGCTGATAGTGCTGACAAGTCCTGTCTGACTCAGAGGTTGGCAATTTCAGCCCCTTGAGTGTAACTACCTAATTTTTGCAGGACTCTGTCAGTAGAAGAGTTATTCTGCCAGCCCTGTCCCTACAAAGAATCTAGGCCTCTTGGTAGTTTATCCTATCTTTAATGATTTTGCATTTAGACATTACAGAGCGATATTTAAGATGTAGTTGAGTTTCTTAACAAACTGTTCTGTGAGCTCAGTGAGTTAGCAGCACCAAACTTGGGCCTTTTAGCAGGACTACTGCCAGCTCATCATGATCTGAGCAGATGGGATTCATCACCTACAAGTCTCTGCCACAGCTGTACCACAATGTTACAGCCACAACAGGCACAGCTGGTGACTTAAAAATCAGGGCAACCACCTGCACCCACTACACAGAACCACAGAGCAAGACAGAGGCCATGGCACCACACTGCAGAGGAGCAGGAGATAAGGCTTCATCAGGAGAGTCTGTTACTGTGGGATGCCTGATGAATTTTGTCTTTGTCTCCCAGAGATGGCATGGCAATCTCAATAACACATCAGCAAGGACAACAGCTTTAGTTGGCCATTGATCAAACTTATGCACCTGATCCCATTTAATTTCTGTGACACAGCACAGCAGCTGCCAATCATATATTAAAAAAGAAAGAGTCCTTTAGCCTCAGACAAATTTTTCCTTGGAATTTACCTCTGCCTTACCATCTCCAACCACTTGAAAAATAAACCTATTCATACTATAGAGGTGACAGAGTTTGATTCTCCATGGAGCCCTCTGAGTTTACTAATTTCTGTTATTAACTTTAGCCCTTATTCACACACTTCAAACCTCTCCTAGGAATCGGACGCCAACAGCAGATGGTGTGAAGTCCTCCAAGCAGGGCAGCAAGCTGTGAGTCACTGCCTGATGTGCCAGCATCACTTCCCTCCCCACCCCATTGGGCTCACCTGTCTGCTGGAGCCACCTGACTTGCTCCTCAGTAAGGGCTGCTTTCACAGGAGGTACAATACCCAAAAAAGTAGAAAGGAGCACACCATTTTACAAATACTAATTCAATTTATAAGAACTTTGTGTACTTATGGACAGTACAGAAAAGACAAAACAAAGCAGAAAACATTCTGTCTCTTTGCATAGGAAATACTGGTAATGAGCCTGATCCAAAGCTTACTGAAATCTGTACAAGCCTTTCCAAGGACCTAATGACAATTTACAGGACAGTCTATAGAATTGTCATATATAATTACATAGAAGCCTGTTAGAGTTTTACTGATTGAGAAGTCAAATGTGTATAGCATCTGCATTCAGCAAAATTCTGAGTTTTATGTGTTGTTACATAAGAAAATATAAATGTAGCTTTCTGAGCAAGACACAAAACTTCTTGAAAGTAACAAAGAAAAAGACAGAAGCAGGGAGGGCAGAGAAGCAGTATTTTAGGAAGGAAAGGAAGGGACAAACCTATGTGGGAAGACAGGATGACAATGCCCAGTGAGATGTTAAGACATGTACATGAATACTGTCAAGCATAGGCCAAATTTACACAGGTAAATTAAGGCTCTAAGGCATCTGAGATGTTGCTGATTCACTCAGCATCCTCTCCCCCTTCCTGGATGGATTTGAGCTCATTAAGCACAGCTGGAAGACATCACTTCCTACGTGAAATAACACTGGTGCCAAAATGAATGGAATCATGCAGCCAGATTGACACCACACATCTCATGTACTTTCCCTATGTGCCAGACTGAACTATGACCTTGTGTTTTCCAAAGCAACAAAAATCCTTCCATCAAGAGTAGATCCTTATAGTTACTAACATAGGTAACCAGTGCTCAACCTTTAATTAGAGGTGGGGAGTTCCTGCATGAGGGCAGGTAGACACAGTGAGTGTTGGTATCATTCCACGCATGACATTACCTGGAGCCACTGGGATTAACACTGACAATAACTACATGGCTCCCATTTTCCCCAACTTTCTCCTCCATCACTGAAAAGATATTTTGTAGCCAGTAGAGGCTGACTCATCCGATGGTGAACACCTAGGCAGCTAAGGCTGCCTTTCAGATTTCATTCTTAGAAACGAGAGGACACAGCTTGCTAGAATTGCACCTTGCTCTGCTTTTTCCCTTCTGACCAAGATTTCTGCAGATACTTCTGGGAGGGTGGTGGGTGTGTCTTTCTCATGGGAAGTCAATAAATCAAAAGGGGAAGAAGGAGGTAGATTCAATTCTCTACATCACATTTAACTAGAAGAGGGCAGTACAGTCATCACAAGATTCATTCACAAACTTAAACTAATCAAGCAGCCAATAAGGTCCCTGTTGTAGGTTCAGGCACACTAATTAAATAGGAGTCACCAGTGTGCTGTGTCATGTGTCCCAAGTAGTTGGGTCTTCAGAATCAAGATCACTGCCACCAGCCTGATGAGAAAAAATATTTCTGGGGTGGCTGGAACAATATGGTCAGCCTGGAAGCACCACAGAGCTGAAGATCATCCGAGACCACCACCACTCTATTCTTCCATCCTTCCATTTTCTAGTAAGCAGCATGGTATAAATCTAAACCGCACAAGTTTACTAAAAAACCAGAATTTTTCTTTACTGCTTAATGCAGCTTTCCAAAGTAATCCCTTTTACATTCTCCGTTCCTTAAAGGGATAAGGCAATGCTTAAAGAGCAATCAATAAAAACCTCAAGAGACACTCTGTTCTCCATCTGTCATATGGAGCTCCTTGCCTAAAGGCTACACAATTTTGTATCATTTACTACTTTTTCATTTCCATAGGGCACTCCATCCAACATGGGGAGTGGCAAGTTCACTTTAGAAGATGAAATACAGCTGGCTGAATTTGCTTTCATCACATAGCAGAACTTCACATAGAGGCGTAGGGAAAAGAAACTAGATGGATAGGGGTACAGAAAATTTCTTACTTCTCAAGAATTACTTCAGCTCTCACTGCAGTTGACACAGGCCAACAACCACCTGTTGCTTTTCAGCTGACCAGTGTTCTGGATGCCAAATGTTTGTGTTAGTTCAACTGATGGATACAAAAACCCCAATAACACACACACCAAGGGGTAATAAATACCTCCATTAAACAATTCTGCTGTTTTATAAAATCTTGGAGCCAGAAGCCAGTATTAGCTGGAAGGCTACATCAGTAAAGTATCACACATACTTGGCCTTGTTGTTACAGCCTTTATCTGCTGCAGCTTCACATTGAAGACAAGGTACTGGGTCAAGTGAATCTGACGTGATCGTAAATAGCCCTTTGTACAACTAAAATGAACCTCCCCTATTCAATGATCAATTTTTACTGACCCGATAGGTTTACTTACAGTAAAGGCTACAGTGCTTGCTGTTATAACAGCAGTACGTAGCTTCAGATCTTCCCTCAGCTAAATGATACACACTTGGATTTCAGATTTGGTTTGGAAGAAAGTTGCAACATGCAGCTCCTCTGTCACTGGAATCCATTTCATGAATAATTCTAGATCCTTCATTTTCTCCCGCGCCAAACAAAAACATTTTTCCCTTTTTTTTTCAGAGCACTACCCAGCATTCCAGGAGTTACTGCACATCAGAGATAATCCACGCACATAAAACTAGGGTATTATATCTCCACCCAAGTTTTTTCAAGCAATTTCAACAGAAATTCTGCAAATTAACAAGCCCTATTTACTCTGAGAGGTTTAAACCAATCTAAACCAATTGACTCAGCAGGTTTATTCTGAAACAATGAAAAGCAACTATATGCAATTCAGCAGAAGCCAACTGCCAAACCTAATGCCTTTTTAATTACGTGACCAGAGGGGTTGGACAATGAATTTATACTTATTACAATACTGACCATACTGGGGACATAGACTGAATAGACTTTATAGCTACACTTACTGTATTTTCAACCACTTTTTCATTTTGATAGTGCTAAAAATCTCAGCAGTAATAGCAGCTATCAAAATAATATCAATAGTAAGAAGAAAAGCATAACAAGAAGGGTGATGCTGCTTTTACATCAGTGGCCAGAAGTCATTTCTGGAGCAGAACAACAACTAGTGGAAAGTGGTGTGGTTTGACTCACGTCAATGAATTAATACCAGTTTCTACAAGTAGAGGAGCTGATTCCTCATGCAACCTCTCTAGCCTCAACCATGTCTAATTTTCTTTGCTTCAAAAACTAGATTTCCTTCCCCACCTCCCTTCAGTACTTGTCATTTTTTACCAGGCCTGAGCAATCTTTTGCCCACCTTATTCCACTGTTCATGATATATTTTCTTTCCTTTGTTTCACCTCCCAAGTCACTATTCTAAATAGTCACCAGACTTGGTTCAGTTGCAGTTTCAAGCATTCCTATATGCATGACCTTAGGAGGATGTCTTAGATCTTTTTAACTTTATGTCTATTTAATTCCAATCAAAATTTCGCCAAGCTAGCCTTGTGCTGAATTGCACAATTGAAAAAGAATTAACATAAAATAATTATCTTAGCAAAACAGAAATGAGCAATGAGATGTAACTGCATCACAATAGCAACACTTCCACTGAGTACATTTGCCTACACAGAGTTATGTGCTACCACATCTCATGTCAGAGCAGAAGTTCCTGTAGCTCAGTAACCTCGTCTCTGATGATGGTTAACAATAGATATCTGTGTAAGACCTCATGAAGCACAAATTCCTATTTCCTCTAAAAACTCTCCCAGCCTCCAACAGTTGGGATTCTGTGACTTTCTGGGCCACGGATGACATCCTCTGAAAGCATATTTAGATTGTTTGGGGAACACAGAAACTTCCTGAACAGTGTGATGCACTGCTGCGATTTCCGTTTCTCTTTCAATTCTGCCCAGAAATCCAATCCTGGGCCTGGGTTCAGACTTTTGCTGAAAATTGTACATTGTCGCGGAAAGTTTTTCATGGCAAATCAGTGTCTTAAAATAAAAGGTTTGTAGTTTTAATTTATTTACAAATTCAATTCCTGGCTCCTTAGCTGATGCAGCCTTTGATCAAAGCAGTCTGATTTGGTCCCTTCACAATGGGACATGATGTTCAGTTCTGTGCCTATTTCAGCTCCTACGCACTGTCTGATCACAGCCCTTCACCATGCTGAAAATAGGCAGTATATAGTACTGTAAGTAAAACCTTCAGCCCTTGTCCTACTATTATGCTTGCTGGACTAAAACACATTTCTTCAAGAGAGCTCAGGTTACTAAGAAATCCATTTACTCACTGTGACTACCTCAAGTCTCTTTATGATTCACTACCCTGCCTGTCCTAAAACTTGGAAGTTATACCAGATTTATTACTAGACTAATGGCAAAAATGCCCTATATCACTGCACCTAGAACTAACCGTGCAGAATGTCGTTAGAAATATCTTGCCAGGAGAAGACTCCTTGCAGCTGACTTTTGATACACGTGAATTTGCTGATTCTTGATTGTGCCTAACCAAATATTTCACCATCTAATAGCCACAAACCCAGAGAGACAGAACACAAATCTCCCAACTCCAGCCAGTATCCTGTTCTCCGAACCGTGCAGCTCTCTTACATTACAGTAAGTTCATTCATACTCCTACTCACTCAGATCACAAACTGGGCTGATTAACTCACAAAGAAACACTAAATAAGGAGTAAAATTCCTGTTCTGAATCCAGGGCCCTTCTGCCCCAATCAAACAAATTACTGTGTTGAGGAAGAAAAGTCAGGAGACTGAAAATAACTCCTCCAAATCTCTCCTAAGACTGCATTTGGCTTCCAAATGCTGTTGTGCATCATCTCAATAAAGCACTTTGGGAAATAAATCAAAGGCTATTAAAACGCTTGTGACATCACTCTTGCTTCTTTGAGTAACATCCACATCTTGAATTTACAGCACATGTGAGCTGAGTAGGTGGCGGACTTTAAAGATAAAATAATAAATGTACTGGCTTCTTCCTCCTTTGGCTCCTTTACCAGAGATAAAGCAGAGTGGGATTGTAATGTGCTTTTCTTACGAAAGAGTTAGCATTGTGAAAGCTGTTAACATACAAAGAGAGATTACAAAGAATAAGACCATTTACCTTTGAAAAGGGAACACTTAGAAGGGAAATTTACTGAGGTCTTTACATTTCTTTCTTACTACCTCCATCGTGACTAGCCTCTAAATTTTATGCTCCCTCATAACAAGAGAGCACATCGTCACTCGAGCATTGGCAGGGAAGTGAAGAGAAATTATATTTCCACAATGCCTGTACTCAGTGAACACTGCTCACAGCAAAATGAGGTCAGAGTCTTGCAAGCCACAGATGCACTTACTGGAAAGGGCCAAAAATGTAACACTCTATAATATACAAATATACATTTTTAACTAGGTATTAATGTTAATATGGCAAGACATCAAAACTCACGTTTCAGGGCATAAGCTGATTTCTCTAGTGGGGCAAGAAAGAAAAATTATCCCAGAGGTAGTAGGTTTCTTATTGAGAGTTTAACACTGTTAATAGCTGTCATTTGTTAGGCACTGCTGAAGGCAGGCAGGCTAGGAAAGAAAGCAGACCACCTCTTGAAGACTCTGCAAGGAAAACTCATTTTGAGGAAGAACTGAGAAAAAACTTCACATTCTTAAATACTTCACAGTATGAAATGGTGTTGCTTCCACTTATGCAGTGCTGCCATGGAGTAAAGAGGAAAAAGGCTGTAGAGTTCTGCCTCCCTCACCTCCCAGAAAATACAAGAACAGAGGAGCTAAGAAGTCAAAAACACAATTAGGAAAAAAAGGTTGTTTCATATCTTCATAAAGAAACAACTATTACAAGTAAGGTTCATAAAAATTTCATTTTGCTGCTACCTCTAGTGTTTCTCCCATATAGTAGTTCTTCCTAGCAATGCCACAGAGTCCATGGCCATAAAATATCTTCTGTGTTGATTTTCCTTCCTTGGAGGGAGAACTATTTAAAAGGAATAATTTTCAAATCTCATTTCTTACCCTTCTGCAAGGACTAACCTCTGCTTGGGCAGAATCCAAACAGAAGATGTCATAAATTGACCCAAAGATGACAATCTACCCTATCTGCAAAGATATGCAAGAGTTTCTCAAGGTCCTGCTAGGTGTTGGATGAAAACATACAAGAAGTTTGGCTTGGTAAAGCATAAGCCAAATCTCGGTTAGGCTTCAGCCATGGACAGACAGTGTAGGCTTGTGCAGCCGTGTTTCTGCTCTAACTCTTCCAGGACTCACAGCTTATTAACTGCAAATGGACAGGTAACTTAACCTTATTATCCACACATGTAATGGTGAAGAAGCTTGCCTAAAGCTGTAAGCAAGGCTAGGACTCACAGCTCTGGTCCTCATTCCACAGCTAGAAACAGAAGGTATTTTGCTTCCTACAAGCACAGATGGATAAAGACGACCAAAAATGTGAGGTTTTCAGCCTCCTAAATTGATCCTTCGGAGCTGAGACAGTGTGGGACAATGTAAACACACCCAAACTATCTGTAACAACACAGTGACTTGTTGGTAAAGCACAATGGGAGCTCAGACCTACCTACAGCTTCCTTTTATCCTCCTGTCTTACTGAAGGCTTATTTAGCACACAGTTCTTCTAGCCTCCTGTTTCCCTTTTAGCTTATTTAAAAAAAGGTTTTGTATTCAAATGTAAAAGGACAATGCTGGCCCGTTTTTGATTGCAGTCCTTCAAGGAGCTTGAAGGAAAACCAGAGCACAAATGGGAACACATATACAGATATGTACATGGAGTATGGAAAAACAGCAGTAAAGCAAATCAGTAGAATGAACAACACTGTCGTTCTGCCATAATTCTGCCTTGGGAAAGACTGGATATCATTGTCTCTCTGTCTCTCCTTATGAAGTCATTTAATACACAATACATGTGGCCTCTCTGAATTTCTATTACTTTTCAACTCAGCATCTCTCAGAGATATACTATCTATCTAGATGGCAAGATCACTGAAAAGAGGTTTTATATTCACACTGAACTACACAGCACATAGTAAAATGCATGCTAGGGAAGTTCATTCAGCTTCCTTACAGAAGAAACTCATTTGGGGAGTTGGGAAATAATGTGTGAAAGAGGCAAGGAAGGCTTTTTACCTCCCACTGAGGCAAAGCACTGCAAGGGTTTAGAGTGCAGTACAATTGATGTTCATAATCGACAGGACACATCGGACACGTCTTCACCCACCACTCCATGCATCTCACCAGTGAAATGACTGCACAATAGCAATGGGAGGCTGCCAGACAGGACAAAAAAGTTCCTGAATCCCCACATGCCTCCCTCAAGCCTTCATAAGGGAAAAATCGAGCTGCAAACTAATTCCTTGTTCACCAGGAATCGAGTTTCCCTCAAGTTGTCCTTGTGATAAAAACACAAACCTGAGTACACATAGGTCTTCAACAGCACACCCTAATGAACCTTCCTTGCCCTAAGTGCTCCAGCTCCTTGCAAAGCACAGTACTCACTAACAATACTGGTGCACACACACTGATCAGGAGCCTCATCCAGTGGCCCTGGGCCTTTCTAAAGATTCTGGGCCTTCCTAATGAACAGCTCATGCACTGGTGTCCTACTCCCACTCACCCACCCCCCTCCTAAACTTCTGACATGAGGAAATAAAAGCCCACGGCTGCTGAGAACTATAGGTTGCTCCGAGGCACAGGAGCTGCTGGCAGGATCACACTCGAAAGCTGGCTTTGCTATCACCGTTGAAAGACACAAGTTGATTAATTGTGAGCTTTATTTCTCCTTTTCAGCTTTGTCCAATTATTATTTGGTAGGTCAGATTAATCAGAAAAAAGGACACTTCCAAGCAAGTGACTATGTTTCGGTGTATACAGTAGTGGGTTTATGCAGCAAAACAAACATACCATTGATAAATATGCATTTTTACTGCTTATAGTCTCCCAGACTTTCACTATGTCCTTCAAGGAAGAGCTATTGACATACGTCTGCCTCATTCTGTAGTAACAATAAACTTTGAGTGTTTGCCTGGGTAATTTCCAAGGTGCAGACACAGAAATATTTGGGACCTGGATCTGAAAACCTTAGAGTTCAGATCTCAAACTAGTATAACTCACCCAACTGGAGTTTCTTTGTTTACCCAAGCTCAGCCCTAAATACATTCTTTCCTTTTTGTGATTAATGGAGGATATATCCCTCTGAAAAGATAAGTACAATCTACCCAGCTTTGCAAAAGGAAGGATGTGAAAGGGATAAAAATATCAGAATACAAAGGGTGCTTTGCTTTCTGTTTATGAACTGGTAACTACTGTGTTGTTTGTCTTTGCTCTTACATATCAGCTCCAGTCTAGCTTGTCTGCAGTTATTACACAGCCACAATAGACAGATGAACTCCGTGGACCGGAACCAGAGATAGTTCTGCTAGGTTTTACCAATATCTTTTGTGCAAACAGGTATGATCTGGGAAACAGATGTACAAGTTCATCTTTTAATTTGCAGAACAAGAATGACAAACTGCATTTAAACTCTGTGTGTGTACAAAGTGGCATTAATATTGTGCTTCTGTTATTTACAGTATATTGATAATATATGTTAGTGTTAATACTCATTATCTTGATTTACATGGGTTTTCATGCAGAAAATGGATTGGGATTCTTTTTGATTTACTTGATAACACTCCTATATTTCATGACAGAGAACGCACTTTTAATATGCTTAATAAATTTGCATCATCATTAGTGCTGAATATTTTATCCATGCAGATCAGGCAATGAGGAGCACATCACTAAATCCTCAACCAAATCTGATCCTTCAAAATATCAGGGTATGATTCTTCAAACTGTGCCAAGGCAGAACGTACCTGAGATTGAGTAAACAAAGACAGATGTTTAATCAAAAATTTCCACAAAATGCAAGGGTTATACTGGCCCTCATTCTTCAGGGAAAGTAAGAATATGGTAAAATTCAATAAGATTTAAGTTTCTTGCTAAATTAGTATTTTTTTAAGCATCTGCCGTGGCTCGTTTCCTAGGTATATCTTTTACAGTTTTTTGAGTGAGGCCCCGCATGTGAAAAATTGATAGTTATAGAAACTGCTAGGTCCCTGGGGGTCCTGATGGCTGAACAGAGTGTCCCATCACACAAGAAAAAGGACCCAGGCTGCTCCACACACAGACAGCACATTAAGTCCATGCTTTAAGCCCTCATCCAGAGCAAGCAGAACTCCCGCTGCGATCAGACCGTAACAATATACTGCTTCCTACGCAAGGAGCTGAGTCTGCAAACTCCTTCTTCCCTCCCCACCAGATGCCCTCCAGCATCTATACACGGAGCAGCCAGTAGTTCATATGTTTGCAAGAGCAAAAATGGAAAAAAAAATAAAACAAAAGACACAAGGAAATGTCGTTACAATTCCACTAAATACCCATGGGAGATAATGTAGGAGCACTTATCAAGCTCTGATATTCAGTTAAGAAAAGTGACTTACACTGAGCAACTGAAGCACCATATTTATAGATAAAAGCATTTCAAATAGTCCTTTTCAAGTTTCCCTTTCCCACAAAGCTGCTGGTTAAAATGTGCTTAATGAGACTTTCCTTCCCTTCACTTTGTCAGTCCCTCTCATAGATTTGCTTCTCTTATCTACTTCATCTGACAGACCCTAACCAGCTGTTGCAGAGCTCACTGTGTCACTAAGCCACAAGTTATGACCTTATTAATGCAACTCAGCAGGTAGAAAAGAAACGTGAGTTGAGAACAGCCCATCTGCAAAACAGAAGTAAGGAACCAGCATAAAATGTGCAGCAGAATGATGAATACAGTAACAGACATATCCTGGAAATTCCCCTCAAAGGAAGTAAGCAAATACTGTCAATCCTTCAAGTCTCCCATTAAAAGATGTCTCTAGTCTAAAGAAGAAAATCTCCACAAACACATCAACAATACTGAAGATGACATGGGTGTCTATAGCTCCAATCCATAGAAAGGGCATTCTTACGTAGCAAGGAGACACAAAATTGCATGCAGAAACATAAATATGTGAGGTTTCAAAGCATCTATAGTATTTACAGCCACATAGCTGGGGTCAACTCCCAGACAAGGCTTTTCAAACAACAGGATTCAAGGAAAAGAAAGATGTCTATCAGAGATCATCTGGCTAATATTATAAGGTTGTATTCAGATATGAAGGTCAGTCTACATCTACCTTTGTCCCTGAGGCTTCTATAGCTGCAAGAGAGAAAGAACACATTCCCGTTGCTCCACTGCTTCTTTTCATTATCTAACATACTAATGCAAACCCATTTCCAACAGTAAGTGTTTTCACCAAAGCACTGCCATGCTTAACAGTGATTATGGGAACGGCCAACACACAGGCAAAACACATTGGTATTTAGACCTTAGTACCAAGTACCCTATAGACAGCCCAAGATCTTGTCTCCAGCAGTGCCTGAGAGCACGAGGACACAGTAAGGACAGTGAGTTCTTTATTTCATGAAGTTGCTCATGGAGTAAGTGAAGGTTATTCCTATACTGAGTGGCAGAGATGTTCTGAGGGTCCTGATTCTTTACTGGCTTACATACCCAATTTCCCTTCCTGAAAGGACAGAGCTGTAGGAAGATGTTGCTATGGTGGTGTTGGAAGAGGTGGGGATGAGTAAACTGATGGAGGGGCTAAAAAATTAGCTCAAGATTAAACAAAAAGGCCATGAAAAAGCTAGAAACAGAGCCTTAGAATTTCTACCTTGCTGTGACCTCTGTAATATTTATCACCAGGCAATCATCAAAATATTGCAGATGCCAGTTAACTAAATCCATTTGAAGCTTTCCAGGGTGGGCGCTGGAGGGTGGGGGGGGCAACTATTGACATCCACTGCTTTACATATGTGAAGGTAAAGATAGATCTATATGAAACACAGGTATTTTTCCGAGTCCTTGAGATTCACAGAATCACAGAATTGTAGGGGTTGTAAAAGATCTCTGGAAATCATCTAAGTCCAACCCCCCAGCAAAACAGGTTCACCTAGAGCAAGTTGGGCAGGAGAGCATCCAGGAGGGTTTTTAATGTCTCAGAGAAGGAGACTCCACAGCCTCTCTGTTCCAGTGCTCTGACACACTCAAAGAAGTTTTTCCACAGGTTGAGATGGAACTTCTTGTGTTCCAGTTTGTGCCTGTTGCCCCTTGTGCTGTCACCGGGCACAGCTGAGAAGAGCCTGACCCCATCCTCTTGACACCTGCCCTTTAGATATTTATAAGCATTGATAAGATACCCCCTCAGCCTTCTCTTCTCCAGGATAAACAGACTGAGGTCTGTCAGCCTTTCCTCGCAAGAGAGGTGCTCCAGTCCCTTGATCATCTTTGCAGCCCTCTGCTGCACTCTTTCCAGCAGTTCCCTGTCCTTCTTGAACTGGGGTGCCCAGAACTGGACGTAAAAGATCTCTGGAAATCATCTAAGTCCAACCCCCCAGCAAAACAGGTTCACCTAGAGCAAGTTGGGCAGGAGAGCATCCAGGAGGGTTTTTAATGTCTCAGAGAAGGAGACTCCACAGCCTCTCTGTTCCAGTGCTCTGACACACTCAAAGAAGTTTTTCCACAGGTTGAGATGGAACTTCTTGTGTTCCAGTTTGTGCCTGTTGCCCCTTGTGCTGTCACCGGGCACAGCTGAGAAGAGCCTGACCCCATCCTCTTGACACCTGCCCTTTAGATATTTATAAGCATTGATAAGATACCCCCTCAGCCTTCTCTTCTCCAGGATAAACAGACTGAGGTCTGTCAGCCTTTCCTCGCAAGAGAGGTGCTCCAGTCCCTTGATCATCTTTGCAGCCCTCTGCTGCACTCTTTCCAGCAGTTCCCTGTCCTTCTTGAACTGGGGTGCCCAGAACTGGACACAGTACTCCAGATGCAGCTTCACCAGGGCAGACTAGAGGGGGAGGATGGCCCCCCTTGACCTGCTGGCCATGCTTTTTTTAATACACCCCAGGAGACTGTTGGCCTTTATGGCATACGTGCTGAAGCTTCCTTACCGCAGAAATCAGCAGCACTGGAGGCCAGGCTGGAAGTGTTAAGCCTGAACTGGGCAGCTCAGAGTTCAGGTACAATGTTGGAGTGTGGGAATATCATCAATAACTTCTACAACTAACAGAGCAACAAATCTTGATTTAAAACATAAGTTTCCAGTGCTCTGACACACTCAAAGAAGTTTTTCCACAGGTTGAGATGGAACTTCTTGTGTTCCAGTTTGTGCCTGTTGCCCCTTGTGCTGTCACCGGGCACAGCTGAGAAGAGCCTGACCCCATCCTCTTGACACCTGCCCTTTAGATATTTATAAGCATTGATAAGATACCCCCTCAGCCTTCTCTTCTCCAGGATAAACAGACTGAGGTCTGTCAGCCTTTCCTCGCAAGAGAGGTGCTCCAGTCCCTTGATCATCTTTGCAGCCCTCTGCTGCACTCTTTCCAGCAGTTCCCTGTCCTTCTTGAACTGGGGTGCCCAGAACTGGACACAGTACTCCAGATGCAGCTTCACCAGGGCAGACTAGAGGGGGAGGATGGCCCCCCTTGACCTGCTGGCCATGCTTTTTTTAATACACCCCAGGAGACTGTTGGCCTTTATGGCATACGTGCTGAAGCTTCCTTACCGCAGAAATCAGCAGCACTGGAGGCCAGGCTGGAAGTGTTAAGCCTGAACTGGGCAGCTCAGAGTTCAGGTACAATGTTGGAGTGTGGGAATATCATCAATAACTTCTACAACTAACAGAGCAACAAATCTTGATTTAAAACATAAGTGCTCTGAAACTGAGCAAACACTACATCTTCCTACTTTCTGACTGAAAAGCAAAGTTTAATTACAGCTATTTTTACAGCAAGTTCCATGAAATTACTCATTCCTGACCAAATACAGAGCTACAAGAAGGCAAAAGAGGTGAATGGCAGCACTTATTGCTTGTCAGCCTCTCAGGGCCCTGAGGGAAAATGTCCTGCACATCTTTCCAGAGCATCATATTTACAGAAACAGAAAAAAGATTAGCCATCCCCCACCGCTGTCTGCAGCTCATGGATACCATAGTCACTATTCTGACATTTTTATTTATTGAAAACGTAAGCTTATCTTACTCCAGTGGTAAAAAACGTCTTCTCCTAACTCTCACAGTTTAATCCTCTTTGTGATCTGAGAGATATCTAGGAGAGGAAGAGAAATAAACCCAATACACTCAGTTAATTGCTCAGTGACAGATAATCTTTTCTCCTCCTATAAAAAGAATAACAAAAAGTAAATAAAAATCCCTCAACTAAAACTGTGGAAAAAGTCTGCTGAGAGGATAACAGCGTAATTAAAGTCAGGCCCAGCCTGATGCAAAAATCTCACTTACTGTGTACAGAAGCAGCAGCTCACTCTCTATCCAAAGCTCAGTAAGCACAGAGCCTTAGCACTCTAGAAGATTGTACAGATTCTCCCCATCTCTTTTCTCTTACTGTATTTCATCACTTCGTGTCTGTCGCCAGTGGTCTCTTAATTCATTGGTAGTTTTAGAAGGGCGATCTCCATCCATTAGTGCTGCAGCCAGCTGTAGTTAAAGTGGCTGAAAAATTACAAAGAAATGCCACCCTAGCAGGTAGTAGTGTGTTTATAAAGAAGACAGATTCATATCTTGTAGGCGATGGCATAGTTGTGTTATAGATGGTTACAGTCCCATCAGTCACAAGACTGCTTAAATCACCCAACTACACCTTCGAATGACAGATGTGCTTATAACCAGCTGTAGCATAAACGACTCGTGTCTGTGACATGCTTCTAAACAGCCCCTCATCATTCATCAACCTTTTGAGAACACACTCTGCACAAGAGGCAAGAGTGCTATTTCTTTGTCGTGTATTCAAGGCAGAGATTCCTCTTCAGTTGTGGATACCTGCAGAACTACCTGTCTATCTCCTCTACCCTTCAGAAACAGAACCCTCGACATCAGAAATCAAACCAGACGTGAATGAGATCATGCTTTCTTCCATTTCCCAGCATCAAACCTAGAGGCATGAAATAAATTTAAGTGCAAGATATTTCTCCCCTTCCCTCAATTCTCTTTTCCTCCTATCCTTTTTAGACAAGCAGGGAGATTTAAATTAACATGTCACTTATGCAGCCAGGAGGAGCAATAGCTAATAACCTCTCTGTCAGGCGCATTTAATAAAAAGATATGCCCAGCTTGTCATTTCTTTCCATCATACTACGAACAGAGCAGCTGTCCTGGGATCTTCACAGAGATATTCATTAGTGACCTGAAGGAACACTCTAACAGCAGAGCCCGACTCAGGACAGAAGATAATATAACCATCTTATATGGTGTGCTTATGTAAGACAACAAAATTGAGAAGTGACAGTGAAGTGCACTGGCAACTTTCAGAGCAGTCATCAACACTGAAGAGCTGATCAAGAATAACAGAGCACTGCAAAGATAAGTGGGTTGATTTTAACTATCCTGGTTCTCATTTAACATTTCCCAGTCCAAAATATTTTCCCAGGGATTCTGGATGGTTGGCTGTGCAACTGTAACCAAGTCCTCATGAGTGACATGTGCCAAGTGAACCTGAAGCTGATGGGTTCAAAGTAAGACAACTGGTTCCTCAAATAACCTATGGAACTCCTTGCTCTAAAATGTCACAGGTATCAAAAATTTTAACACATTCTGAGAGATATTAAAGTTAGCTCGTGGGATATTATCCTCTAGGTATCCACTAAAACAATAAAATATTCAGACCCTGATAGACATTAAACTGAAGGTTGAAGAAACCTAAGAATGAATGCCAGGAGAATACTAGGAGGAAGTGTTGGATACGATAATCCTGTTCATATATTCTTTCTTAGACTGCTTTTATGGTAACAGGATACTGGGCTAGAGGAAACAATCAGGCCATTACTACGTTATTAATCACATTCTGACATTAGGACTGTCAGAAGTCCAGAAAAGTGCACTGCCCTCACTAGCTCTAGGACTGCTACGTTGGCAGAGCCCTGGCTTCTGTACATCCTCCAGTGAAATCCCCACAGTCCTTTCTCTTTAATCAGGGTAAAATTTATGCCATTGTGGCACACTCCAAAGAAACCAGTTCTGAAACAGGCAACAGCATAAGGTCATCAGCTCAATTTTGTGTGCCTGTATCCACACACCGCAGCAAAAAGTATGTTTTCCATTCTGATGTGGCTGTCCTAAATTCAGTCCTAAACCAGTACCTCAACACAATCCTGCATTGCATCACATGAGTAAAGTAGTTCTTCAACACTGTCAGCAACAGGGAAGGAGGTGTCTCCACATAGTGAAACACCACACCTTCCTCAATGACTGATGAAACAGATGAATATTTCTCAGGGTGAAAGAAGTGAGGGTAGTATGAGGAAATAAAAATAATCAATTTCATATTTATGAATCGTCTTTCCCAAAACCATTGAGAAATGAAACAAGCGAGCTTAAATCCCCTTCAGAAAAACATTACCATAGCCACAGTCCTGAAAGACTGTTTAGTATGGTGGGTTTTTTTGTTTATTTCTTCAGGTCAGTGGATAGAGCATTAGTTTGAGTTCAAAATATACTTCATGTTAAATCCCTCCTCTGTCATTCTCTTAAAATCCTGTGCAGTTCCTTGAACAGAAAGGTTATTTATTCTATTTCTGACCCAAAATTCTTCCTTGGAAACAAAAATCCTTTCTTCAACAAGTTTATCAAAATCAAGTTCACTCTACCGAGAAGTTTTACTTTCAAATACCTAAAGCTTTCTTGCATCAAGACAGTAACCTGTCCACCTCCATCAATGACCTGCATACAAAACCCTTAGACTTCCCACTGAAGTTTCACAGATGGAACCACAAGAAAACCTCCCTTTCTTCCACTACAGCTCATGAAAGTACCACTAGGGAAACGTGAAGCAAACACCCCTTAGATCCATTTTTTAGAGAGATAAAAACAGGCACCATCTGCCCTCATTGAATCCAAATAACAGCCTTAAGAAATAGATCATGACCCAACTCTTTCCTTTGGTTCACAGAGTGCATGATATCCTTTGAAATCATGAAAGTATCAAGGCATTCCCTATAAATCAGTCTAGTTGTCAACATCACACAAGTGGAATTCAATTATCTGTTACTAATTCTATCAGTTCTGAATAAAAAGCCATTGAATACTCACTCATAGGTATTCCCCCAATCTTACTAGCACTGACTTTTCACAAGGATCATTTGGGCAGTAGACAGCCATGAGATCCTCCATGACAAGCAAGGTTAAGGCGGTTCAGTTCTCCTAAATACAACCAATTGGTTGATTTGATTCTGAAAGGGGAAATCAAATGATAGCATATCCATGGAGTAGGTTATCTAGCTGAAACAAGACAATCAGACTTCAGCTTCTTTGTCCTTGAATATGAAAGAAGTGAGAGAGAAAGGATTTAGCTACAAACCTTCTAGCACATTTTAAAAAATCCAATTAAATTCAATAAAAGAATTGTATCAGGCTCTTCCTATTTAAGTAAGGTGGTAATTATTAACTCAATTTATCTCCATACCTCCAAAGAGAGCTCTCTGTGATGCTTCCCAGGTTGTAGTCATACAGCTTCGTCAGAATTAGAATCACCTGAAGGCAAAAGAAGAAATCATGGTTAGTCTCAAACAATTACAATCTCATAGAGCTGAAATGACCCCAGGGAGGGCTTAGGATTCCTTTAACGGGTGCTTAACATAATTGAATGAATTGTTAAAAGCACTTGCCTAAACTGACATGGGAAGTATTTGCAGAGATGTATGCTGAGCCAACCAGACCTTTCCTTGCTCAACTCCTCTGCTTGATAACCCCAACAGATTCTTCCCTTAACCCCAGGAGGCAGAGTGCAGTGGGAAGGAGCTGACATGCTAGACAGTGTTTCAGGATACAAGATGAGATCTACTGTATGCAGTAGAAATAGTGATTACTTTCTGCTCAGTTTCACAACCACTGAAACTGCTGATCTTTTTCACAGCTGTGGTACACAGATAACCCACTGGCCTGTCTCCAGTCAAACTTTTTCTGGTTGTAGCAGATGATATAACACAAGGAAATGATCACCAATTTTGGCCTGGAAGACTCAGACTGGACATCAGGGAAAAAAAAATTCCATAAAGAAAAGATTTCAACACTGGGACAGGCTGCCTTGAACATCTGTAAAGCCTCCATCCTGGCTAGACAAAGTCATGGCTGACCCAATCTGCTTTGAGTGAGAGGTTGAACTATGGACCTCCAAATGTCTCTAACAGCCAACATTTCTATGACTTCAGTGAAAAGTTTTAGATTTAGCCAGAATGGAAGCATTTCCAAGTTTAGGTCTTTTATTAGCTCTTTTGATAAACAGCCTTTCCCTCCTGCCAAAACAGACACATCTAGAATACAATTTTCTTACCGGGGTAAGAAAGCAATTTTAGCAAAAAGAATTTCTAGCAATACATTTCAGCCTACTCTTTTGTTAATATATTTAAGAAAAAAAAAAATTACCGACTTTCAAGCTGATGGGCTTCTTTAACAAGACCTAGATTTTGGACATAAACTACCAGACCATTACTTTGCTACTAATTTATTTTGCATTTCTCCCTGCCAGGTCGCTGTATATCTTATCCTCCTCTCTATCCCATTAAAACTGCAGTAAATTAAAGAGGCGCAACGCTTCTTATCTGACAAAAACCCTGATCTATATACCTCTACATGATTATTTTCAGCCTAGGTTCCTAAGAAATAAGGCTCACAAATACACATCCCCCTGCTCCCTCGATAACATCGACTTCAAACAATTTGGCAGAGAAGCAAAGAACTGGAGGAAATTCAGTCCGTATAAGCTCTGTACAAGCTGGCACCAGCGTGGCAGAGGAATAGCCACGTGGCTGCTTGCACAGGGCAGAGGCACAGACCTCACCACTGTCATTTCCAACAGTAAAAACCATCCTACCTCTTGCACATTGATAACCCCAAAACAGCTACAGCAGGAACTGCCTTTTTCCAATTCACTCAACATTTAAGATAGACCAGAAAAAGCATGGCTTTGTGGGAGCTGAGGGAATAAGTGAGCACGTAGTTACTGCAATAGAGGAAGGTATAGCAGACAGAGCACACACACACACACACACACACACCTGACATCTGTTTCTACAGCACAACTTTGTTAAGTCCCTCACAGCACAAAGAGAATGCAGATAGGGAATGCACAAACACTAGTCATGCCCAGCTGATGAGGGAGAAAGGAGAGGCACCTGAAAAAGCAGTGGTTTACTAGGGCCGACTATCACCAAAACATCCTCCAGAAGAAAATCAGCTTCCCTTATCAGCTGGCTCCCATTTTGATCTCCCACATCCCATTATGACCACTGAGGCCCTCACCCTGCTAGCCATAAATAACTGGCTGCAAACATTAAAATGCCAACCCAATCAGGGAGAAGACACCCCGAGTTTGTATCTTGGTGACACTGGACAAATGGCCCCACAGAGAAATGAGGACCGTGGAAAGGCCCAGGGGAGTTGCCCGATGCTCTGGGCTGTTCCCGGCTGGGTGTGGGACAGGCCCTGCTCCTCACCCCAAGGTGGCATGCGGGACCTGGTCATGGTGGTGCAGAAGGCAGCCCTGAGGCTCCCCGAGCAGAGACGAGGATCCTGCCACAAGGTTCCCCCCAGCACCAGGCCCAGGTCCTCCCATGTGACCCACCGCTCTGTCCCTGGCTCCCCATTTCCCCAGTGGCTCCTGCACATTCTCCCCCACCAGCCCTGCCCCATGGCCCCACAGCAGCAAGACACCCCCCAGGCCCCTCTCTGGGTGCCCTGACCACCAACCCCCAAACCCCATCAAGTCCTCCAATAACACCCACTCTGTGGCAACAGGGGACTGGTCCACAGTGACCCCAACTCACCGAGTGGCATTTCCACCTGAAATAGCTCCATGGTGACTCCTGCCCTGGCCCAGGACCCCCAGGACATCATCCTCCACTACGATGGGGGGCAGGTCACACAACCACCATGACCTCCTTCTGGCAGGACCCCATGCCCTCCCTAGGCACCCTGACACAGATATCCCCTCTGTCCCCCAAAATGCACAACCCCACTGCTGTCCAGGAGGTTCCTCCCTCTAAGCCCAGTGGGTCCCACTTTGAAGAGGCAGCCAATGTGCAAAGTGCCAGCCGAGGCATCAGATGGCAGAGCTGCAGTGGGCACATGTGCTTCATGAAGGTTTGTGCCAATTAGAGCTTTTTAAATACTAAATTTCAATCTCCACCCTCCCAGGAATGCTTATCGGTGACAGCAGGGCAGCTGCCTGCTCCAGATACAGGACTGTGCTGCTGCCATCCCTCACAGCACCCTCTGAATGGGTCTATAAATCCCGTACTTATCAAATACATACAAATTAAGGGCAGGGGGGGGAGAAAAAGGAAGAGGAAGGGGTGTGTGGATAAAGCCTTTCTGAATAACTACTCTCCAGATGAATGGTAGCAGTGAACTCAACAAGATTCAGTGCCAGCCTGTGTTGGAGACCTGTCTGGAGACCTTCCATACAACGTGGGAGTTGGGCACACCCTCAGCTTCAAACCTCCCTTGGATCTGCAAAGCAGCTGGACAGTCGCTTATATCTTTTTCCAAGCCTTGTTGTCTTCTCTTGGTCCTCTCCTCCCCTGCTTACCAGAGGAATGTAAATGACTAATGAATATTTCCCCTAGTGAATATTTTGACATCTGGTAGTTTTACAAGCAGACCTGAAGATAGCAGGCACAGAAACTCAGAAGAGCAAATAGGGGAAAAAAAAACAGTGAGGTTTTACCCTCATTCTTTGCCACTGGTGAATGTAATCTTGGGGAAGACCATGCAAAGAATCAAGAAACACTTTCCCCATCTGTCAATGCCAAGAATTAGAATCAGACTAATTTACTGGAATACCAAGATTAGTAGTGGGCAATTACTAAATAGTGTGTTAAAAAGACTGAGAAATATTTTTAACAAATCACTCAGATTTTTACTTTTTCCAGCTGAGGAAAATTCAAAAATCTCAAAACTTCCATGAAATAAAACTCCATCAAGAATTTTAATCTCCTCACTTGAAGGAAAAAAAAATTATAATTGACAACCAAAAAATCATGACATGACAAAAAGTTAAAAGTGTGAATATGATAAATCAAAATGTTTCACTTCCAGAGAGCTGAAATGGCTCTTTTGTTCTTTTTTTCTTCCCCCAGAAATTTCAGTAAAAACCCACACAATCTTAGAGTGCTGTAGTTCTCAGAACTGATGGGGGAAAAAACCCAGCTGGATTCCAGCATACTTCTTTTTGGTATACCTCTAACAATCCCTCTGCAGAGACAACCCTGGACCCATTCAAATATGCATGTTAGTTGCACACTAACTACATTGGGAACTCTAAATAATATTGCTATATCCTAGCTGCTTTGTAAATTTATGATAAAATCTTAACACTTAACACTTCTAAGCTAATATTTGTATTTGACACCATGCTGCAGCATACATATGCAAGGCCAAATGCAAAGTACTGCACATGGGTCGGGGCAATCACCAGCACAAATACAGGTTGGGCAGAGAATGGACTCAGAGCAACCCTGAGGAGAAGGACTTGTGGGTGTTGGTGGATAAGAAGCTCAATATGAGCCACCAGCCCAGAAAAGCCAACTGCATCCTGGGCTGCATCAAAAGAAGTGTGGCCAGCAGGTCAAGGGAGGTGATTCTGCCCCCCCTGCTCTGGTGAGACCCCACTTGGAGCACTACGTCCAGCTCTGGGGCCCCCAACATAAGAAGGGCATGGACCTGTTGGAGGGGGGCCAGAGGAGAGCCATGAAGATGATCAGAGGGCTGGAGTACCTCTCCTATGAAGACAGGCTGAGAGAGTTGGGGTTGTTGGAGAAGAGAAGGCTCTAGGGAGATCTTATAATGGCCTTCTAGTATCTGAAGGGAGCTACGGGAGAGATGGGGAGGGACTCTATCAGGGAGGGTAGTGATAGGATGAGGAGTAATGGTTTCAAACTGGAAGAGGGGAGATTTATATTAGGTACTAAAAAGAAATTATTTACTCTGAGGGTGGTGAGACCCTAGAACAGCTTACTGAGAGAGGTTGTGGATGCCCCATCCCTGGAAGCGTTCAAGAGTACTAAAAAGAAATTATTTACTCTGAGGGTGGTGAGACCCTAGAACAGCTTACTGAGAGAGGTTGTGGATGCCCCATCCCTGGAAGCGTTCAAGACCAGGCTGGATGGGGCTTTGAGCAACCTGGTCTGGTGGGAGGTGTCCCTGCCCATGGCAGGGGGGTTGGAACTCGATTATCTTTAAGGTCCCTTCCAACTCTAACCATTCTATGATTCTACGTGCACCAGTTTGTTGGTTAACAGCTTAGTTATCTCCACTTAGCTTTATATTGGAAAGCCCTTGGAAATAGGGTATCTGCGCTCTCTCATTTTTGTGCACCTGTATAAGCTCCTGAATATCTTTAAGCCTATCTCTAGTTTCGGCAGTCTCCCTGTGCCATTTACTGTGATTCAAACACTAGCAATAGATCTGCTCAAACACATATGTGCAAAACAAACAAGTCATTGGGCAGAAAATTAGTTATTTCTGCCCTAGAGTTCAGTATTCTCTTTTCCCCTTTGTAATGATATTTGAGTAACCTATGCAAGGCCATGATTTTGGTTATATTTACTTTTTCAGAAAACATATTTCTCCTTTGCTGTTCTCATTTCTTTGTTATTTAGCCTGCAAAGGTTAGTTCATGTTTAAGATTGTTTCTTTTTCTTTTTTTTTTCTTCTTTCTGTGGCTGTCACTATGCAGCACTGAGGAACCTAATGAACAGAGACATGCATATTATGTTGCTCTAAATGTCAGAGTAGGGGCTGTGAAGAAGCATAGTAATGAAAATATTGTCTCACCTTTTTTTTATTTCTTCCTTTGTTTTTGTTTTCTGGCTCTGTGTGTGTCTCTGCCTTCTTTACCACTTACCAATCAATGCAAGATAACAAGAGCAAGAAGAAAAGAACAAGCAAAGTAGAGATACAATGAAAAGAAGCTGAAAATCCAGTCTTATGCCAGCTCTGCTGTGCATACAGATAACCCATCCTATTGCACAGAAATGCAAGGCTTCAGAAAGTCTGTTCATTAGGATCAGCAGCTGAAGTGGGTTATTCTGCCACAGCATGTACGGAAGAGAAGGAAAGAGAAAGCTCCATAATTTCTGCATTGGTAGCTCAGAGCAAAAGGTATTTGATCCTGGGTTTACCACATCCCCGGCGAGTGCACTAGCCATGAGGTATAGCGCTAAAAATGTTTTGTTTGAGTTATTTATACAAAGTGGAAAAGCCCCAGCAGGAAAGAAACAGACAGAAGGTTTGGTGGGTTAGCACACTTACCTGGGAAAAGACAGACTGACAAAAGAGGTACTTTATACCTGGCTAACCAGTCTCCCAGAGGAAACCAGTTCCTAGTGACTATTCTAGGAAGGACAGGGTATTTGCATCTTAGATGCTGTTCTTCAAACAAAAACAGTATTTTTCAAGGAAAATTCACTTTGTTAATCACTCGCAAGATGCGATTGCTTTTTAAGAATCTTTACCACTTACCAGTGGGATGTGAAGGCCCATCTATTGGTTTCAAGATGGAAATCAGTGACTGGACAGAAGAGAGTGCTCTGTGAATTTGCCAGTTTAGGCCCAGGAGGCTCTTTGCTATCTTGGAAGAAATTCTAGGGCAGGCATGGCTAAATTTCTTCCAGACCTATGTTCGCTCATGCTCAACTGGTCCACACTGTTGCAGTGCACCCTTCCTTGCACTTCTGACTCAGGTTTAATGCTGAATTAAATCTCCGTCTTGACCTTGCTTTCAGCTTCTCAACAAATGCGTCTACCAAAGCTCCCACAGGGTATCAGCCAAAGCTTGTCCTTTCCTGCAGCACCAGTTCCAAATGTAATGCAAGGATTACCTTTAACCTGACTTTTCTCCCCTGGCAAAAAACATTTAGTGTCAAACAGGGCTGAACTAGCTGGCTAGGAAGGTAGTGAACAAAAGTCCACACGCTGCTGTGGACCAGGCTTCTAACGCATTGGGAAGGGAGCAACAGGATACATTCTGTGGCTGTGTAACTCATCTGCTGCTAATGATGTGTGTCCAGAAAGGAAGCGAGCAAGCCCACACTGAGCTATCTTCTGCCACAGCTACACAGAAACCCGTCACTGAGCCAGCTAATTGCACACTAGGTCAGGGATCCGTAACACTTCGCACTACTCACTGACAACTGCAAATTTACTCCTGGGAACGCAACATGGGAGCAGTACATTAAAACGTGTCCATACTTATTCAAACAAGGACGTGGACTGGAACCACTGCTGTGCTTAAGGTTTGATCACCGTTACTAAATACCCAGCGCACAAAGTGGACTGTGATGTTCCATCTCATTTATACCAACAGCACTCTCATCCTGGATACATTTTATCAGCTGTATTCTCACCGCTACCCCCAAAACGCTTTCCACTTTACACAGCACAACAGGGTACTAAATTCAAACAAACAACTTTTATAGCTCCGCGGTGATAGAGATTTTTCAAACAGAAAAACACAATCAAATTTTTAAAGGTGTTCAGTGTAACTTCTTGGGCTCCGATTTTTACAGCGTTACCTCTAGATTGACCTAAAAGCGTGCCACAAAGATTGGTCCTACAGGATTCGAGTGCCAGTTTCAAAATCACAACAGGCTTTTGCTTATGAGAGCACAAAACAGCACCTCTGCTTCAATATTTTCAGACTTCCATGCCTTGCATGTACATTGCATCAGTTTCAGTCAAAACTGCAGCTGTTCTGGGACAAGCCACAGAACCATTTAGTCGATAGTCCAGTTGCCTGAGTTGTGCACCACCAGCTCCCACTCAGCATTATTTGGGTACAGACTGTTCCTTACTCAACGTTTTGTTGAAATCATTTGAAAGTGCTGCAAATGTTATATTTCATAAAATGCTTCTAATGCCTGACCACAAGCCACTCAAGGCAGCTCTCCGAATCAGTTTGAGAACCAGTTTCTTCTGTAGGCTGTTAGTGTGGTGATCAGACATCTCTTTTTGACCACTGAAGTCACAGGTGAAAAAGGAAATGCTGCCCTCCCCCAGCCACCCAGTGAAAACCTTCAGGATGTTATTCTACCCTGACTTCTTGTACAGAACTTTTCTGTATCAGACCACAGACTTTTCTGTATCAAACCACAGCTCTAGCAGCATGTTCATTTCCAGCATAGGATAACTGAGATAGTCTTCATGAACTCCAGCATTAGTCCTGTATTGGAACACAATAACCTGACAGAAAGCTTCTAGTTTCAGTCATGTGCCAGCTACACACTCTACACTACGACCCAATCTTCAGGATGTGCCACAATTTGAGAAGAGAGCAGTTACAACTGTCTTCCCTCTCCTCTGGTGCTCTCCACCATGCGAGGAGCACGCTATACATCCAGAGCATCTGGGACCCAAAGCACCACGTGTGCAGTTTGGTTGCTCTGTTGTTACGAGCTGTAAATGTTTTGGCAAAGGGACTGTCTCACACCTGCATGGAACACAAGCAGTCTTCAATATAACAATACTCTGTTAATTAGGTACTGTAATACATATAGCCACGTAAAAAATGGTAATGGTGTCACCATCCTTTACAAGACCCTCCTGATGAAACTGTCAGGCTCCCTTCTAATTGGGAAGAGAGAAACAAATATCCAGCCACAATCAAGACAGTTTAAGTACACCTCAGTGTGCAGTGATCCATGAACCCCTTATTAAACTCTAGAGATCTTTCCCATCGTCTGCTTAGCAGGAACATAAGTCAATAACAAAGAAGCACTAAATTAAGGTTTTGCAAGCTTGTTGGTCTTCTATAATTGAGCAGGAAACTAAACGACTTGAAGCTTTCTTATGCATTATGTGTTAATAAACCATGTTTGTCAGGCTAGACTGCAGTGTTTCAGCCTATGCACCATTCAAAAAACTGGAAATAATCAGGCAACCTATCTGTTCCCTTCATCTCTCCCTTTCCAATACAACACAGAACTTTAGGACTTGGTAAAAAATGGGGAACGCGATCAGAACACAGGAATATTCACAATGAGCCCTTTGGTGAGGCAGCTATGCGCAGAAATGTTTTCAAATAAATTCACAAATAAGTCTGAATAATTCATGACTAAGAATTTTACAGGCTGCTCATGAATAAAAAAAATACAAACTCTAGAGAACTCATTATTTGGGACAAATTACTTGTACAAATCTTGTTCTTCGTATTATTATTTTTATTTAGTGATTTTATGCCAGTCAGCAAGTATCAGGACCTCTAACAACTATGCAAGTACCAAGAACTATGGAGACTTGAAGACTTTGTGATTTGCTTTCCACCTGGACTGCAGATCAACAGGCTTCCTTATATAAACACATCAACAGGCAAAGGAATAGAGGAAAAGCATGATGACAGAAGCAGCCAGCCACATGGTTACACAGCTAGACTACAAAATCCCTGTTTCACCAGTCTTTGCTGCGAAGCATCCATAGAGTAAAAATCCCTTCATTTTTCTGCATCCTTCAGGACAGAAAAAAAAGTTTGATATTGCCCACTATCCCATCTGTGACAGAAGGTGACAGTAAACATTTAGAGAGAAAGCATTAAAAATTGTCCATGTAGAGGGCCATTCTTCCCTTAATAACTTTCAGCAATCAGATTACGCTCTTCCCAATTCAAAAACTATTGCCACTATTGTGACTAGTAATAAAAAGCTCAAAGAAAGCAAGCAAGGTTGATCACAGATGTAGAACGGCCTTTTTTTTTTAATGAGAAATGGCTCAAACTTTCAGTCCAAGAGACAGACAGCAAAGGAGATATGAAAGACATCTCTGAAGTCGTAAGTATCCTGAATTGATTATTCACTGTTTTTCAGTACACAAGACCTAGCAAAGCAATTTAAAATGGGAGGTTCAAAATACTACATATCCACGTGGTGGGAAATTCCTTCTCACTGTACTTTGTGGATCCTGAAAACATAATGTCAGTTTCAAGAGGAGGCAGGAGAAATTTAAGTAAGAAACGTACAATGAGGTCAATTAAATGCATTTTAAAAAATACCTAACACAACATTTGTGCAAGATTTTCTAAGCATGCAATTTTAGCCACTGTTGGAGAGGGAATATGGTCAAGTATAACAATTATTTTGGTCTTATAGCTACCATAGGTAGCTTTAGCCCTCATGAATTTGTCTAAATCTCTTTATAGTTATTCATATTTTTGGCACTGTAAAAACACACCTGTAGGCAAGAAATTCAATGTTTGCCAAACATGGATACTTGTATTTTCTTTTTTAGTCTTGTGTAATTCAATCAGTAGAGCAAGATGTATGGCAGTTTCTATTCTACTCAGCTTACGGGGTCCCTGGCATGGTGACAACTTTTAGGGAATACAACAATACGAATTCTAATAAAGTGAGGCAAAATGAGGCATCTCTCTCAAACCTTGTAAGAATAGCCCCAGTCTTCATTTTTGTCATCAGGGTGAAACATAAATTTGTTATGGTCTAAAAAAGAATTTTAGCTACTACCACCAGCAAAGCAGAGAGAAGGAAATAACGTTTCTGTAATAGGTACAGCCCCAAGGTCAAGACACTGAGTCACTGCTGCTCCTGTCTCCAAAAGGAACCCAAACCTAGGCCTACCTCATTCCAGAAAAACATCTTAGCCTCTGACATGCTGAGTAACTTATACAGGGGAATTAATTCCCTGCTTTGAGCCCTTTTTCCAACATTAAAATCCATTTTCACAAATTCCCTTTTCATTCAATACGAATCTGTTTCATGGAAATATTTCTGAGCAGCTCCAAATGTGATTAATGAACTTAAAGAAACCACCCCCAAACCTGATAAAGGGAGTAAAAGGAAATTCCAGGGAGTAAATTACTGTAGGGATAAAAAGCAGAGATATTCAGGTTCCAAAGTAAATGCAATAATAGATTTTCTTCCAGTGGCAGAAGTAGGCAGGAAAGAGGGGAAGGAGGACAAAAACAAGGGGGAAAACTGCCTGTCATCATGAAATGTTTTAATACAAAGGCAAATAGTTAAGAAAGAGACAAGGTTCCATTTCAGAAGACAAAAGTTGGTATAGAGAGAATCGATTACACGCTATAATTGCATTGATGCTTAAAAGCCATTAGCATGAGAGTCCTGTGCATGTTTCAAGAGGGAAATGAAGTCTTCTATTTATTCATTTCACTGAATACCCACATAGGCCTTTGGGGGATTACTTCAGAATTAAGACCAGAAGAGGGTGAAGCCCTAAACTACTTGGAAGGAAATTTCTGCTCTTACACCCTATTATATTCACTGTCAATCAGCAGCTCTTGCTCAAACACGCAGTTACTGCCAGTGATTTAGAGTGGACACCCAGAAAGGGTGAAAGGGTCAATTGGAGCGAAGCACTAAGCTGTTCTGTGCCTGGCCTGCTCTCGGGCTTGCTATTGAAACACTCCGAGACATTCAGGAGGCTCTGAGCTCTGCCAAGGAACAAAGATTTTAAGTGCTGAGAAGCCATTTCTGAAGCAAATTTGGAAAGCCTGCCTATCTACAAGTGAAAACTTGCTTCGGAGGAGCTTCTCAGACACCTGATCTTCTGTGCAAACTAGTGCCCTAGCACAGCCCCTGGCAGCTAAAAGAGCTGCAAACAACACTCAGAAAAAGAGGGAGCATGCAAGAGAAGACTTTATGAAAACATGCCACTCAGCCATTAGGATCCTACTTTTCAAGCTATATTTATGGTGGTGCCTTCCTGGTTAAGACCCAGAAGTTTCTGAAGGACTCAGAAATACCCATAAACTCCAAACACACACAGTATTTCCCAAACCAGTAATCCAAGCTTCCACTTGAACGTAATTCACCCAACTCTGTCTGAAGACAGAATGAAGAGGAAAAAAATCACAAAAGGCAACGACGTTGATAAAAGCTAAAACTAGAGGTCTTTCCTTGAGACAAAGGGCACCCTGGGCAAAGACAAAGACTATGAGTGGGGAGAAACACAGAACAACAACAACAAAGGTATTCATGTGCTATAAACAATATCCAGATTGCTTATTCTGGAGCTCACTACAGAATATAAAAATGAAAAATTAGCATGCAATGAATAATTTATTTAGCACTTTACTGTTGTTTGAACAAATCACTTTCATGAAAGCAATGTGTATTCAAGCAATAAATCACTGTTTAGCACTCTGTCACAAGGAAAAGATACTACTTGACAGAATTATTGAATGATGTTGCATGGTCACAAGGCAACTACAACAGAGATAAGGATGCTGTCCTTGAGTAATAGACTGCCTCCCTCTCACCCCAGGGAAGAAATTGAATCTTTAAAGTAAAACTTTCATCTGGGGGCAGCAGGAGTAGTGAAACTTATGACCATAAGTGCCTTTCATCTTTAGGTCCCCAAAGTGCCTTGAAAACATTAATTGATCACTCCTAACAGCAGCTCTGTGGTGTAGGTTGGTTTTATTGCACACATCAAGCATACAGAGTTTAAGAGAGTTTGTTATGGGAGGCAGGGAGGGAATGCTTGCTCCAATGAACTCCTGGGTCTTCACTCTTGAAATCCTTCTTCCCTGTCCTCTAATGCATGGAGAGATGGACTTCATAAGGTCCTGACCTGCTCTAACTTTACATCACAGCTTCCACCCTGTCTAGCTCTAACAGGGCATGAGTCAAATTCAAGCTTTCTATTTCCCCTTCCTGCAATTCTACTGTCTTTTTGCATCAACAGAGATGGGAACATACACTTTTTCAACTGACCTTCTGTCAGTGATGAACAACACTAAAACAGATACGAGGTAGGTTTCCCAGAAACTGAGAAAAAAAACCAAGTTTGATATAGAGATTATTTTTATTCAGCACAGTCATTTGTTACACTGTTAGAGACATCTATTCTTCCAAATACCAGTTCACCTGCAAACACTCTTCTAGCACTCCCTACACATCTTACACTAACAAATGACAATAAAATGCATCACTCCATCAACAAACATGGTAGGTCTCATCTTATGGATGAGACCTTACAACAACTACCTTATAACAACTCCTTTGTTAATGGAGTTAAATTAGAAATTAATTTAGCTCAGGCCTGGGATTCAGAAAGTGCCTTATGCGCTCTCTGGCCGCCAACACTAATTTGGTCACTTGTTACTCCTCAATAGTGCTAAGAAGAAAAGATGCAAAATCAAGTCCTTGTGTTCTCAGCTTCTCCCAAATCAGCAGAAATCTCAGGGCCAAACTCAGCACAAGACTTACTTTAGTTTGTGTGTAATCACATGAACAACAAAACAAAGCAAGAATTTACTGCACTTGGTTTGCCATAAACAAGTGAGACAAACCATCTATTCAGCTTCCACCCACTGGTCACCATGGTCAAGGAAGTGGGAGGATTTAGGGTAAAACAGGGCTTTCTAGCAGCTATGAACAGATTCACCACTTGCTCTAGAAAAAGACAGGGCAGAACATCAGCACAACTAACCTTAACTGATTGGATGTCTTTATTACTGAAAACTAGATCACCCCAGAACTCCAAGAGTAATGCCAGTCTCAAAAAGAGACATTTCATCCATTGCCCACTACATTTTGTCATCTGAAATTTGTCTGATTACACAAGAAAAGTTCTTCAGTTCCTTGCATTCTTTCACCCACTCCAGCTGCAAAAAAATATGCCAGTAGCAGCTGTTTGTAATAAGCTGGAAGGCATCTTGAGACCAATTGTAATGCAAAGGTCATATTTTCTGAGCTGTTTATAGACAGTAATTTGTAAGGTTGTAATGTCACATGTTGTCAATAATTCAAGGTGGGAAATTGAAACAGTTAATAGGTCATCAATTCTTCACTTCCCTACCTTATCTCTTTCTCCCCAAAGGGCTGTTAAACCGTGTTTCACCTGAGCATATTCCTTGAACCTCAGACTCAAAGGTTTAATTTGTTTATGGAAAGAAACTTACATCTTACCATCCTAAGTAATCCCTTAACAGGCACCCAGGGATCATAACAGATATAAAGTGTGCACTTCAGACTTGGGATATAAATTCCTGTTAAAGGTCTATTCTCACTGGGGTTCTATATCTGTAGTACAGGTTGATGCTGTCAGAATGAAAACTGGTGTATTTTAGCAAAGCGAGGACGACTTAGTGAAAAACAACTTGTTAAAGAAAACGAGATATGTTCAAAGTAAAAACCTTCCCCCAGTTCTTTTGGGGAAAAAAAACCAAAACACCACCCCATCACTAGAACATGAATGACAAGTTTTTCCTTTTTCCTCTTCCCACCCCTCTCCCTCCCCACCCAATTTACAGTCACCAGCTAAAGATGAATCAGCTCCCATCAGCATCAACTCTGACAGCCAGTCAGGGCAAACCTAGTAATTGCCACGAGCATTGATAACAGCCACGTATGTAGTTTGCACTTTGGAAAGCTTCACCCACTGAGAGGGATCTCTTGCTGCATTCCCACCTAGACTCCTGATGAAATCAGTGCTGGCAAAACAATACTTTGGGGAAACTAAAACCATCCTACAGCAGCAAGAAACCAGCAGCACTGATTAAACTTCCTCATGGAGCAGATGACACTAACCTTAAAAACGGAGCTGTAAGGGCATACCCACATAGAAAGACTAAAATTGTGTCTATTATGTCAAAATAAAACAAGTGTAGCTGTCCACAAGATAGGATTCATAGTCCATCATCTGAGAAGCCTGAAATTGTATTGTGATAGGGAGATATATCCACCTGATTAGGGAAAATTCCTCCAGAAAAAAATTGTTAGAGCACAGCCACATACATATAGAAAATGCTGACGAGTGTAACAGGACTGAAAGAAAGACAGAACCATGCAGGACACATAACCTGCTACTGAGCCTCCACTCAAAAGATGAAATCAGCTGCCCATGAGCTTGTTCCCAAGTTACATGCACCAGGTGCAGGCTCACCACTGGCCAAAGTTTGCAGACAGTTGCTTGTGTTCAACTACACCCTCCGTATATGAAGACTGTGTCTGATCTTTACCTCCCCAGGGTTCAAAGCACATTCAGCTCACATTGTCATGCATTTGGGCAGGAGCCCGACAGAAACAAATGATTCCATCTCTTAATGGGCTATTTATAACTACTACATAAGTCAAGACATAATAACACTAAATATCTTTAGGGAAGGTATTAGGCCTGAGATACTCTCGGCAGCACTGTTGCCAAAATGACAGCCCCCTCAAGTTAAATATATACATATATATATATATATATATATATATATATATATATATCTCCCAAGGTTTTTATTCTTTAAAAAGGCTCTCCCTTTCCCTCCCCTGCAAACTCCAGTCTCCTATTTCTCTTGCTATGTTTTTTTAAGTATGCTGGAGGGAAATGAGGGGGGAGACATTAGAACTGTTGGAACAGGTGGAGGTTTTCCACCAGGCAATAAATGATAGGAACTGCATCCCTTCAGGACTCTCAGCAACACCAGAAAGGATGAGTGGGATAAAAGAAGGATAAAACAGAATAAAAGAAGGATAAAACAATCAAGACACTGTAATTACAAGACATTCTGACCTGGGGTCCTTCCTATCTGTCAGGAAGAGGACTTAGCTAGATTTTAGCTGCCTTCTAGTTATAAAATAAGAAGAAAGGCACATGGATATCTCCTGCAGAGAGTTCATTCCCTAAACTTAAGAAGCAGAATGGTAACTTGTACCTCACATCTCCTCTTCCTCCCAGCACACATTTCATCAGGAGGCTAACTCAAAAGGAGGGGGAAGTCAAAGCATATTACAAACTAACGCACAAAAATCTTATTAACTCACTAAGATGTATGACTAAGATCCTATTATCTGAAGGATAACAAACCTAAGCTGCCTTCTGCCTATATCCTCAAGGCTTTGGAAGAAATTGCAGGAGAGGCATGGTAGTCCCAAGTGACTGGTGACCTTCAACTTAATTTCTTCTCCTCGTCATTTACTGTCAAGAGGGATGATGAAGGGAGAGATACTCTTAGTTACTATATATAAATTATTCTAAGTTTGGGGTTTTCGTGGTGTCTTTTTGAAGTGAAAAAGCCAAGTCATGACTTCCTCTGTCTGCAGAAGGCAAAACCAAAACAAAACATTGCTGGGTGGAAACCTGTTACCCAGAACTGCAGCACCCTGACCATTTCTTATGGCAACTGACCAGTGCTGTCTTCCAGGTGGAACACTGATGATTTATAAACTTCCTAAGGAATCTGATGTCCTTTTGGACATCTAGATATGAGGACAAGAAACAGCACTGGTTTGGTCACTCCCACTAGTGAGATAATCTTTGTTCTCTAAAAAAGAGTAAGCTCCTTTGTCCCTCCATCACTTCCTTCTGCAGAGAAGTGCATTGTTGTTTCATCAGTTGTATCAATGCATCAGTGAAAGCTGGAGGAAAGAGAACTTATTTTGCGCTCTTCTGAGAATTTCAGACTTTAAAACAATGTTTTATACTGAAAATATTTGTGTTCCAGGATTTCTGGGTGTCCTTTCACAGCATGTTAGCAGCATATGAGTTCCTTCCTACAAACACAGAAGTATTGATTCCCAAACTCTATGGGCAAGATCCATCCCTTAAAGTCCAACAGGGGATCCAAACACTTAAAGCTGTGACAGGTCAACCTGGGAACACAACAGGCCTGGCTTAGAGATTTAATTTCAGAAGCCCTCAACAGTTTGAAAATTATTTCTTCACCCTCATATTCTTCTTTCCTAGAAAGGAAACACTTTCTGAATGCAAACCTCCAGCTAAATAAGTCTCTCTCACACTTATACCATATTTCTGATTTTCCAGCATTGCATTCCCAAATTCAAGCATACCCACTTATCTTTCCACTCAACCTTAAACTTCATCCTGTAGCAAGCCAATCTGCCCTTGGCCTCACCTGAGAAGGCATTTTAGATATGTGAATTTTGCCCCAAAACTGGACATGGTTTCCTTTCCTCTCTCACCTGCAAACCATAATCCCCCAAAAAACACTAGAAAAAATATTATGGATTAATTAATTATAACGGAGAATCCTCCTGAATTATTTCTAACAAACTTTCAGCCCCATCACCAGTTCACTGACCCATCTACTAAACTAATTTGTCTTACAGTTACACTCAGCCATTTATCAAGACACAGGTACGGAATGAAGCTTTATATTCCACTCCCTTTGACTTATGTTTTACATTTGACACGTGTGCCTCCAGGGAAGCACATACATTTTTTTCCCCAGACCCCCTGCTGCTTGCTCAACACCTGTTCTCAGGGAGAATGGTATTTCCATATTTTTGCCTTTGAGCTACCCAAGCAACTGAGAAATAGGTCTTATGGAAGAAAAATATTCTCATCATGTCACCTACCACCTTTATCCTCAGCTGGCTGTTCTATAAAGCTCAGTGGGGAAAGCAGATTATTAGCCTTTACCCTTGGCTTGCTGTTAATCAAGCAGCTCAGTGTTGTAGCATAAGCACCACTAGCCATATAAGTTCCCCAAAGAGATTAAAGAGGTAGGAGAGAAACTGATATCACTCTGTAAGTTTCCAGTGGAGCACCGATAATTTCCACCAGTTGGGGATATCATTCAGGGAAGGCAAGACACTCTGAGGAATTCCTGCAACTGGGGTAATGCACTCTGAAGACCAGCTCTTTACCTAGTGGAAAGCAGCAGAACATCATGAATTATTGCCTCCAATTTCCTTCACTGAAAGATTTGCCTCACTAAGAAACAGACACAGCTGGGAAAGCCCAAATGAAAGTGATATGGTACCCAAGGGCTGTGCTCTTCTGCCTCACAAACTGCACTAAGCCCAGGAGACCTGAAAAAAGTTTCTAAGCTGCAGGAAGCTCAGCTCTCCAAGGACTTTCCCTTATTTCTTTTTTTCCACTGCAGAGAAAGTTTAATGCATACATTTGAAGGCTACACCCTAAACTGGAACAAAGAAAAAAACTCTGTTAGTATTGAACTTGGTAAAATTAAATTTGTAAAAAAAAAAAAAAACCAACAACAAAAAAATCCCCTAATGAAAGCCACATCCTAATTTGCAAAGGACAACACTGATGCTGTTTGCATCATGCTCACAGCAAACACATACCCGATAGCAGAGGGTGACCACGGAAGCAACACTGTATGTACCTTCACCGTGAAAAAGCTCCCTCAATTTTATCCCGGGTCGTGCAATAACTGCTGTACTAAAAAGACTTGCCTGACACTACAGGAGGGGCTTGTGTGTAATTTTATGAAATTAGAAAAGCTTGCTTTCCTATTTATGTTAAAAAGCTAGAAAATACAACTTAAAAAAATAATCTCATGAATCAAAGACAAACAAATATACATCTTTCATCTGGAAAAAACCTCGTAAACCTAAAAGCTGTCATTATGATTTTTATTTTTTTTTTGAATGGTGAAGATGTAATACCAAGACACAGCATTACGAGACAGCAGCCTCTACTTTTTCTGGGCTAAATTACAGTCAGCGTGAAAAGGTATCAGCTCTACAGATTTACTTGTGACAACCCAGAATAAAATTCAGCTCTAAGTAATGAGCTTCCTATCATTTTAAGGGGATTATCACTGCACAAACGATCTAAAGATTAAAGACTACTCAACTGCAACTGACTGACATGTCGTTAAACCAGTAAAATCTTTCCATAAAAACTGTCTTATCCTTATTCTTTGTAAACCAGTTTCTTCTTCAGTAGAAAAAGGAATGTTAAGCATTTTAGAAGATGATTAAAGCAAAACCAGGCTAAAAAAGAAAATGTCACATTATTTCCCAAAGAAAGAACTCTGGTCCTTTGGCTTTAATTTCCTTCACAGAGAAAACACGTTATTTAGTATTAGCTCCATGTGAAATTTCAGTTTGAAAAGGTGCAGAAAATACCAGCATGAAATGAACCGGAACATTTTGCTTGAGCAGAAACAGATGAAGAGGCAATAACTCTGGTTCACCGATACCGATCTCACTGGGGAAAGGCAGACACCCTGAAGTCAAACAAGTCAAACACGGAGCCAAAGAGTTTTTTGTTGTTTGTTTCCCCCCAGTTTTCCCCTGTTCCTTCCTCCCTCTGCAAGCAGAAAGCAAAGCGATTGCTGGTGTCAAACGAGCACGGTGACGAGGAACTCTACGGCTGGCAGAGAGAAAGGCAGAGATTGAATGCAATCCTTGCTGTCGGTAGCACAAACCCACCTCAGCCCGGCTGGTCACAGCAACGCTGGAAACTTGGGATGGCACAATGGGCATCTTGATGTCCCTGCACTCAGGAAGCCCCAGGAATCACCCCCAGTGCCTCTGCAAAGCTCTGCCGTGCTCATCCCCCCCGGAGGGTTAGTCCCAAAAAACTGCCAGGTGAGAGAACAGCAACACACCGATGTCTTCACTCTTGTCCAACAGGAAGCATTAAAATGCCAACATCATTCACAGGTGAAAAGTTAGACAGCTGGAGTTACTCAAGAAAACGCCTTTCTCTCTCAATTGGGAAAATGCATGCCAAAAAAAAAAAAAAATCAGGAGGGAACGGAACAGACCAGCTCCTGGTTGAAGAACCGTGGCTGGTTTAGGGGAAAACCTCTCTGATATTCAGTTGTCTTTTCCAGACCCGCTGAGTTCACTGTCCTTGGACTTCTAAAACCACGTGTTGCCACAGCAAAGAGTGATTGGTCCCACTGTGTTCATCTGCACTAAAGGCCAGGCTATGGCCTTTAGTGCTTTAAGTAAATAAAGCGCAAATGATTTTCATTGCAGCTTGTGCAGATGAGGAAATCATGGCCATAATTTCCACACCCAATTACCCAGATTGCACCAGCAATTACACCAATTCCGAGTACAAATTAGACATGGCACTGCATGAGCACGTTGTTTATGCAGTGATCTGCATTTCCAATTATTATTACTTTTTTAATCTGGCCCTAAAGCTTTTAATGGCTGATACTGAAAGACTGGTAAGCAGGAAGGGCAGTAGACCATGTTTTTACCGGAGACTCATCTTCATTTCATAGAGATACTGCTGTTTTGCTGAATAACAAATTCACTTTCTTCTTTTTCACTTCCTGAGGACCAAATTCTGATTTCTGCCTTCAAGTACTTTGAAAAAAAAGCAGTGTATAGGTAGCAAGGGGATGTAGCATTACTGTGACAAGCAGTTTGAATTAGTATAGGAGCAAATTACTCCTTCAATTCTAGGTTATTAGCAAAGCTGATTAATACAGTTCTTCCTTCCATTTGTATAACCAACAATTCACAGTAAAGATTTCAGAAGTTTTTTGGGTTGTTTGGGGTATTTTGGGAGTGACAGAAAGTCAAGATGGTATGGAACAAAAATCCGTATCTCATATCAAATGATTCTCAGCACTTACAGAAAATAGAAAAATTGTGCTTTGCCTTTCCTATATTACTTGCTAGAAAAGAAGATAAATATAGGAAAATGGAGGAGGAAGGAAAGCCCTCATAGGAAAATTAAAAAAAAACAACACACCAACAAAAACACGCATGCAACAGGCAGGAGAAAAGCTTTCAAAACATCAAGTGTTATCACAGTTTGTTGGTTTCTTAGGCACAAATAAAGACAGTTATAGTTCCTAAATTTTTGATGCAAAAAATAGCAGTGAAAAAATATATTATTTTTCTCAGGTTATCTTAAGATCTAATCCAAAGTCTCAGATAAGTTCATCCTTCTGCTTGCCTGCCTACACTGACCAGCGATGTGACCCTGTATGGACACATGTCCCCAAGGAAACAGTTAACAGCTATATAGATGTCAAACTTGGTCAAGGAACAGCAATGCTACTTCCATCACAGCAGTGCCAATCCCCATGTTGTCAACACAGCCATATGTGTTTAGGGGTTTCTTTACCAGTATAATATATAAACATACCTACACATACAGAGGGCTTTCAGCACAGACTTACAGCCTCGGTTATGCGAGCACCCTATCAGCAGTCTCTAGACTGAGGGCAACTGCTCTGCAATTAAAGAAAACACTTTTTACTTACTAAATAAAATGCCATATTTAATATTTTTTTTTTCTTCTTAAGTAAACAGACTATTACGACTGCAGGTTCTTAAATTGCTTTTAAATGCTGATGATTTGGCTAGAATAAAACCAAGCAATCTAAGCGCCTTTCAAGTGCACTGTTCAATCTCAACTGAACTTGTCTATTTTTACATTAAAAAGGCACAATCTCATTCACTATTCCCAAAGAAAATCAAATTGAATTATTCAACAGCTTTAAAAATCTCCAAACAGCTGTTTTCTCCACTTACCCGTTTTCCTTAGAACTGTTCCATCCTTCCCTCCTCCCCTCTATAGAAAACCCCAAAGCAGCAAAACATGAAAACACACAGCGAAATCCCCTGCAGCAAGGGGTTCACAATCAGTTCTCCTGAGAGCTGCCTAATTCTTAACATTTCAAACAGACGTCTATTCCAAGGTATCATTAGTTATTCCAACCACCACAGTATCAGAGACCCAGACCCTCAGCAGGATTTCAGCCCCTCCTTCGCACTAGTGAATTAGGCAACTAAAAACATTTATGACTGAAGAACAGGGGTTTTTCTACTTCATCCTAATGCGTTAAATCAGAAATGATGTTATTCTCCTTTGCTTTCTACTTACAGGACAAAACATCTCATTTTATGCAGGGTACTAAAGAAATAAAGCAAGCTACATAAGATAAACAGGTTCACCGTTCATTCCAACTGTACGACCGTGTCTTTTTTATTTTTTCCTGTCCAAATGTAGCTTCTGCAAGCCTGTCATTTGCACTTATGAGTCACCTTCTATTGGCAGCTGCTGCCTTTCTTTCTAAAAGAAGGAATGAGGTCCCTGAAACTTGTTTCTCAAAGGAAAAAAAAAAAAAATAATCAAATCTAGTCAGTCTTTCCTCTGTCCCTTTTTTGAAGGGATATAGCTTTAGATGTCTGGAAACAAAAGGATAGGTATGTCCATGTAAAAATATAAAGTGAATAAGAACTCAGCAAATCACATCTCCTAGGTGACTTTGAACTCTTCAGGCATCGCGCAAAAGATAAGGTGAGATGAAGAGTTTTTAAGTGGTGGTGTTCAAGAAAAACAGGGGGCAGCAACATCAAACAGAAAATTAAACTGTATTTGTGGACTGTTTCTTTGTGTTTCATTCCATGATATTTTCACTGGCTATAACACTGACATTTATTAGCTCTTGGCCTGTAAAGCAGACACAAGACTTATCACAGTCCTAAAATCAGATATCAAAAGTAATTTTTCTCCCTGGTTTAGGCCGAAATCACCTCAGAAGCCGTATAGTGGTACCAGAGCCCCCTCTTCTTCCAAAAAGAAGTTTTGAGAATGCTACTGTCTGTAGAAAGCAAACTATCTCCAGACCTGCAGCATCATTCGCAGGGACCTTGCAGTAACACAGGAATATCATTTTCAGGCAGCTTTTTAGTCTAAAATCTAAGCAATGTAAATAAAAATCAGCCGTACAAAATGAATGATCAGCATCCTAAGCTTGCACTTCAAACCCCCAGTTTCTGTCATCCTTTCCAAACAGGCTGCTGTCATTACCTGAGCCTCATCATTTGCACATTAAGATGGATAGATAAATTATTTCCATTAGCCAGCAAAGCATACTGAGTCTCACGTGGGAGATTCTACTAAATCCTTAGTTTTAAATGCAGTAGTGGTTAAAACACAAGCCTGTGGTTCTCAGAAGGCTTATAACTCACAGTCTCAGAAAAAGACAAACACATCCATATCATCTTTATGGCCAAATATCATTTCACACATGCATTAGCAGTGCTTAGTTTGGTTTCTGCTTCATGTGTTGTAGTTTTACATGCACTGAGCAGCAGAAAGTTTCCTATAACCTTTGGCTATTTCACGTAAAAGGTGTGTGGAAGAGGTGCTGTTTTGGGGTGCTGCCTGGCATGAAATGATGCAGGAAGGGGATATCACAGAGCTGCCTACTCAGCCCACCACTTGCAAGACAGACGTGCATCTGCCATCTACTCCCAGTTTTCTTTTAGACACCGTAGTGCAAGGTAGCACATTATCTAACTGCCCTTAGTTATTGGGCATAGTTGACTTGCCCATGGTAAGCAGCTCAGAAGCTTCACCATGAACTGGAAATCTCAGGCCAGATGTTCCAACCCCAGCCTTACAGCCGAATCATCCCCAGCTCTCACACCAGAAAACTACATTTCTGTAGTTACGTAGCTCTGTTGAACAGGTGTCTCTTAGTAACCAGCTTTTTATTTTCTGTGCATCTGTTTCTTTGCACGCTCACACCTTACCTACTGATGTCATTATTATCACCCTTGCCAGAAGAGAAGAAACACAGTTTGTAAATGCTTTACGTGAAAAGTCCTAAAGCTTTTCCTAAGAATTAGATTAAATAATTTCTAGAAATTTTAATATGGTTCTATGTAAATAAGTTAAAAAATCCCAGACAATTTCAGAAACATTTCCACTTGGCTGAGTTTTTGTAACAACTATATAGAAACTAACTGCATGGACAAAACTACATATTCAATTCTTGGTATTAGATAAAATATAAGTCAGCTTTTATGATTTTTCTATCAGTTCTTGATACTTACGGGTTCATGCTTATCATAGAATAAGACTGATGTCTTTAATAATTCATTAAATTGCATTCCAGTGTGTAAGTTTTGTAAATGCTGTGATAAACTGTAATTGAAGTAAATTGTTTACAAACTAGACGCAAATCCCTCCAAATTGTTTGTTTTGATTTGGAACACGAATAAAATATCAGGCACCGTTTTATTTGAAGCAAGCAGCCAAGCCTCAGTGTGATGCTATGACCAAGCAGCAGTCACGCAACCAAGCCCTGCTGTGCTTTCAGGAAACCACAAGAAAGTATTTCATTGCAGCCAGAAAAGGAAAACTGGTCCATGAAACAGCAGGAGTCAAATGCAAGCACACACGAGACCACATCACCCAGGAAGAAAGACTAAACAGGTCATGGACATAGGAAAAAAAAAATAATTGGCCAAGCTGTTACAAACGATATTGGGTTTTCCCCAATACAGCATCAAGCTGGGGCACCAAATCACAACAGTATTTACTTCAACACCTTTTATCAAGTTGTAAATGAGAACGTATGAGCTGAGAACCACTCATCTCTGGACCTTGTCAGTTGCTGGGAGTTTTTCACACTCTACATCTCAGCACATACTCCTCAGCCTCCTGTTCTGGCAACTCTATCTACACGCACACAAGTACTTAAAGAAATCATTCACACAAACTCGCAGAAATGCCTTTTATCTGCAGGCAAAAATGTGTTACTCAAAATGTGTTTCTCACTAATAGCCTAACGACTGCTTTAGCAATAGAGGTGGGAATTAACATCTTGAGAAGGAAAAAAAGGACATAATCACAAGTATTCCCGAGGTGGTACAACCCTGCGCTGACTGAATTTGGCACATCACACAATACAATATCCTCAAAGCCAAAAGGACCATTCAGACTCTCAAAGCCCACAATATTTCCTTAGTCAGAAACTGGTGTGGCATGAAGGTGACCAGCTGGAGGTGAGGGGATGAAACAAACACACAACACGGTACTGGGATGAGCCCATCCACAAGGCTTATAGCTCTAGACCATACAGCTGCACTTGCTCACCTGGGTACCTCTGGTATTTCTAACCTGGCACTGCCTGAGAGGTGTATTCTAAAGGACTCCAAACTGGGCTGCCAGTACAAGGTGGCAAATTTTTCATTAATACTGTTTTTTGGACCAAACACGCAGTGACAAGGAGTTATTTCATTGATCCATTTTCAGTTGAACTGTTTGCTCTTTTTGTATTCAAAAAATACTGAAAACATAGGAGAGATTCCATGTAAATGGCATATGTTGAGTGGTGCTTTGTTGTAATAAGAATGACTTCTTTGGCTTGAAAGCTCCTTCAGTTTTGCTCATCAACACGATGATGAATACTTCACACTGAGTCTGGTGATCCATCGCAAACAAACTAATTTAACTGCATATCAAACATTTTGAGGAAAGGATGTTTCAGCTTTTTAATGTCCCTAATTGTCTCAGTCAACTCATACAATGCCCTTCTCCTTGTTGTTTGCCTTTAAGATGACTAAACTAAAATATCAGGTTACCCATACAGTGGAACAACCAGTGCTGAAAAAAAACAAACCCCAAAACCAAAACACAAACACCAAAAAACCCAATAAACAGCAACAAACAAAAAACCCACCACCAAATCCCACATACCACAAAAAAACAGGCAACTTCCACAGATTCTCAGGCGCCACGTCCCAGCAACTCTCTTAATGGCTTGAATCGGAATTTGATTCTACTAATTAGAAGTACATAAGGGTTTTATTTCTGGAGTTTAGTATCCCTTGAAAAGAACTGAGGGGATGAGAGTCTGGCCCTAACTTTGGATGTAACCCAGCCAAGTGCCGGGTCCTGCCCTTGGGTCACACCAACCCCCTGCAGCGCTCCAGGCTGGGGGCAGAAAAGGACCTGGGGGTGTTGGTCACCTGTTGGCTGAACAGGAGACAGCAGTGTGCCCAGGTGGCCAAGAAGGCCACCAGCATCCTGGCCTGGATCAGGAACAGTGTGGAGAGTAGGACTAAGAAAGTGATCATCCCCCTGTACTGGCCACTGGTGAGGCCCCACCTCAAGGGCTGGGTCCAGTTTTGGGCCCCTCCCCACAAAAAAGACATTGAGGGGCTGGAGCGGGTCCAGAGAAGGGCAACAGAGCTGGGGAGGGGTCTGGAGAAGAAGTCTGATGAGGAGAGGCTGAGGGAGCTGAGGGGGTTCAGCCTGGAGAAAAGGAGGCTGAGGGGAGACCTTCTGGCTCTCTCCAACTCCCTGAAAGGAGGGTGTAGCCAGGGGGGGGTCGGTCTCTTCTCCCAAGGAACAGGTGATGGGACAAGAGGAAACAGCCTCAAGTTGTGCCAGGGGAGGTTCAGGTTGGAGATTAGGAACAATTTTTACACTGAATGGGTCATTAAGCATTGGAATGGGCTGCCCAGGGAAGCACTTGAGTTACCATCCCTGGCGGCATTTAAAAGACGGGTAGATGTAGTGCTTAGAGACAGGGTTTAGTGATGGTTTTTGTCAGAGTTAGGCTGATGGTTTGATTAGATGATCTGAAATGTCCCTTCCAACCAAGGTAATTCTATGATTCTATGTAAAAGCTGAATTTTATTTAACACAGTTTGAAAAAACTCGCTGTAATACATAGATAACACAAAATATATAAGGAAGCACTTCCGGTTCCTTGAGCAGAAAGGAATAGCTGATTTATGTATCAATGACACATTTGCAACCATACTGGATGCTGCACAAAACATTACTTTGGACACATGGAACATACAAGTTTATTTCCCTGAATTCTGTACAACTGTACTTTATGGCAAACATTGGTGGAAAACTTTGAGGGGGGAAAAAAAAAGCTTGTCAGATTTCCTTAGCCTTGACGCTACAAGGTGTAGTTTGAAGGTCTGAAATCTGTAAGGTCACATTATCAAGGAGAGAAAGGGGGAAAAGCAGCAACTGGTATGTGAAAGCATTAGATCACTGCAGGATTACAATAAAGTTATCTCTATGATGTAGCACAGCACTGCCAGAAGTAATTAGTACTCTATCTGGAAGATGTATATTACCAGCAAGAGATCTGTGATTACTTTTAGTTGGGCTAATGAAAGACCTGTGCTTATCCTTATTCCAATTCATTTCTATTCTCTCCTATCCAGCTTTATCAGCATTGGGATTAACACCAGTAATAGGGCTGTGTGCATATTTACACATTGTAATTAAGTGCTGGGGGAAGATGGAAGGGAGCTCTTTAAGATCATTTATTAAAATGCAGGCACACTGCTAATCAGAGTCAAAATTCAGGGAGAAGTTATTAGAAAATAAAAACTCACTCCAGGATGAGAAAACAAGAGTTCTCAGGAGCCCTCCTTGGGTAGATGAATTAAGCTGGATTCACTGACAGCATCAAAGGGACTCTACAGAAAATGCTGGAGTATCCACCTGAAAACCTGTGTTACACTTAAGGCTGGCTCAAAATAGGAGTATTTCAAGCAGAGGAGTAGTAATTCACCTGGTAGATGCTACCCATCATATCTATGAAAGGTGAAGATCTTGGCCATTATGGCCTGGATTCAGCAAAGCACTTAAACACATCCTTTACATTGAACATCTCCTTGATATCATCCCAGTCTGACAAACTGCATAAAAATATGCTTAATTCCGAGGGCAGTTTTGCATGCACTGAGAAGATTTAAGCCTCTGCTTAACTTCCTCTACTGCTAAAAGCAAGTATTGCTGGGGGCAGTGCACAACTGCATGTGCAGGTTTATTGTCCACACACCCCTCGCACACAAAATTTGTTTGACATCTTAAGGCAACTCATTCACTGCAATGTGTTATTCACCAAGATCTCACTCTTGAGCAGATTTGCATAAATTCGCTTTCCAGCAAACATTCTGAAGGCTGGAGCATTTTATTAGGTTTCACTGGATTTGTGTAATTGATGGAAAATACTTTGGCAGAGATTACAGATGGTACAGAAATCCAGGTAAAAAAAAATCCTCTAGCTGTTAGACCAAGGTATGTGGTTGTGTTTGTTACGTATCTATTGATATGGTTTTTAACATGTCTACTGATATTATTTATAATATCTTCCACTTAGTGGCATACTGTAAAATAAGCATTTGAGGCTAAAATCAGGATTTCAGTTTCTTTCAACAAGTTAGCACTGAAGTCAATCAGGTGATCAGATTTTTCAGTCACTCATATCCACGAGGTTTCAGGTGAGCCATGTTCAGTGTCCCGAAGATGTGTTTTCTTCAAGGGCTATCTTTGTGGGCTTTTTTTTACCCCTTCCATTAAAAAACACCATAAACCTTCTGCCTTGTTATTTATCTTCTTTCCTTCCACAGAGCAGTTACATTTTAGTAGCAAAGCCAGTACCAGCCACATTAATGCTTTAAAATCTTTAGCGATTAATTGCATTTATATAAGTGCCAAGGAATTTTATTCTTAAGACTGCATCTTACTACCCTTTCTGCTGGAGCCAACCTCTGTACACCACACGTACACGCACAAGCCAAAACCCAGAAATAACTGTACTCAGCGACAGAGCTGCAAACCTCATCAGGGAAACCAAGTACCTTATAAACATTAATTAATTTCAGCCACATGCCCTCCTCTGTGAAGTGGGTAATTACTATCCCCATTTAGCACAAGTGGAAAAACTAAAGGAGGATGACTTGCCCAGGTCAAACAAGGTGTGTGGCACAGAAAGAGAGCTCATAACTCCAACCCACCACTCTAGCCAGAGAGCCATCCTTTTCTTCATAAAAGCCACGTAATTAAGTGTTTCCAGTCTACTATGCAAATTACTAGAAGTCAAAATGATGAAAGCAAGGCTACAGTTTCTTCCTCAAACATAAATAACAGGTCCATCTTCTCACTTGCCTACTTTTAGTATTCTCATGAATATTCACATCGGAGTTTCCTCTCTCAGAATGCTCTGGAGGAAGAAAGATAACAACGACCTACTAAAAAAAAATAAAATATCTGATGACCTACTGCAACTTGGAGTCATTTATTGGCTGTAATGTGATTAAGTACTTACGTATAGCCTAAAAGGCAAAGAGGAAAGCCTGTGGACTGAGTCCAAAGTGAGCAACCAGGTTCTGATGATAAAGAGATCTGCTCACAGTAAGTAGGTTGAACTGGCAACCTGACAGGAGCTTAAGTGAGTCATTTCATTTACATATATATTTGGATTTTTTTTTTTCTTTTGGGGGGGAGTAAATTATAAACAAGCCTAACTTCCTTGCTACAGGAGTAGCACAGTTTGTTAGCTGATTCTATCAGCAATACAAACCTGCAGCTAATTGTTTCTCTCTGCACCCTGGGGTTACAGGAAATAATGTAGCCCATGGGTTAATTCAGTAGGAGAATTAACCCCCGTAAACAAAGTTAAGCAAGGCATCCACAGCAGAGCATCCCAAGCAGAGAAGTGCCACACTTGGGTTCTGCCTCCATAAACCATGAACCACCTCAGTCCTGGAGGCGAGAGCGCTTTGCAGGAACAGAGCTCGTTGTGCTTCATCCCCTGCTCCCTTCAGGGTGGTGTTTCCCTTCAGCTGCCTCAGCTCCCTCACGGGTTACAGGTGGTAGCACTAAGCCTTCTTCTTTAAGCCTGGGTGGTTTAGATAAAAACTGCCCAGAGCTCTGTCTGAAATCACTAGAGGAAGGCAGGGCCCATGGTGCTGACACCTACACCAAGTTCTCCCCATCAGCCTCAGGAACCCTGTTTTATACTCCCATGTCACTGCTAATCCTCTTCCTTTTGGCTTTTGTTTTGTTTTCTTAACACCCACACCTCTAGATAGAAAATCCTTCTGTTCAGGTCTTCTCAGAGCTTACTGCGCTATTTCATCACTGAGCTGCGCATCACTCGTTACCTCAGCAATACTGTCAGACATGACTGAGGAATGCGGTCACAGCCATTTCTTATTTACAATATATCCTTGACATCATTTCTATTTACATTTCTATTTACACTGAGTTAAAATTAATCAGTCGGGCATTTGCCGCAGCAATCCATGTAACTCAGCTCGGCAGCATGACATTATCACTAGCTAAGCAATATTAGCTGTGTATGATTAGGATTCTCCCGGGGAACTCATTCCATGAGGGGGCTTCAGGTGCTGAAGTCATAAACCATTACGCTCCCTCCTAAGCAACGTATGACAACCTCTTCCAAGGACAGCATCAAAAACCGGAACAGTGGCTCAAACCTAATTTATTAGTGAGAACATCAAGGGGATGCAAGTCCTTAAATTATCATCTCATCCTCCAACAGGAATTCCTACACTACATTAACCCTTTCGAGTAGGTGTCACAGTGCTGGTATCCTTACTGCCTACCATCAGACTGTCTGCAACCACCATATCAGGGAAGTTTCCCTACTTAGTCCACTCCCAACAAGTTCAGTTCTCCAAATCTTTGATGACAATTACCCCCATGCATTTACTAGCATTTCAGTTCCTTCCACTGCAGGAGCAACCCTGCTTTGCTGTTGTTGGAATAACTGCACATGCTGGTCTGATGGGTATTAGCTTGCTAGGACTGACCATAACATCTTCTGGTGACCAGCTTAATTAGTAGAAATAATCATGTGTTTACTTTGAACACGTGTACCAGAGAATTCAGATAAGGCATGTGTTGTAGGACTCCACCTCTGCGAGAATCCTCCAGCAGTGAGAGACAGAGACTTGTTCTCCTCCTTCTAACAGGAACAAGTCTCTGGGTTGTTCTTCCTTTGTCTGTCATGGCTGGAGACCAACCTCAAATCTTGACACACTAACCCTGGCTTTGGGAAAGGGGTCTTCAAAATCTCCTGGAATGGCTATAACACGCTTTCCAGGAAATCTTTAGTAAATCTTGAGTAGAACTCTCTTCCTGACTGTAAGGTCTGCCCATCAAGGAGGAACTGCCCTGAGCATCCAGTCACTAGCAGGTGGTGGCCTTCAAGAGAAGTGGCTTACGTGAATTCAGAAAATTAATTCTTGCAAATTTTAAATGCATCATTGACACGGACAACCAAGTTGGGAAGGATTTATGTTTCTGATGTTGGCCAAGTCACTGGCCCAAAAGCCATTACTTACATAATTAATTTGGGCACCACTTTTACATCCATTAGGGAGGAAAAAAAACAGCTACCCTTTTTATACAATGCACTGCTTTGCAATCTGCCATGGGTTTTAATCAGAGAAATAATAGATGTCATAATATTAATAGCAAGAAAGATGTGTTAGGCAACATGGAAACAGTTACTCAAATATTCCAAGTGTTTGTCAAAGACTGGCACAAAACTAAGCAAAAAGATACCAATGCATAAAATAAATGCTATAAAAACTAAATTTTCTCTTTGAACTGTAGGATTGGGATGAGAATTTCAGATCCTGTTTAAGATGACATCAGAATGGTCAGAACAAACAATGACAGTCTTGGTATTAGGGACCCAGGCAAGCAGATTGTCCCACCTACAGGAAAGGTTGCCTGAAGCTACAGCTTTTGCCAGAAGAGAGAAGCTGTTGAACAGTAACTAGAATCAGCTTCACCATCAGACTACAACCCACGTGACAGGATTTTATTTTGTCTGTCAGCCTGAGAACATTTTTGCACTTAAATTTCATCCCATCTAATAGCAGGCCGTTAACCAGGATGATTTACCAGGAAAAGGAGTAAACACACCAAAAAAATTTTTTTTCCTACTGCTAATTTCAGCGCAATCAGAGAAAGAAACAAAAATCCAAGCCAGCCTACACATGAATCCTTTTCTTAGCAACAGATATGCTTGATTCTTGACCTGCAAAATTACTAGGTTTTCTAGACATGTACGTGTACATGTATGTAAAAATATTTCTATAAGTTTATACTTGTGTATGTGAAAAACAACCTTGTTAAATCAATGCAAAATCCAGTGACATCCCCCCTCATTTTTTCATGTATTTTACTGAGGCAGAAAATTCGCAGAAAAAGGTAATTTGTCCACCTGAAATAATTTTTCCCCCTCGTATTCAAAAACTATTTTTTGTTTGTGTGTTTTTAAAAATAAAGCTTTTTTTATAAATTCCTGTGCACTAGCAAAACAAATCTGGTGAAATTAAATGAGCTTGATAAACCGTGGAGGTTGCCGGATCAACACCACCCTTAGTGGAAAAAGTCAGGGAGAGATGAATTTTTTCTTCCAACTTCACTTGGAAGTCTGCTGCCTCATTTTTTAATAGTCACATTCCAGAAGGTTGGATTAGTCATGGAATTTCCAAAAAGCTGCCAGAAAATTTCTTGCAAATTTTACTACTGATAGTACACACAGGTTCTAAGAAGATTTGAAGAGTTTGACATTCATAATCTCTATATTATGATGCTGGGTAAAACTCAAGACATTACTTGGGATCTTTAAGAGAATCCTATACCTGAAACAGGACCAGTTTGTTTGAGAAAACATATGTTAATTTCAGTTATATTTACCAAAAGAAAAAGGGTGTTAGAAGTGAATTTTCAGTAGGATCTGAAGAAGAGAGAGAAGGGCCAAATTCTGTGCTTATGAAGAACAAGTGGCTTAATGGTATTATTAGGCATCAAAAAAATCCAAAGGATTACTTCATTGCTTTCACAAAAATCTGATTCAATCCCATTCAATGGAACTGTGGAGTTTTTTTTACTGCTGTTTGTGCCACCGTGAATGTACAGGTGGCTGCAGGGAAACAGGCTGAGGCTCCACTCCTAACCTGAGAGGGTTCTGCCTAAAATCTTCTGCATTTTTGCTTTTATCACAGAAATATCAAAGACTGAGCCATTGTGCTGCAGGCACCCTAAAATAAGAATTTAGAGAAACACAAGCAAATCAAGCACGGGATATAAATCAGAGCTCTTAACAGCTGGATGAAATCAGCAGGTGTTTCAGAACACAAGCAGGAACAGTCACAGCCATTTTTATGGTGGCTTAATCGTAACACGCACAGGATTTCAATAAATTATCTACAAGCCTGAGCTGCTCTGAAAGAACAAAATGCATCAATGCACAGTGCAATGACCCAGGGAAGGTCAATACAAGGAACAGGAGGTAACAGGGATCACCTATCATGAAACAAGTGGAGAACCCTTTATTGCCTGCAGATTATCTGAGCTATAGGCATCTTTCCTAACCATACTAAGAGGTGATCAGAGGGATGATGAACATTAAGGTATCCTCTACATTCTCCAGCACTGTCCCACATATTTCCCTACAGCAATTGTCAAGGTGGCATCCTCTGTCAGCAGACTTGGGTATACTATTCCTCTAAATATGTGTTTCAAGAATAAACCTGCTAGAACCAACAAGATCACTTGTGTAAGCAGCTGTGGGGACGTGACAGTTAAGGAATGGCAACAGGATCATAAAAAAATAAAAGGCTTCCTTTTTAGAGTCTCGACCTATCCATCACTGACTGTACCTCATGAAAGCGATATAGTCCAATAAACTCTGCACCAGCATGCCACATTCCTTTAAAATATTAAAATAGCAACATTGCAAGTACTACAAAGTAGAAGAGGATGTGAAAGTACTGGCAAACTGCATTTAAACTGGAAAAGAAAGTGACTTGTGTTTGTCAGTATTACTGTGGGGAAAAGAAATCATATAATCAGTGGAGCACATCCAAAGCCACTGCATTTTATCATCTGAGGCTTCATTTTTGCAGCTAAAGAAGGATTTATGCTGATTGATTGAAAGCATTACCTAGAGCTTGTGCTGTGCTTTATTTATTTATTTGCCAAGGAAGGAGGCTCAGCGCTCATTAGGTATTTATTGCATTGACCAGCTTTATCAAGGCTTTTGAAGTGCTATAAAACAGGCTAATCAGGTGAGCAACATTTATATTCATGCTTAGAGAGGTTACAAATGAATTGATCAAGTCCAAGGAAGCTTTCAATAGAGGAGGTTTTGCAGTCCAGTACTTAAAGAAGCTGAGACTCTTCAACACATTACTTTCTTAAGGCTATTAAATGGGGACTTCCCTGTGAGAGAAATAAGTTCCTTAGCAAGTTTGTTTTACCCCACAGAGGGCTGGAAACTTGCAGTAGCAGGATTCCAGTAACCTGCAATTTAACTGGTACATCTCTAACCTGTGGACAGTAGAAGCAAATTAGGTTTCATACTGATGATATAGAGGTAAAGTCATCCCCACAGCCACCGATGCCGGACAGACCAAGGCTAATGAATTACACATCTGCAAATGCAGCTCTGACCAGGTTCAGCCATGTTACAGTATTTAGAAACAGGCCCATGGGGAACATTGCCACAAGAAAACAGCACAAAACTGTGAGCCCAGGACAGAGCAAAGGCACCATACACGTCCTGCTCCCAGCTGGGACTCGAGTTTGTCAAAAAAGTTATGGCAATAATTCACTTTGTGGACCCTTCAGGTTCCCTGCTGCATAAGGACAGCCAGCAGAAGTTTTTTTATTTACAAAACAGGGCAGCATATTTTCATCTAATACTGAAGCAAAGCCATCTTTGCTTCATTCATGCACTAGGAATTGTCACCTTTCAGATCACATGCAAATCAAGGTTCCAACCCCAAGAATCATTAAAGATCCATCCTATTGCATTTTTTCATTAATGTTAATCCTGGTGCCCTGGCCGTATTCCCATTGAGGTAATTGCTATTTGCCTCTGCAAATTCCTCCCTTTGGCTTTGGCAGACCAAATTTATCCCTATGTAACGCCACCAGCATGTTTATCCCGTTTCTCCCCCAGGTTCTCTGCTTGCTGTGCAGGGACACAGCGTACTCCTGCCTCTCCCAGCAGCAGCATCGTGCTATGTCATTCCAGCAGTGGATGGTGCAATGACACATGCAGAGTGGAAAGAGTTTTTCTGTAAGCACCTGGATTGAGTATCATCTTAGCGCTAAGAATTTCCTAAGGAAGCTGAGCCACACATCATACGATAAGTCGGAATCTCCTAAGCACGAGAAGAATAAAAAACAACCCTGAGACCAACATGCCTTTTAGCAAACAGCCTGCAGAAGCAACCTCCGTGATGAGGAGAGCTTGGCAGACTGAGCGTGCAGACACCACACTGCATCGTGCAGGGCTCCAGCACTAAACCCCCAGCTTCAAGACTCAGGGACACAGTGTAGTTACCATCTCCCCTCCTTCACTCTAGTTTTTATGTGAAATCATTGTGCATCCAGGAAGGTTGTTATTCACTAAGGGTAGGCTTAATCTCTTGGAAATTAAGTTAAGTTTCAGGAATTTAAGTTGGTCATCCTGACACTTTCTCTGCAAAATCGCAAGAGAGGCACTCCTGGAGGGAAAAATCATCCGTTCTTACAAAAACATTTAAGACATTTTCTGGCTCATGCTTTGGAAGTTGTATCATCTCTTCTCTGCCCAGCGGGAGCTCAGGCACTGGCTTTTACACTAGGGCAGATTTTTCTTGCCTAACTTTAAACACAGAAGAGGTGTTTTCATTTAAAAGGGTATTTGTTCAGAGCAAGTGTAGCAGAGACTGATCTCTCCATTCTCCAGAGATGACAGTCCCTCCAACAAGCATGAGAGATGTGGGAAGTATTTAAAGAAACCTTTAGCCAGCTGCATACAGCACCTCGCATGAAACAATATTCGTCAGGCTTGCAGAAGTACTTCACTCACAGAGCAAGCAATCAATTGTACATACTTTCAGATGATTAAATCACCCACTTCTGTACCCTGAGCTTTCCAAGTTCTCCCTAGACACTGACGCTTGCCAGCTATTCATCTTCAAACATACAACATTAAATACACAGGGTGGAACGGCCTTTCCTTGACATTATTGTTTAATGGCACAAGGAAATAACCATCAAGTTCCTACATGAAATCCCAAAATATTCACGGAAGAGAGGAGGGGGAAAGGGAGGAAACATACAAACTGCGAGCTGTTAAAAGGATGTTGGCTTCTGTTCAGGCTGTAATAATCCATAGGCACAGAGGTTTCACTTTTTACCACTTCAAGCCAGCACAGGCCAGAGAACCCCCATCCTTGCCCTCACATCACCAGGCTGGCAGATGCCAAATACTTTTCAGTTTCTGGGCAAGCAGCAGGTCTCTAATCTGCACACAGCATACTCAGATTGTTCAGCACATAATGAAGTACCTTCTTTTTTGCAACCTCATCTCTCCATTAGGTAAAGCATGAACAAGTTTAAGGAGCAATCGTAAGATTTTTTCCTCTCTCGCTGCTGAGCTAGCACAGCTAATGCATCATCACTCACGTTTTCCTCCTTTCCATCACTGCTTGTCAGTCACAATTAGAATTGCTGCTCAGTTCCTGAGTTGCAGCTTATGAACAAAGGCAACTTTGAAAAGCAAAAAAAGCCAACTTCAAACCATTTTATCTCTCCTTTCATCCCCAGCCAACAGCAAACAACACTAAACCACAACAAAAAACAGATGTTCACGTATTCAACAGAAATGATCAGAGCATGTCGCTGTCTTAATCCAAATATTAAAAATGCAACAATCAAAATGAGGTATTAACAAGGGACAAAAGGACTTACAGAGTACCCAGGAGTTTTCCTATCATTATCCAGAAATTACTTTTAAGGTTGTTGCGCTTTTTGAAAGTTTAGTAAGAGATCATTAATTTGATACAGAGCAGAGGCTTTCATACAGAGACACACCGACTCCTACATTTTTTTTTTTTTTTTTTTTTACGGTACTAACCTAGTGATCAAATTTTTCAAAATTTTATCAAAATTTATCAAAACAAATTTTTCATTACATTCCAGAAGATGAAAAACACTCTGCAGATTGAACGTTGGATGTAGTTCAGTCAGTAAAGATATTCACGTTCATCAAAAATCAAAGGTAGTAAATGAGGTTCAGCTTTGCACAGGACAGGTAGAAAACCATCGCTTGTCTGCTGGAAATCATTTAGCTATCACTCCACCTAGAAGCATTTGCAATTTGAACACAACATGACAACTTGCTTTTCAGAGGTTCTTATGAGCGTTCCCGCTGATGGGGCTACAGGATTTGCAGCAGTGGCTGATGGTGGTACACGGCCACAGATAAAGCTCAACATCAGAGACGTGGGTACCAGTTTAACTTCTGTCTTAGATGGCCCAAAGAGGGACCAGAGATGGTAAAAGCTAACTTCTGAACCTGAAGCAGGTGCTACTGACGGTGCTCACGTTGCCTCTCTTACCTCCATAGCAGTGACATCAGTCTCAATAATTGGTTCTGGTTGATAATGATTATAAGGTCACAATCTAAATCTCAGTGGGTACCTTGTTCTTTTTCTCTTCCCCCTCCACCCTCACCAAAATATTAGTCCATGCAAGTGCCACACGTGGTCTCCCAGCTCAGAGAAAAAGTTAAGAAAGAAATTAAGCAAGGAAAATACTAATTGTTAGGAAATGTTTTTTTCCTTATATCCTAACAAACTGGCACTAGCACATCAGGGATAAAACCCAGAGCTACACACTAGTGGTAACCAGTACATCTAGAATTTTAAGATTATGAATATTTAAGATATTAACTCAAAAAGGGAAAAAAAAAAAAGGAATAATGCTGAGGGGAAAGGGAAAGCAAACCAACAAGTTTTTTGAAAGCAAATTAGTCTTGATGGTTTTGCAGTGGCTAATATTTTGGGATGACTACTGTGTTGATGGGCAAACAACATCCAAGTTCGGAGCCGCTCTGTATGCGTGTCATTACCTGCAACACCATTTCATTGCAACTGACATATCTACAGCAAGGACCTCCAGCTGCCAATGTTTACCGAGCTGAAAAAGGTCAAAGAAATAAAACTGACCTTTTCACGTGGGCCTGCTGGGTAAACATGAGGCACTGCTAGGCTTGAAAATGGATTAAAGGGGGCAGAGAGGGAGGAAAGCTCTTGCAAGAGCCTCAGTAGGTAAAATCCAGCAGTGCCTCCTCTCCATCTAGTGAGATCACAGCGGTCATTGGCTTTCAGAGAAGGGCTTTGTGGCCGAGTGTCACATCTGACAGCAGGAGTGGGTCTATGCAAAGACTGGAAGGCTCTCCTGCTCAATCAACCTAGAAAGGAAGGTCCAAATGGGCCCCACAGCCGTATCCTCTACCTTGCTGCTGCCACCACTCAGCAGGCACACAGGACCGGTGGCATTAGGTTTGTGCTGGGTCTCCATTTCCCCAAGGTACTTCCCTTAGGGAGAAGCAAACACTTCAGTCTCTCAAGGTTAGGCACAGAAGCCACCTCAAGCTTTGCACAGACAGGCTTTTCTAAGTGAGCTCTTCCCACAGCCCAGCTCTTCAGTGATCAGTTACCCAGGCACTAGCTCTGATTTCAGCACCACAATCTCTCTTCGGTCCTTAACACTACTAAGGCTTTTCTAAAAAGAACAGAATCACAGAACGGTTTAGATTGGAAGGGACCTTAAAGATCATCTGGTTCCAACCCCTCTGCCATGGGCAAGGACACCTCCCACTAGACCAGGTTGCTCAAACACCACAGGGCTACAGCAAGTCATACCTACCAGGTGCACAGAACAAGCCAGATCCAACATCAACACGCTGCTTCTCTGGCTTTCTACAGAAAACACTGAGAAATTGCAGAAACTTTGAATTACCTGAAGGCAAACTTAGGCGAACCCTGAGCATTTCTGAAACAGCCCAGCCCAAGAGTTAACATCCAGATTTTCAAGAACCGAGCACCCACAGCATCAGACTGCATGCAGTATGACAGCAACTGGTGGGTGATGTCCCCCTTGGAAAATCCTGACCATGGTTAGATACTGGGAAAAGAGCACAATGCCGGGAAAGCCTGGCCTTCAGATACAAAGCAGTTTTGCTCTGTGCTTTCAGAAGCTTTGTCTCATTGGTTCTAGACTGCAGAGGATATGCACAGGGTAGAATTAATGTCCCTGCACAAACATGGGATCGACAATATCTGCTGTCAAGCAGCAGGTTCGGTGCTGAGCAAACACAAACCATGCACATTTGAAGCCATAGCAGGATTTCTAGGAGGACAACTCCCCAACTTGTTGTGGTCCTATCAGCCTGAAGCAGGTATTGTGAAGCCAGAAATAATCATGGACAGCAGCCAACAATATGCAACTTTCATAATTCCTTCTATTATTTTTTTTTAATAGCACAAAACATTGACTCAAAAGTCTATTTATCACAGCTGTAACATTCTTTAATATTATTGCATTAAGGTTCATATATATTGTTACTTATCAGCCTGCTGATGCAAGTGACTGTCACCAAATCAAATGCACAGAAAATAAACAAGCAGGAAGAGAAACAGAGGCTGACCAGGAACACATTTACCTTTACAACTGTCATACTATTTGAAGAGCACACCCTTTCAAAAAGCCAGAGCAATATTTCCTTTTGTGTGTGGATTTTTTTTTTATTTTACTTTTTTCCTAGAACATTCAAGTGCATCTTTAATGTATTATTCAAACAGAAGCAATGATTAATTAATCAAAACTCCGTTGTATAGGGAGAAGAAAACTGGGCTCTTGTGCAACACCCGGCCAGATGCTCCAACTTAAAGGGAATCATAAGGGAGGATGTGTCAGCAATAGTGCTTAATTATGCAATAAAAAATGATGGGATTTCAGAGACAGCTTTTAGGTTTTTAGCAGCATCTCTTTTCAGTACTTCTCTTCACCATATATAAGCTACGTGCCTCCTTCCCTTCCACAGCCCATCTATCAGAGTTAGAGGAAGGAGGCAGGAAAGAGTGTCTGCTCAAATCTCCTGCAATCTGGCTCACATAAAATCACCAGCGCCTGGATTCAAACCTGGCCAATGGACTGTCCCCAAAATAGCTTGCTTTCAACGACAAGCGTCCCTCGTGTATGTCTCAGTACTCTCAGACAAGGAAGACAGACCTGTGTAACAGACAAGGAATCAAATCTGGACTCGGGAGGGCTGGTCTCTACTTTATTGGCTTTTTTTTGAGCTATACAAGCCAGGTCATTTCTTAGTGTTTTTCTTTCTTCTCCCATGCTACATCTTTTTAAGGTTGTGAATTTAAGACCTCAAAAAAAAAACACCCCAACACACAAACAAAAAAAAAAACCCCACAAAAAACCAAAACAAGACTCAACAAAAAACACCTGTTTAGAACATTTAAGACCATTCTAATGTATTACCCTAACCCTGTCTAGAAGAGGTTTGAGCAGGGCTGTTTCAAAAAAGGGAACAAACTGTTCCCCACGTTTGTAGTGGGCACAACAGGAATCATAATCTGCAATATCTACAAAGAAAACACAAGCTAGATATTAAGAGAAACATCCTTCCAGCGATAGCTATGAAGCATGAGAATAGGTTATTGAGACTTTCCATGGAGCATCTATTCTCAGTAGCCTGGACATCTTGAAGCAGCAGCTGGATGCAGTTCTGTCAGAAACAGTTCAGGTTGAGTTGCTCTTGCCACAGGACAGAGAAGAGCTACATGATCTCTCCTGATCTCTTCCAGCTCTGCTTTTCTACAACTCTGTATTTTTTTAAGAAGAGAAATTTAAAAGTTTTAAATTGTCGTATCTTTTCCAAAGCTCTGAGCTCTTCACTGTTTCCATATCTATACTTGTTTCAATTACACTATACATAAGAAATAGGTTTTTCAGGTTTGGTTTTTTTTGTGTGTGTGTTTTGTGCAACGTAGCATTCTCACCTTCTGGTTAATATTTCCAATCAGAAGTTACAGGAAACATCAGTCTGAAGACCTGATTTTTTTTTTCTTCTGTCATTTAAAATATAAGGTAAGGTTTTAAGGGATTAAAAAATAAGGTAATAGAGAGGGAAGCAACTGTTCAGTGTTCATCAGCTCTGGAGCTCAAAGATCATCAACTTGGCTCCAACAAGTATCTTTATTCCCCTTCAGAATTACTATCAGAAAAAAAAAAATCACTAAACATCTGGTTCAAGTACATGCAAAATCTGAATGCAGAAAACATTGTTTTGAAGCTTCATATTTTATTACACTTCTTTATCATCCCCTCCCCTATATTTTTTTCTGTAACCTACTGCATCCTTCCCAAGGTCACATCTTTTTGCCTCCACAAGAAGATGCATTGTCAAAACACAACACCGTGACATGGTACTGATGTAGACAGCAGGGGAAGTAGGGTCATCCAGGAGGAACAGACCACCATAGCAAAGATGGAGAAGGAAACGCATAGCATCTTACATTCAAGCAGCACAAGAGCAAAAGGAATTGCAAAAACACATGTAAAACTTTTAGATCTTTTCTAACATTATTTCATTTCTTAAATAAGAGCTGATTGTTTCAGAAACCTCCATAGTCCCTTAGCCAAGCTCTCAGTTGTACCAGCACTGGACACACAGGAGACCACTGAGATTCTCACTGTCTACTGAACCATTGCAATTTAATCAGACCCACAGCCTTCAAGGTTATTGTAATGGTGGTCTCTGCCTTTTTTCAGTAATGTAGATCAAAGAACATCCTTCAGACTCTCACATTAAACCCAACAGCTCCTTTGGGCTGGAAAATTTCTCGTAGAGAAGTACCAATCTTGATGAAGGCTTCGACAGATTGTGAATTTAGCATATCCCTTAGATAACTTGTTCCAATGCTTACTTAGCCACACTGTTAAACATGTTTCATTTAACTACTAAATGGGCAATAGGGTTTTTAATTTTCCCAGGAAATCATACCCCTTTACGCAGAAACAGACCATTACCACAAAAAAATTAAATTTAAAATAAAATGCCCAGTAGTACACACCATGAGCAAAGGTAACTGCTGCATACTCTTTCCAGCTGGGAAGCAATTGGCAGGGACAAAAAATCTCCCACTAAAGATGCAGGTAGCTGTGTCTGTCCTGAATTTAAAGAGGCAAGATTCAAGAGATTGTTCTTTTCAGCTCCCTTACAACAGCAGCCAGTGAAATCAGAGTCTGTAAAAAAAATGAGGCTAATTACACATTGTTTGGTCTTTTCCTGAAAGCTGACAATTGCTAAGGGCAACGTGCAATGATACAGAGGTATCTGAACCCACTCCACCTGAGTTAGCCAATATGTCCACGGGGCCTCAAGCGAAAAGAAGGTGACTGAGACCTGGGAAGGTAGGTAGTCCTTCTGCATGAATCTACTCTTGAGCTTGTTAGCCCTTTCAAGAAGTGGAAATAATTAGTGTGATTTCAGTATCATGCTGCAAAGGGCACGTTAGTTGCAGGCAGCTCTGCTTGGCACTGCAGTGGGCACACCTCGAGAGCCCGACAGCCGTGCTCTTACCAGAGTTGTGTCTGTAACACACTGATGCCAGCAAATTGCCAGATCCTTTTCAAAAATTTAATTTCTTGCTTATTGCTAGTCCTTCCACATTTGCTCTTTGTTGCTATAGATCAACTATTTTAAGACCTACTCTATAAGGGCTTTGACTAGTTTCATTTTTAACAGTCATGCTGACAGCAAACGATGATGCAAACTGGGTTGTTACATCATCCTTCTTTCAATCTACAGAGATGAACGGTACCTAATTCTAGTCACGACAAAAGCTACCCTACAGATTTACCTACAACCAATTTATTCCAGGCTCAGGGTTTCATATTTACCTTCACTCAGTTCCATTACTTCACTGTTGTCCCATCCTCCAGCCCATCTAGGTCCCTCTGAACTATTAGCCCTCAAGCTATTGATTGACCCCCAAAATCTGATATCATTTGGGAAATGTTATCTGCAACAGCTTTTTGTGTCACAGCCCACGTCTGTTTTCCTCTCCACACACAGCTGCCAAAAAAATCTCATCGTAATCATGTCTTGGCTTCTTCCTGTACTGCCCAATGATACAGCAGGAGCCATTCAAGGTGTTAAAATATTTATATTGCACTCTCATCCTGCAGAAGCACGAGTGAAATAAATCACAAACCCCTCTAATTGATTTGCCTCTATGAGGCAGAAAGCTAGCATTTTCTACATCGCCTCTTAAGGTAAGGGCACACTTTCTCTCCATCCAACTTCCAGCCTGAGCAGCCAAAGAAAATTGGATGTCGCCTTGCTCAGAAGTTTTTGAGCATACCCCTCAGTCAGTGGCACGTAAAAGCACAGCCACGCCACGTCACATTGGCAAGTGGCTTTGACTGCCAGAAACCTCTCCTGGAGAGGTTTATCAAGACTGCCCTCACTTTGTTCATTATCCTTTCGCCCTTGCTTCTAGTGCACCTGACTACATCGTCTTTTCAGAATTTAATTATTCCCTTTTCCACCCAAACTGAAGACTTAAGGTTTGGCCTTGGACCCCCTTTGTCTGCTCCACACTAGCTCATTAAAAAGTTGGTGCAGGGAAGAGAGGAGAGACCACATGAGATAAAGAGGTACTGAGATAAAAGTGGAAATGATAAAAATCACTCAGTGTACGCAAAGAACAAAAAAAATAATCCATGTTTATTTCTAACCCTTCCAGACTAACACTTTTTTGCTCCTTTATCTTGCAATGGTTAAGCATGGACAGCAACAGCATTCTGCTAGTCAGCAGCAGTCCATGAGCTTCCTAAGAGAGTTTAGAAAAAAAAAAAGTATCAAAGAAGGTAGGAGCATTTCTGTTAGACCCCCTTACAAAACAAGCCTGAGCTTTTCTCCATTTTCCATGTATTTCTTCACTAAAATGGCAACAGGAAGCACTCCGATACCTCTGAAAGGACCAATACTGAGCTTTCTCAACAAATGCTTCTCTGTCACAGTGAAACCAACTTCCTGAGCATAAATTATTCATGTTCAAGGATAAAAGTATCAGAGTGGATAACCCAGAAGATTAGGACATTTCTTGCATGGCACTTTTTTCCTTCTGCACAGCAGGCTGCTTCTGTTATTTGTAGCTAAGATTTGCCAAGAAAGTTAAACCCAGCCAAGACATGTAAAGGTCTTTTTGGATCACTATTTTGCTTCTCTATTACTGTTCATCATACAAAAAGCTACTTTGACATTTCCACATTATTCATTTAGACCAGGGACACAAACACATTACTCAAAGGTTTCAGATAATCAAACACCAGGAGACTCCAGACTGGGATTTCCACCAGCTGAGACATGGGCACTTGAACTCTCTTAGGACCTTCTTAAATGCTAGTCATGAGTGGCATGATGGAACCATCTTTGGCTTTGCTTTTTTTTAGGGGGCAGGAGAGGGTGCATTTTTCATCATCATCAACAATGTTTTTTGAGGAGCTTGGGAAGTTTTTAATGCCCTGGAATTGATGCTATTACCCAACGATGAAAAGCATAGTTGATCAGGGTTACACATACAGCAGAAAGGAAGAACCCGAAATGAACTGGGACAATTTTTTTTCCTAAACTAAAAGATGCCATTTGAGGGAAGAATAAGTTACAGATTCTCCCTTTATGTGAATTAGATGGTACAGTTTTAGGTAAAACAGTGAATTCTGCTTTCACTTTTATGCTCCTATTTAAGATGCAGATCCACTAAAGCAGCCAGAGAGATGAATCAGTTTCCACTCAGAATTAGGGATCAAATTCACTCGCTTCTACATTTTCTATAAATCTAGTCTAACCCCTGGCTAAGACATGCATTCAGCTGTCTGCAGCTAGCCTCTGGGCTGCTGTTTCAAAGTCCCTCATTTTGAATTTTGAGGCATGATTTGTACAAAATATGATTTACCCCTTCATTAACTTGCCTCAAGTAGAGATGGTTGGACGCTGTTAGGTCAAAAGCATTTGAAAAGTTTCCTTCTTTTTGGTTGATCTACTCAGCGAATCAATATTCTTCCTACTCAACCAGTTCTACTCTCAAGGGAAGTCAGATGTTCACGGCCCTGACCTTAGATATCAGCCCTTAGCCCATCACTTAAAATGATAGACAGTAATTACAGAATTGGTGGACAGAACTGTCAGTTGAGAATAAAAAAAAAAAAAAAAAAAAACCGGAAAAAAAGAAGCACACTGATGGTAAAAGAGGAAAGCTGAGCAGACTGCCTTGCAATACAGAGATTGCTTTGGAGAGCTACAATAAGAAAATAAAATAGTAGCATTATAAAACTGGAAGTAGAAAAAAAAAAAAAAAAAAAAAAATCGGAACAGGGAAAGTCAAAGACAACTGGAAAGAAAATATGGATACACTGAGGTCTGGCTAACAGGGTCTCACTAAGAGGGTGATATGCTCTATCTTGCCTCTGATAACAAATACACTGGATCTGATATTTTCATGAAAACCAATATATGTTTCAGGCTGGATATTGTGAATATAAAGAACTTTGACTCAATTCCTTCTATGACAGACACATTACCCCTTCCCCCCCCCTCCCTCAACTCTGCTGGTCAAGCCCTTGGAATCTCAAGAGCTCTAGCAGAACTGCTTTTTTATATTAAATGCCACCAAAAAGATACTGCTGCCACCTGGTATGAATTCAGACCCTATATTCCAAGAAGGGAGCACCTTGCAAACTGAAGTTCACACTATTGCCTCATTTGAGGTAAACGGGGCTGTTTGCTTTGTTCTCCCCTTGTTTTTTTCTTGAAGAAAGCAAGTGTTAGAGTGGTCTCCTGAACTTTTCAGTATCACAGAAGCCACATTTGCACAGTTCACGCTTCAGAAATCTTCAGTGACCCAGGCTACCTACTTCATTAATTCCTGAAAAGGACTGGGCTTGCACAGGGCTCATGCCTCCTGAAAGTCACACAGCTTTGAGATATTCCCTTCTGTGCTTCTAAAGTCTTTGCTTTTGAAAAATTAAATTGCAACTACAAATTTCTAAACCAGAGTGGAAAAAGCATTCTCCCCCAGCATTTCTCCACCTGGTAAACATTTTCTTGGTATAATGTAGTTTGCAAAAGAGACACCCTAATCCAGTCTACAAAGCAAGAGCTGTGCCTCAGTACTGCTGCAAAGTGCAATACTGCTACAGGCATTTTAATATACAGCAATTCTTTTATGTTGCTACCTGCCTCTGAGACCAACAAAACCAATCAATGAAAATATGAAGTGTGTTCAAGGATATATTTCCTCCTCACCACCAACAATGTATGCCATAAAACGCCCCTCACGTAATCCACACCAGATAAACCCTTTGTTTCCTCCTGCCCTGTCAGATTACTGTCACACCAGCAAACAAGGCTTTGGAGCAGTATTTAAGTCAGATGCAGAGGCTTTAGAGAAGTGTGTTAAAACATATTTGAAAACAAATCCCATTAGCAACTTAAACGAGTTATTTCAATAGGAAATGACAAATGTAGACTTTCTTGTTTTGATGCTACCTTGAAAGAAGACAGTTACAATTTCCCCAAACAATTCCTCCTTTTCCAAGACATTTTCTGCACACTCAAAGAGAATCTCTTAACAAAAGCAGTTACTCAGAGCTCAATCTTGGTGGCCTAATAGTGCTATTCCTGGTCAGAGAAGAGCATGGAAAACTGACAGTTTTCAGTACTCAGCAGAAAAGGCCCACATTTGTAATTATAATGTAAAGGTGTCTGGTTTTGCCATAATTGTCTTTTACTAGGAGGAGGGAAAAGGTACTAGTCTTCCAGTGTATCTGAAAAAAAAAAAAAAAAATATCTGAAGGTTCAGAAAATCCTTTGAGTCAAAATGGTCCATCGGTTCTGATCAGCTTTTCACTGAGCTTTCAGTTGTGACAGTAAGAGCTACTTACATCGGTATCACCACCTCATTCACCTTTTCCTCACCTCCCACAAATAGATTTGTATAGAAGACATTTTGGCAATTAAAACAAACATGAATATGAAGTCCCAAAACCCCTCCTGACCCTTGCTACAGAAGGAGAATTTAGCAACAGTGAATTTAATTTGCTCTTCCAAGCACTCAGAGTGAATTGAGGTTGACAGGCAGGGAAAAAAGATATTGCTCTGCTTAAAATGGTTCCCCTGCAACTGCTGAAAGCTCTTCCATGGTACTTCTCTCTGTGCTTTGGAACCAAGCAGTCAGAGCAACACTGGAGACTGGAGCACTCGGTTGGCCCATCAAGTACCTATAGGCAAAACATTTCTCATGTGCCTTCCCCAAGGTAATCTCCATCCACCTTGGCCACAATTTGAGCAGACCAGCTCTCCACACTTTGCAATTCATTCACCAAGTGTCCATGAGTCCTTCACCTGCAGATGCTCTACCATGTGATTTATATAAAATAATCAAAGTCTGAGTTCTTTTGATCGGATAGGCATGTCCTGTGGTATGTCTCCATACCCTTGGCTCCATAAACACAACTCCAAGGTCTCCTCATATTTCATTATAATTATGTTTATAAATCAATACAGCTAAAGCAAGAAACTCCCTCAGGATGTCATTGCAACTCAGCATAAGGGTAAATTTTAACTTGCGTATCTCATTGCAATACACCTATGAAACTATGCTACACTAGTACAGATGCCTCTGATTACACTTTCTAGAAACAGAAGAACTGAATTTGAAATATTTACCAGTGCAGGTGGACGATTTTTGACCCAGTCCCAGGCTTAATTTACCACGTAAGTCCTGACTAGCAGATACAGTATTTTTATTTCAGGCAGTGAAGGCTTTTTTTTGTAAATAATAATTAAAAAAATAATTTAGATATGTGTCCTTGATAAGTTATTTTTCTACAAGTATATAGTTGTATGCTTCAAATATCAATTATATATTTCTTTTAAATACATGGAATATTTTAAGTCTGTGATTAGTGCTGCATTAAACATTACCTTACCTGGGGCCATGTACTAACAAAGTAAACAGTAGGGTTAGCACAGCAAGTTTGTGTGCTTTTTTTTTTTTTTTAAGTCTTTGACACTTTTGATAAGGTTTATGACAGCTCCAGTTTTTCAGCAGAGAAGATTTTTTGATTCAGTATCAACCAAGACTATCACAGGTCATCTCAAGCATGGATCTGCTTTTAAAAAATGACCAGAACTTCTAATTCATAACAAGTGCCAACTCTATTTCAAATGTCTTAAATATTTACCTGTACATGGCAGTGTTATGGGATGCTGGAAAAGTACCATCCCTAGCCTGAAGATGTATAGCCTGCTTCTGGACTGCTGTCAGCCTCAATAATGAGTGTAGGAACAGAAAACCTCAGTAAGGCAGTAGATCTTTGATGACCCCCCCTCTTCCAACTCACATTTAAGTGGGTAATTTAAGTTGGACTCCCTTACAGGAAGATCTCCAAGGATCCAGATATGACAGTGATTGAATGGCCCTTTCTCTTCCTGATCAAAGAGTGAAGTCAAACTCTTCCTGTCTTTCAAGCAGTTGATTTTCCTCAGCTATCCACTACATGAATAAAATCCTTTGAAACAGCTGGTCCAAAAGGAAGTACATCTCACCTGTCAAGAGAGATATGGCAAGAATAGGTCTGCAGACTGCACAGGCTTTTAAGTGTTCATGAGCTTTTTGTGCAAGTATGAAAACATTATCCTCAGTTTCCAGATCAAACTGCTGCACAGACAAATGCTATCTACATGAGGGAAATCATACCTGCAGATTTGAAGAAAGAAGTCTCCCCCCTACCCTTTAAATTCAGGAACAAACAAAAGAGCATGTAAAAATCCAGGGTTAACAGAATCACTGGCAACAGTCTGTCTCCAAGGATTGTGTCAGCAGCTCGGGGAAGATCTGTGTGGATATAATCTCTAAGAGATCTTAGGTCATTTGAAGTGTAGAAGTCACTACTCATTTTCCACAGTAGATGCTACTTGTTACTTAAAACAGAATTCATCTGAGATCATTTTCATTCTCTAAATGCTCATTGTCCAATCTGAACTCATCATGGACTCCCCTTCCACTCAACGCAGAGGGACAAGCAGCTCCAAAGGGGGCTCTCGTGTGTCTGTGGGCACAGTGTCTGCAGCAGACTCCACGTCCAGCCTGCAGCCAGCTCAGTCTTACGTGTCTCAGTTGAACATTGAGATATCTCAACATGTATCAGTTGAACAAACTGATATTAAATACTAAAGGAAATATTTCTAAACAAGAAACACCAGCGCTTTTACATTGCAGAGCCTTGCTGGATATTTATACCTGATAGTTACACTTGACAGGTTTCCCCATTGTAGGAATACTACTTCAGCCAGCATCCCCCATACTCTTATGGGACTTGAACCCAGCTGCACATCAGCAGAAGACAGCAACTTAAATATACAGTTTGGTCTCACAACAACAGTATACTTGAATAAAATGTTTTGAGGCCAGGAAAGACCAAGACCCCAACACAGGACAAGTAAACAGGCTCTTCTGGACTTGTCTCTTTCACAGCCTGGGACAATTCAGCAGCTTTGCAGCAAGAGTAAAGTCAACAGAATGTCAACATACCACAGGTAAGTTTGAGAAGCATTCCCAGCTCCCACTGATGTTAGCAAGATACTTCTCTTGCAAGATTAACTCTTACTTCAGCACATCCCTGCACAATGTGATACTAAGGCCTCATTACCTCAACTAGAAAGCTTTGATATACCTTTAGCTTTGTAATCAACATAATGAGGACAATTACATTTACTACATGTTTTTTAGGGAGCTGTGTAGAGTCACTAATTGCTCTTAACCATGAAGATGAACGCTGTTCTCTCCCAAGTTAGAATACAATCATAAGGCCAAGCGGAAGCAGCCTTATTTAACACAGCTGTAACTGATCAGAGTAGACTTAAAGGAACAAAACAATCTCCTGTTGGATTACTAAAATAGGTGCAACACACAAACATTTGCAGAAGACAGTAAAAAAAAAAAAAAAAAGAGAAAAGAATGAAAGACACACAGGGAAAACAGAAAGACAAGCCAGTCCTGCTTTAAGTCAAAAACTACATACTCCTGAGAACTTGCCTCAATTCTCTATTTTGCTACAAACCTTCCTGTCAAAGCTTAATTTTAATTAATTTTCTTGCCAAAAAACCTCAACAGTGAAGGTACATCTTTGGGTTTTTTTGTTTGGTTGGTTTGTTTTTTTTCCCTGAACATTGCATGCTCCTGGAAGGAGGAGTCTAACTCTGGTATCCCTGGAGCTCAGGACACAAAGCCTGGCCCACAATCACAATACAAAGAACAAATCCAAATAGGGGTGTTTTGTGCATCAGAACTTACTTAGAAGCTCCTCAAAACCTAAGTGCTTTGTGTGAGTATTTCTTTCAGCAACACTTCATTCAGCAGCAGATAAGAACACAGTAAGTTTAACTCTGCAAATTAGACAAAACTTTTTATTAACAAGTGATAAAATTACTTTTTGTCCCACTTTGCTCCCATCACTCCTGTCTCTGCCAAGACTGAATCCCTTAGAAACATTTCTATAAAATGAATCCACTCTAAAATAATTCTCCTAAGGCATAATTACTAAGGAAGAACTTCCATCTATATTTAATTAAAGCTGAAAAAAATCTTACCATAATCAAAGGTAATTTAGAACTTCTACCAAGAACTTAGCACACGTTGCCAATGATAAATTTAAGGAGGTAGCCTGGGTTGGGTCCATCTTCTTAACAAATAGAAACATGGAGAAATTTCTATTGTTTTTCAAGAAAGAGTTTCAAGTGAGAAGCAGACTCCGCAATGTTTCATTCAGCCTCAACCTAATGAAGGCCTGACGTACAGCTCATTAAGAGACAAAAATCATTCTAGTAATCTTTGTGAGTTTTGTATCAGATTCTTTGAGAAAGCAGTAATTTCTATTTGTAGCATATTTTCAGACTAGCAATGCAAAAGTCATCTTGCCATCAGCATCAACAGTAAATTTTATACTCTTCAATGAGGACTGGATTTCAAAGGATGTTTGTTCCTCACTCAAACTTCAGGTATCTGTGTGGAAAAACAGCTGTTGGTAATACTTGACATCAGCATTGTGGTAAAAGGGGTAACTGACTTTAAAAATGCTGGTCTCTTCATAATGTCTAATTCTTAAGTGCCACAGTGAGGTTAGCCCTATGCAATGTTGGTGGAAAATATGATAATGGATAGAAGGTGATGAAATCATCTACAGTGCAACATGGGCAGAGTCTAGCTCACAAGGCGATCCTGAGGGTGAGCACTGCAGACCTCGGGAGAAGAGGACCTTAAGGCACAAGAACTACAAAATTCAAGGGGGATTTTGGCATCCTTTCAAATTTAAACATTATTACCAAAAAGCTACATTTTGAGGGCATTTATTTCTAGTTATGTCTGGGGAGTTTCTCCCCTCTTTTTTTAATTAAGCACCACATTTTTCTTTGCAAAGTTAGCACTTTTCACGTACGCTAAAAGCACAAAACACAGTTAAAAAGGGCTTTTTCAAACATTCAAAGTCCCTCCATCACTGTGCAGAGTTCCCAACAGCTCTAATAGTGAGGCAGACCTGGTTCAGAACCATTTATCGGGCAGCACTCCTGAAATATGTGCAAAAAAGTATTTGTGCATTTCCCCACATAATGAGTCCTCCTCCAGTACGAAGGAGTCCAATGTGTGATGCGTTCTCTAGGCTTACCGTTGTCAGCTCGCTTATTTGCTGTTTTAGCATTATTCAGCACCTCACACTGAGCTGCCCTTTCTTACTGTGAAGTGCTGCTGGATTTGTACTGCAGTGCTATTTGGTTTCCACTTAAAAAAAAGAAGAAAGTGGGGGGTTCATTCTGTTTTTAAACAGACAGGCGGCTTGTATCGTCAGAAAATGAATGCTTGGACGCCCTCAAAAGCAAAATTGCCATATTCTTTTTAAATAGAAAAATGGATTTCAGTATTATTATTCTTTGTCAGAGTTCAGAAAGCATTCTGTGCTACAGTGGTGAATTCAAACGGTTGCCTCTCACGCAGGGTGGAGTGGGTGCACAAGGGGAGTAAGGGACTGCCCAGGACCCTGCTGGTAACCTGGGCACATCACTCTCCCCACATTGCACTGCTTTTTTTTTTTTTGATCTCATCTGGATGCACTCCCTCTGGGACAGGTTGCCTAGTCTGTGGATTTTCACCACAGAAAGGAATTGTTCTAGTTGTCTATTCTGACTGCCCCCGAGTAGTTTAAAGCCATCCCTCGAGGTACAGTGCAAACAATCCTTCTTAATCTGTGGAAATCTCAGGGTTTTGATCCCCCCTTTAACATCTCACCCACTCTGCTCATTCGTCCAGACCTTTTTGCTCCCTCTGTCCAAACATCCCCTCCCTTTTTCATTCTGCAGACTGCCCTCCTGCATGTATCCCCTCAACAATCCCTTCATCTCCAGCACACACCTGGGCCACACATCCCTTCGGTTCCAAAAGTAATGGTGGTGGTTGTGTGTGGGCAGGACTGGTGATCTTTACAACCAAAAGGCCCATGGCAAGGCACATCCAGGCCACAAGTCTCTGGAGATAGTGCTCCCACTGTACAGACTGCTCCTGTTTTATTGCCAAACGTGGCTTCCCTTTAAACAGCTCCAGCAGCTCACCTGCAGCCAGCTGAAGTCCCATCTTCGACAGGAAAAGGGCACACATCCCAGATAGCATCTGTGGATCCTTTGTCACATTCAGTAGGTGATATTTATAGGCCAATTTTCTGAGCAGTTGTTTTGTTGCTAACATTTTGTGAAGCAGGTTGTATTTTCCAGGTTAAAAAAAAAACAACACAAAACCAAAAAACAAGCAGCACAAATGCTGCCGTAGCACCACATTACATGCTTTGGATATAGGATTTGCAAGACAGCTGAAATGGTAACCTCTGCTCCTCAGCTATTCCATCGATTCAAGCTGTTAATACTGCACACGCATGAACAGAATCCAAAACTAAGGCCAAATCTCCTAGAGCCAAGCCAGCTCCCCATCAACAGAGGTGGGATTTGTAGCAGCTTAGGATCAACAATTTGAAGGTTTAGTTTGAACGAGCAAGATTTTGATTTGGAAGCATTGGAACTCTAAGGGACACAGCAGATTTTCAAACCAAAACCCCAAATCCTAGCTCTTTAGGCTAGGAATGATCAGCACTTTTATTAAATTTACATGGCTATCGAGAGGCACAGACGCAGTCTTCCCTATTCTGACCCATATGGTGATGTCTTCCACAGCCACCTAACAGCAGGGCTCCCTGCAGCATGAAGTTTCAGGCCAAGTAACCTGGCTCCTGCTCCACTGATGCCATACACTGCTCCTTAAACCACCCTCCTCCTTCCCACAACCCTTCACCACCTTTATAGGTAAGTATCTGCTGGGCCACTGTATGCTCAAAACCAGTTTCTGGATGGCACATACCTCCAGGGGCTCCCCATGGAGCCTCTGACCCTGCTGAGACTGTCACAGTAGTGGTACCAGCACAAAGAGGTCTCCTGATGTGCAAGGCCATGGGGGCCAATACTGGTCCTGCAGGACCTGAGCAGTGGTCCTCTCCCAAGGTTACAATTCAGTCCCTAAATAGGACCAGACTAACCCAGCTGAGTGCTTTTACTAATACTAAGACATACACACAGTCAATAAACTCCCTGTTCTGTTCCTAAACATTGCTCTTCACTGGGAATCCCAACATACTCTAAGGCTAGGTCATGGCCTTTGGCCACAGATAGAAAACTGAGGCACAAAGACAAACCAGCTTGTCTTCTGCCATCAAACACACATAACTGTAACATAGGTCCTCTGAGCACTACAAGTTTTAATTCTTTTGCACACTGTGTCCAGAAGTGATCATCTTTAGAAAATGTGGCATCACTTCCATTTTCCAGGACAACTTACTTTAATCACAGGACAGAGCACTTCATTTCCCGTATCTTGGGCAGGATGAGCCACCCCAGTCTCTGTCTTAAGCTGGAACAATAAAGAAAATGAAAGCTGGCCTGATGTTTGCCCGATACCACATTCCACTAGATACTTATAAGCTCTCCAAAATATTTCCCTTCCCTACGTGCAAGGCCCCACGCAGCAGCTCCATGATGAGTACATGACAGAGCGGCAGGCCACCTGGTAATCAAGAGTCCACAGCAAGGCCAGACTTTTACTGAAACCTATTGCTGTATGTCAAGTTTCAAGGGCACATCTGTGGCCTTTTTCCCCACAATAGATTAGCTGCTCGTTACAGCAGGTCAGCAGATCCCAGCTGTCCAGGTAATGGCAGTTCTGTGCCGAAATTCATGAGGTCTGGCAGATTCAGATGAGTTCAGCTCATCCCAACAGACTTCACCGCAGGATCATTACACCTGTTGAAAGGGGTCCCACTTGGGAAGGAGCTGGAAAGGGCAATACAAGAAAGACTCAGCAGAGTGAGCAAGACCAAGCTCACAAGCAGCATCTGAGAAACATGGGACAGTCAGGACCATCCGAGGCCTGGCCCCTGGCAAAGCAGCACAGGGGGGTGTGAAGCAGTGCCCCTGGGACTGCAGCGCAGCTCTAGACCAGCCTCTGAGTGCTTTTTTTCCTCTCCAGGATGCAGTGGAGGACTCATCCCTGCCACCAGACACAAGCAGGTACACCTGTACTGAACCATACCAAGATTGCCAGCCTGGGCAATCTCTGCTCCACAAGGTGTTTCTTAGGACAGACACACCAGTCAACATCTGCTTCCCACTGCCAGAAGCCCACTGTTTGGTAGGGTAACCACCCTGGTTTGCCAGGCACTGTCACAGGCAGAGATCCCACCTCTCCTACCTTCCCTCCCTGCAAAGGAAAAATGCACGGTTCTTCTGAGATGAAGGCTCAAAGCAATCTCACTCACAGCACAGAGCAATTAGATTAAACACAATGACCAAATTAGCTGCAGATAACCTGTGTCGCTGTGGAGTGCAGACTGGGGCTACGTCTCCCCAGCACCACCAGCTCAGATGTATGTTTCCAAAGCAGGATTCCTGCATTAAGCCAAGTTCAGCAGTTACATTAACATAACCAGACAATCTAAAGCCTACTAAATTTGGAGCAAAAAAATTCCAGGTAGATGTACAGCTCTGAGCACAGTGGAGACCTGTTCTGAGGCTTCCACTTATTTCTCTGCCATAAATAAATCCGCCAAATGCCGCTAGTCCTGCTCCCAGTGTAACCTAATTCAAATTAATACAAAGCGGTTTCTGCTGCTTCCAAGGCAGAGACACTGCAAGGGAAACTTTTCTGCCAAGTTACTGGGTTCATTTACAAGGAAAACTTTTTTCCCCATTCATCTTTCCAGACTTGGTGGGCAATCTGGCACTCTCCAATCCAGCTGTCCAGCCTGCAGAGCCAAAGGGAGGCTCAGCTCTAAGACAGCGAAGGGATTTAATAACCAATTGCAAAATGCTTCTGCAAAATAAAAGCCTGCCCCTTAAATGGCTTGAAACATTTTTCAGGTGCAGCTTCAATCCAGGACATTAATCAAAACAACACAAACAAAAGGAGATTCAGCTTCTGAACAGTAATACAAATACATGCAGGCAATCCAAATAATTCTTGCTGCTTTAATTCCCTGGAGACGTAACTGCATATATTACACAAAGCTTAGATATCAAAAGTCCGTGTTTCCAAGCAATGAAATTGCTGCCATAAACATCCCTGGATCCATTTTTAGTACTACTCTAAATAGCCCATCTCCATCTTGTTCTGCTGTCAGGTTTCCAGCGTTTCTGTGAGCATCCTGACACTGTCTCACCTCTCCCCTTACCTGGGGGTACCACTCAGGGTTCCTTGGTCTCAACAGCCAGGGCCACATTCCCAGCACACCTTGGTCATCCCACCACCACCATTAGCACCTAGCTCTCTTCCCTTTACATCCTTCATGGCTTTACTTGCAACCATAAGTACCTTCCAAGTATAAACCACCCTTGTCTACCACGCTGGGTCCTTGTTTTAAGTCCTGGGTGCTTCTTCAATGTAATTACCAATGCAAGTCTGCACCAAGCTTCTGGCATTTCTGAAGTGTTCGTTAGCATGGTGTCCAGATATTAAGCAGTTAAAAGAGCTGTTCTAACCTTCCTCATTGTGTACTTTGAGCCTCATTAAAGCAAAATCCTTTCCTAAGACACTTTTTGTGATTGACTGCTCTTCAAATATTTGAAGAAATTTACAAACTAGTTGAGAATTTTGTGTCAGAATAATTTGCAGGTGGAAACTCATTTTAAGAGTTTTCCAGAGATCATTTTCAGATCCTCTTCCTTCTCTCCCTTCAGTATCTAAAAGGGAGTATGTACCAGGGGAAAAAAAAAAAAACCAAACCAAAACAAAACAACCCATATTCAAATCAATATCTGCCTAGTGAAGCTAGCAAGTGGCATCCAAGCAGGCTGATGGAAGTAAAGTGCTCCAATTTTCTCCTCTCACCTATACAGCCTCCTTTCTTTTAATTTCACTCATGGCTTTCTGTGGAGACAGCCCTGCCTGTGTCCATCTCTGGCAACTCAGCTGAAGGGCTCTTCTTAGCCCCACTTTCTATCTGTGGACGGACTGGGAATGAGACATGAAGCTTCTAAGCAAGCAGCAAGAACTACATATCATTTCAGTTGTCCCCCAAATCTTTTAACCATTTGGAAAAAAACCTTTTCACATACTGCTAATTATTTTAATATTAACAAAAGACGATCCCAAGCAGTTTGTATATTGGCTTGTTTAGGATGTTATCAATACCACACACAAACCAATTATCATGGCTTCTGCTCAATAATCACATTCTGCGTTGGCTTACAGGAGCTTTTAGAGTCAGAGGCCATCAGCAGGTACATCAACAGAATACTGAAGTGTTATTGTGCTGTTTTCTATGATCTCCCACATGAGAAAACTTCACCTTCTCAGAAAAATGCTTTCCTGTTCTATGCTTTGACCAATGTGATTTTTCTAAAAGAAAGCATTGACACTACATATTCATAAGTGTATTTCAATATGAAAAAGCTGAGCAGGTACAAACTACCAGTCAGCAACTCAGCCAGCAGGAGCCTTATTATTAACCACATTATTCTTTCAAGGAATGAACCCCACAGCCCTGCAATGAATTTCAGCAGACTTAAGTAGCTCCATTCAGTCAATGAGATCCCACAAATATTTACCTCTCTTCCTGACTCAACCTTTACTCTAAGCATCCCAAAAGACTTTTAAAACTTCTTTTGCCCAGACCTGCAAACCCTTCCTTATCCAAGCAGTTCTTCTTGCATCCCTATTCTCTAAAATCGCACTTACTCAGATAAGCAGAATTTAACTGGCTCAGTGAAAGAATCGGTTTTCCACCACCGATGCATAGCAGCAGTTTAACAGTGAAGATCAACAACACAAGAAGCTGGCATAAAAAAAAAAAAAAAGAAGAAAGAATGAAAAGCATGACATATAAATTCAGCTGGAAAAGGGAAAACAAACAAATATTGAAAACCAGTTGGGTCAAAGAGGCTGACTTCGAGTGATCTCACACAGATTACACATAGCAGAAAAGGCAAGACTATACTGTCAGTAAATAGCTACTTTAGCTTTCAATTAACTGCCTGTTCATTGCTCATTTTCTCTGCAGCTGCAAGCCCAAAAGCCAGACTCCGCATCTGCAGCGTAATTCTTGCACCCATGGATTCCTCCAGCAGTAAGTGATGCTGCTTTGCATTTTCACCCTACAGTCAGTTTATTCCCAGCTTCAGCTGAGCAGCACGCGAGGAAGCGGCAGAGTCGCTCAGAGGAGTTTCTCACTGTGCTTTATCCAGCCTCTGACTGCAACAGGGAGAAAGTGTGAACTCCTGAGCTGACTTGATAACAAGCTTAACCACGGCAGGAATCCTGCCTAAAGGGTGCAGATGTAGCGATACGTGTACTCACATGCATTCAAATCGAGGAGGGTACCAGATATGCTCCCCATTCCCTGATCCCCAGCTGAAGCCCCCTCTTCAGCCACCTCCTTCTTTGCAGTGAGCAATTCCCCAGCTGCTCTCCTGGAGTGCAATGTGCTCACCAGCCTCACTTAAAACAGGGTACCAAGGTGCAACTGCATGATCTCCAGTCTGTGGGAGTCCCAGAAGGCAGTGTGCACAAAAGCTGGAACAGCTGAAAATCCTACAAAACTCTTCCCAATCGGACAGGCTGTCAGCAGGAGGAATTACATCAACGGGAGCTGCAGCAGAGTTATCAACACAAAAGACCTGGGGTCAGCTAACTGGTTTTGACAGGCTCTCCTTGGCCTTAAGCACAGAGAAAATTCCAAAACCCACACTTTCCTGATAGGAATGTGTCTGGATGAAAAGGAATGATTGAAAAGGAGAAAGGGATATGGGCATCCTTAGGACAGCATCAGACTAGACCAAGTGATTTAGGAGCCTCGATCGCAACTGCTCTTTCCAACAGTGCCCGCGTTGGGTGCTTGAACTCCACCACCCGTCTCAGCTCCATCATTTCTAAGCAATAGGTCTGCACTATCATGCTCTGGTTTCCACAAGCTTTCCACAACAAGCAAGGCTTTTTGTAAGCTGCCCTGTGAGCGTGCTGGTGGATGTGTCTGCAGGCTGCCCCTCTGCTGCACCACTTGAACCTACTGGCTGACTTGGACCAAGCTTTACAGCTGCAGTAACACAGAAAAATCTCTTTAAAAAGCCAGGCAGCTAGGCAGAAAAAGAGACATCCAAGAAACATCCCCTGGGACTGCCCTTTCTACAGGAAAGGCCAAGATTACCTCTTATTGAACACCTGTGAATCCTGGAGAGAGAATTAGAAAGAAAAAGAAAACCCTCATGAAGTCCTGGCCCAGGGGGAAAGTTTCAATCAGAGCTGGCAATGAACCACAAGACAGAGCCATTGGAAACCAAGCTCCATTACTTCTACTGCACACAGAACTACTTGTTTAAAGTATCTCTTACCTGAAGATCTCAGCAATTTAATTAAGTAAATGGCCCTCAGAGGTAGGTAAGTATCATGATGCTTATGTTACAGATGGCTTGCACTGAAGCACTGAGCAGTTAATTGAGTTACCCGTGACCACGCAGGAGGCACAGCCCAGGAACCCACGAGTCCTGCCTTTCTGGTCTTTTTCTCAGCCTAATAAAGGCACTCAATTTGATTCACATTTGCAGGTCTTTACAGCAGTCCCACAGTACAGAACTCAGATAGCCCCATCTGCACAGGAGGCCAGTCGGCACGCTGCGATGAAACTGCCAAGTCCTGCCTCATCCTGAACCTCTTCCCACTTTGGCTCAATCCAAAGACAGCCATCTCTCACAGCCAGTTTGCTCAGCCCCACCTCTGCTCTGCTTTTGCATGAAGGACCACGGCCACATGAAGGCAAAGGCTTTACAGCTGGGTGCAAAAGCAGTCCTAAACATGGGGTATGTGGCAGTTCACCCACCTCTAACTATGAATCTGGTGTCTGGCAGGCCAGCTTCAGCCATCCTGGTGCCCAGGCTCTGGAAAGCAACCTCCAGGGCCAGCCTTTCTGACTCACTGCACATATGGACAGCGAGTCTGGCCTTGGATGCAGTCCCAAAACTCAGAGCAGATGGAGTTCCTCCTGCAGATGTCCAGGAAAGTGATAACAAAAGCTTGTCCATCTTTCAATCAGCTGTCCCTGATAATTAGGACTTCATTTTCATTTTAAATAATTCCATCATGTCAGGTCTATTTATTGCCAAATCGTGTTTTTTCTTTTCAGTTTCCAGCCCCGTGATTTTTCTTGGGCTTCAAAGCACTCAAAGCTGAGATTTACCTGAAGTCAGAGCATTGCTTCCCAGCTGGCTAGAGGTAGGTGGATAGCACCTCTGAGACCAAAAATAAAACTATAAGAGAATGAAAAAATAAAACAGATCCTCCCATTCCTAACTCTACATCTTCCTGTGCCATAAAAGATGTTAAATGTTAGTCACAATCTGCCTCTCCTAGCAGCTGGAAAGCTGGATTGCACATAACTAAAACAAGGCATCAGATATGTCTTGCAGGAAATAATTTCAGTCCTCGTGAGAAATGAGAACTGTGGAAGAACACACCTCCAGATATGAAATCTATTGTTCATTAAAATAGTACTGCTGGTAACATCATTATGGTTAAATAATAGCTTTAGCAAAGAAAACAGCAAGGTATACAAACAGCTAAGGGATAAAAATCAAAGGATCTGTGTATTGAGTAAATATGGGAGTGTGTCAAATTATAAAGATGAAACAGGTCAGAAAACTAAGTGAAGAAACGCGTTTTGATTCTATTAGACTGCATAAATTTGACACTAAAAATGGAGTAATCTATAGCTGAACTACGCAAACTGTGGGATGACTGACAGTGGAGAACAGGCTCTTGTTGAGCTATTTAAATATTTATGCTCTGTTAGGCTACAGAGCTTCTGCAGCCCATGGTAGAAGTTAACTGCTGGGTTCCAACCCTGCACACAGAGCTGGAGCTAGAGACATGTCCAGTCACCCAAAGGCACAGCAGAGCACATCAGCTTCCTTATCTTGTCCCATGGCAGTATGTGGGGCTCTTCTGATGGAAAAAGCCCATCACTAATGCCGTAGCAGGGCAACTGCAGCATTCCAGTGCTTAAAAAAAAACCAACCAAACAGAAAACCACACGTCAATCCCATTCTCAGCCTCGCATTGTTATTTGTTTTATTAAAGTATTAATAAAAAATAATTGCAAAGTAATAAAACCCCAGTTGGATAAACACTAGTTGACACATCCATGGAGATTTAACACTACTGAAGTGAGATTTGTTCAGTCTAATGCTCAGCTCCAATTAAACACAAGGGATGATGGTTTCTCTGCAGCTAATCCTCACCTAGCTCAGTCATTCAGAAGTTAAGGGGAAGATTGGTTTTTTTAAAGTTACTAAAGATAGAATTTTACATCATCTTTGAGAAAAGGAAGGAGGCACATTCAGTGTCACTTCAAGCAATGTCAGTAACAAGTGGATGCAAAGGAGAATTTCTTATTATGTTGAAGCAAATACACAATCACATTGAGTAGCTGCTGCTTAAGACTCAGAGACATCTCCTGGATTATCAAATTTGTTCTTAAAGATATTCTGTTCAAGAGGAGAAAAAAGGGTGAATAAAAAACTCCCTAGACTGGAATTGTCTCCGAGTGTAGAACATTTCACTCAGAGCTGTTGAGAGGGGTCTTTTCCTTTGTATTAAGCCACGTGTGTGCTTCAAACAGCAGCGAGCTGCTACAAGCTCAAAGGCAGCACCCTGACCTTCTGCATCAGGGTGCCTGAAGGCAACATCATCTTCTGGACACAAGTAACATGGGCAAGTCCAGGAACCGTGCTGTGTTTACGATCTGGCTCCTTGCAAGAAAAGCCCAAATTCTCAACAGGCTGGGGGTCTGCCTGGCTGGGGAGCTGCTCACTCAGCACTTGTTAGATAAAGCGTACAGTTTTAGGACCTCCAGTGCAGGGAAGTTTCAGATAAATTGGAGGGAGTTCAGGGCAGAGCTGCCTGAACAGCGGGGCTGGAATACCTCTGCAGAAAGGCTACAGGAGCAGGTCCTGCTCAGTCCAGAGAGGAGATGGATTTGGGGGGCCCAAGAGTCACCTCCAGAGCCAAAAGGGAGCTCATCAAGAACAGACAGGTTTAACACAGTTTGACATGGTGGGACAACTGGAGAACAGACATAAGCTGAAACACAAGATGTTCAGCCTGGACACAAGGGAAAATCATTTCCCACTGTGAGGACAGCCAGGCAGAGAAGTTCCGTAGTCTCCATCTGGGGAGGTTTTCAAGAACCAACAGGAATAGCTCTGATCTACCTGGCTGGACCTCGAACTGCCCCTGCATTGAGCAGGACATCAGATTTGATACTTCCTGAGGTTCCTCCCACTCTGAATTATGGTTTTTTGGGGCACCGTGTTGCACAGCAGGAAGTCCAAGTTCAAATGTGGGAGCATGAAACCGAAACCTCAGTTGCTTCTCGTGGGTTTTATGTGTAGGCTGGTGGCTGAACTTGTGGAATTCCAGCTATTCTTTGGACCCAGAGTTGTATTTGCCTTAACGAGCAGGCATGCATGCATTTATATCCACACAGGAGAAGGGGAAGCCATTTCATGTGTCATTTTTTTCCATTTTAGCACAGCTGGAACTATTGTATGTTTTGCTTTCTACAGTGCAGGAGTGAGCCTGCAGCACTGAAGGCCACACTTGTACCTTCTTGTAACAAGGACCAGCCCCTGAACTAGCCTTTGTCACTGTTCTACCAGGTCCACAGATGTTCAAGTCATTCTTTGGGATTTGTTTTTCCATGAATCACGGAGTGCTGCACATTGTGAGATAACTGGCCTTAGGTTCCCAACCAATTTTGTGATTAGATGAGCGCTTCTTACTCAGCTCAATCATACAAAATGCAAAAATCCAAGTATGTCAGCCAAAAATGGCAGGTAACATTAAAGTAGAATCTATCATCTGGACTATCAACACCTGTATACCAATAACTACACAGACACATCACAATCTTAGCTTGCAGTTAATTTCAAAATGACACCAACAGGAGAGGTGGCTAATTGGTGCAAAGGAAACAAAACTAAGTTGGAGACAGCACTTCTGTGTCTCTGGAGTGAAGCAAGGGAAAACCCAGCTCCCTTTTCCTAATGTGCTCTGAATCATCTGCTTCTATGGATAATTCAAGAGTAGTGAATAATCTCAAGTCAAACTTTTTCCGTATTATTCGACTGCTCACAGGTTACTTCAGTTCTTCAGCCGAATCTCTTCTCTGTCACAACCCCTACTGCCCCTTCCCAGCATCACCCAAGCAGCCTGCCTAAAGTCCAACCGCCACAGTCACACTGATGGCTTAACACCAGAGGATGGAGGCACATGAACCACAGCTTATTCCTTGCCTCCACTGCAAGTCTCTGCTTTCCTTATTTCTGCCTCTCAGTCCTTCACTGAATGTGGGGAGAGGAAAAAAAAAAAAAACACCAGCAGCTTCATGCAATTCATGTTGATCATGAGGAACTGACCTCCCAGAAAGAGCTCAGCTGGTCCATAGCTGGGAGGCCTGTGCTCCTTTCTGCCTATTTCATTTTGATAGACCAAGACTCCCCGGAGTTTTACTAACATATTTATGCACCCGGTGGGTTATCCCAACAGCCACCAATAAATCTTATTATCTTTCCTCCACAAGTCTTGATAGCACCAAGTGATTGATGCACTAAAACTTAGTATAAACATGGAGATAACCATCTGCCATTCTTTTCCTTCCTTGTCTTTACAGCACCAGCAGTTTAGAAGTGACAACCCATTGTTTCACTTTTAGCACATCTGTTCTAAAGCTGCCTGAATAACAACAGAGGCTATGCAGGAGCATTAATCTTTACTTCTTGGGGGAAATAATGGCATTACAGCTCATCCCCCAGCACAGCCCCCCTTCTTTTTAAAGGGAAAGTACATGGGTAGCACTCTCAAAGTTGGGGATGATAGATGCCTAACAGCAGCACCTAAAGCTGTGGTACCCAACTTCTGGCTCACATAGATCAGTACACATGAGACTAAGGCCATATGAAGAATTCACAGCCTCCTTGAGAAGGGAAAAAATTAGCCAGTCCAGAGTATTCCATGCTCTGTGCTTTTACCTACTGATCAACGAGGTACACAGACCCCTGACCCAGACACTCCACAAGTAGCATACACATCCCATGGAAAGCTGCTCCTCAAAGAACTCCAGTCAGATGGGTATCAGTGGAACAACTTATTAGAGGTTGCCCAACAGGGTCAGCAAGCTATGAACCAGAGCAGGTGCCCTAATTCCATTTGTGGTAGAAACAGAGATATCAATTCCCCCAGCATATAGGCACCTGAAATCCATGATCACTTGGGTCTGCTAGAATAGAAATTACCTGGCAGAGAAAAGAAAACCCTGAAGGATGTAGTAAGAGCTATTGCTTCAAATCCGAGCACTTGAGCAGATTTTCCCCTACTACTGAAGTGCTCTTCAACAGTTTCTTAGACTCTGTCCAACCCTGGGAATGGGCAGGACTGAACATCCCTCCCTAATCCCCTCCAACACTTGGAACCCATAGCTCATGCTCAGAAAATCCACAAGCATACAAATACATACAGTCCTTCAATGTCCTTTCTCATCCGACTTTCTTTGGTCCACAACACATGACAAAAGACAGCCATATATAGAAGTGAACTCAAAGCATAAGAGAATGCACAGCAAGCACTAAAGACTAGTTTATGAGAAAGGATCAAAAAAAAAAAAAAGAGAGATATTCTGCCAGAGCCCGATGCTGCGCTGCTCTCCATAGGATTCAAAAACCTGAAGCAGAGTAAGGAACTCAGGTGGTGGCTGCAGGATAAGCCTGGGTTAAAAATACATCCCAGCTTGAAAAATTAAATTTGTTTGATCCCAAACAAGAACACTATGATGGGACAGGAAATTGAACAAAAGCATCGCGGTTTCCAGCACTGGGAGGCATCAGTCATTAATCAATCTTCTGACTCAAAGAACAAACAAAAAAGTGGAAAGTAAGTGAAGTATCAATATCACTTTCCCTTCTGATAGTTCTCTTTGTTATTAGCAATGAGAGTTAGTCAGAAAACCTTTCTTTCCTAGGAAGACACATCATAGAGAAAAATAATCCCTCTCTGAAAATGCTTATTGAAATTTCTTGATTGAATTTTGATTTATTTGATTTCTAGACTGAGTTTTCCTTTGACCTTGTTTGAAAAAAGACTATTTCTTTACCTTTCATTTCTAAACAGCATTTAGAGCATATGTGGAGAGCACAGGAAAGAAAGGGGAATAAGGACTACTTTCACATTTTCTACTTCTTAAATATTTACAGTAGAAAAGCCAGGAAAAGGTAGATGCAAAAATCCAGCAAGAAAAACAGGGTTAGGATGATGTTGTTTTTTAATTGAAATCAGAAACAGGAGTTTTAGCCAAAATTATAAAAAAAAGCAATAAAGTGACTGTTTTCATCTTCACATGACTAAAGTCACATGACATGACATGTGACATAAGTCATGTGAAGTCATCACATGACTAAAACATACAATGCTGTCAAAACAAACATGATTTTGCAGTAAATGTTCTCTTCACTTCCAAAAAGTATGTATTAACATTTGAAATATTTAATATTGAAAGAAAAAATTAATTTATTTTTTTTAATCCCTAGATATAATTAAAACAGCAATTCTTCAGTTCCATGTGGTTTAAAGGAAAGCAGATGTCCAGTATGACAATAGTTTACCACACTGGAGAATAAACCATGAAGCCAGTAGGAATTTATTGGGTAAATACCATCACCACAAATTTGCCTCCCCTTTTACCTTGGTGATAAGTTAAATATACTCAACTGAGGAGATTAAGGAGTGCATTGAAGTACACAGGAAGGCTGAGCATGAAAACAGATTAACTTCTCCTCACTGGCAATTCGGCCAAAGTTGGAGGTGCGTTGTGGACAGCAGGGGATGGTGTTGCATCGTGGTAAAATTCATCTCTGCTTTTCCTCTACGATTTTAGGGCCACAAAACCCATAAATATTTGCTGTAAAGTAGAGCAATCACCAGAAAAATGTCCCAGGATCAGGAGGGAGCATCAGCTCCTTTCCCACCCCAGCAGAGACAGATGAGTGCTGGTAAGAAGCCAGCACAAGGCGGCATTACCCAGCCTATCACTCAGCATCGTTGGTAATAAAATAAACCCAGGCATTACAGAAACCCCCAAAGAAACTTATTTTTTTAAAAAAAAACACCACATAAAAGATTCTCATCCTGAAGTGTTTATTTCTATTTAGCTGTTTTTCAGTTTTGCTCAGTTCCCGCCACAGACTCTAGAGCAGCAGGGAGAAAGCACTTAAGCTGTCAGCTCTGATGTGCCGCGCCACACTCACACCTACGAGAGCCACAGGGGTGCACAGCTTGCTGACAACCTCAACAGAAACAAACAGGGCACCTGAGCTGCTGGGTTTAAGGCACTGGTGGCTTAGGGGTCATTTCAGCAAGACCCAAGGGGTTTGCTTTGGCATCTGAAAGGAAAGAGCTCGCCAGGAGCATCCTCTCCCAGAGTAATCATCCACAGCATTAGCAGAAAGTTAAACACTTCGCTATTCCAGCCGCACACAGCATTTTAATCTATTAGTGGAAAATGAGATGCCTCCATCCATATTACAAGAGCACACACATTCCCCTGCCCATATATAAAGCCCTTTCATTTTATGATCAGTACAATAGTTCTGTGATAGAGTAGGCTATAATATTTTATTAATGTTAAACTTGTCCACCTGGGAATCTATACAAATCACTGTAATTTTGTCTCACTAATGTTTGTTATCAATCTTCTCTTCTCAATAAAATGGGAGCAAAATATTGCAGAAGTCCCTCTTACAGAATTTATTCTTTCTCTTTTCTTTATTTTTTCCCCCCTTCTCTCTCCCCCTCTTGTCTGGGCTTCTGTCCAAAGTCACAATGAGTTGAGAATAGGATGTTCAGAAAGTATTTTATAATTCTTTAATCACCACACTTTGACATACTTTAGTCATTTGGGCTGGAGCATTTTGATATAAGCAGATCCCACGTAGAGACAGAATCAGGTCAGCAAGGCAATTAATCATCTCCGCATTTACACTCTCAGCAAAACAATGCAAAAACAAAAGAATGGAGAGAGCAGAGGGGAGGAGGGCCACCATAACCGCGCTCTGATGGGCAAATAATTGGCTTGGCTTTGCTTCTGCAGTCACAGCGGAAAGGTGCACGGCTCTCATTATTAATGTACTCGCACAGCCAGCCTCTGGGAACGCTCAGCAGCAGCGTGTGGGTGGCTCAGAGTGTCCACTAGCATTTCAGCATCAGACTGCTGCAATTTTCCACGCTTAGCTCTTCTCCTTGCATTGATAGGGGCTTTGTATCCTAAAACAGGGAGTTTGATACCTCAGCTTGTAAATACCATGTAGTGCCTAAGGCTTGATAACTACAGTTTTGTGCTCGCATTTCAAGAAACTCGATGGGAGAAGTAACAGTACAGACTCATTTATGCAGTTTTTCCACAGAACAGCTGTATTTCCCAGTGTATGCTACCCCATACATGCTCCCCTGCTTTCACCTACATGGGATGCAATTTCATCGGTGGTTTTGGTTTTAAAATTCTGATTAATAATACCCCTCTACCTACCCTGTTGATCTATTTTTCTGTGAGAAGTACATAGGAGCAGTTTGCACAATAGCATGAGCAGGCTGCCCAAAATGTCTTGCAAATGGTCTTGAAATTAAATCCCACCAAAAGAAATACCATTCTCCCCTTTTCCACTCTAGGACCTCTGGGAAAGAGATTTTGTTGCATCCAGGAGTAAGCTCAGCACAGAAGGGGTATGTGCATGGAAACCCAGGAATCCAGCAGCACCCTTGATCTTTTTAATGCTTGGCCACTCAGCTGAGAGACACCCTCATAGGAAGAATAAACTCACCAGCACAAAGATGATGGTGAGACAGAGATCTATCCAGTACAAGGTAGATCTAAACAGGGCATGAGCAAGTCCAGGGGTGATAATTCCCCCCCGTTCATGGGGACTGGAGCATGGTCAGTACTTCTAGAATATGTAACCTAGACTAAACACTGAAATGAAAGGATCACAGGGCACGAAGTTTGGGGATCAGTTCTCATGATGCCTCTCTTCCACATGGCAACAGGTTTCCTCAGCCAAACACTTTCAGAAAAGCACTTTCCCCAGACATTATCCTTCTCCTGTCCCCACAAAACACATTCACATGCTGACTTACGGGAATCCAAAACTTACTCTTGAGAAATCTTCTGGTTTCCGGACACCTGCTCTGACATCCAGTGGCCTGGCTTTTTGCACACAACATCACACACACAGAGCTGTGCAAGCTCAAACGTTTGAAAACTTGGGAAGAACTCAGAAATCACTTTTCACCACATCATATGGCCGTTCAGAAAGTTCACCGAGCAATTTCTCTTTCACTGCAGCACTCTTTCACTGAATTCCTCTCTTCTAGCCCCATAGATCAAGAAGCCAAGAAATGAGCTCCCCCCAGTGCCATCGCTGCCCTGGTACTGCCAGTAGTAAGTTCAGTCAGTTAAGAATTACTTGTACAGAGCCAAGATCAATAAAGCTATAGTGTGGCAGAGGCAGCTCATGCAGGCTCACAGGGGGCATAACTAGGAGTGATGGGCTGAAATTAAGCAGAAGGAAAATTTTGGCTGAATAGCAAGAGAAATTTGCTTTGCTAATGGGTCAATCAATTAGACCAAGCGCACACCTCTCAAGGGAAACATGCGGGGAAACCTGTCACTAGCATTGCTTAAAACTGAAGTGAAGGAGCTCTGGAGGTTGTCACTGCATAAGCAATTCTGCAGTTTGCATTTCAGGAGCACTGCGATTCCCTCTAGCCCATGGGATCAAAGCTGAAGCTGTCCAGCTTACGCTACCTGCAGAGGTCTTAATAACCCTTTTGTATCTATAACAAGTCCACGTTCCCAAAGGTAATATAGCTCTGTTCTCCCTCCCGTCATATTTAATCCTCCCAGACTCTCAGAACAGCATTCATCCAGCTAACAGTCCTTCAATTTTAGGGTGTTAATTATCTGAAATATAGCTATCTTATCATCTATCGTTGATAGAGCAAGCTACTGAAATGGGAATTTATGATAGAAAGTACTTAGGTCTGTACATTAGCCATCCAGAGAGTCTGGAATACAAATTGTCCTATTTTTAAAAAGCTATACACATCCTGATTGAGTTACCTGTGAGACCTTAGTTTCTTAAAACACTAATTCAATTAACTGCAATCATGTGGCCATGCCATAAAAGACCTTTGCTTGTTTACCAAGCAAAACAGAGACTACAAAAGGATAAGACTTTTGTTTCTTAATAGAAGGCAGCAGTGCAGATACCACAGTGCAAAAATTAAAAGATTATGTTGGCAGAACAACAAACAAATAAACAAGATCTAAATATAATTACGTTGGGCATTAAGGAAAGATTTTTCAATGGACGGGTCAGAAAGATTTAAGTGTTCTCCAGCAAATATTGTGAAGCAAACCATTTAAAAGCAACAGTAAACCAGATCTCGGTCCATCAGTGCAGGGGCTACGTGCTTCCCACAGCAGCAGGGATCAGACCTCGTTGACTTAAGAGACCATTACCTGCTGTGTTCTCACAGTATCATTGCTTTTCCATAGGGGGATCTGAACCTTGGCCTGCCAGCACGGTGCTCCCAGCAAGAAATTACTTACTATTGAAGGAGGAGCACAGGGAAGACAAGAGCATCAGTGATGTACAGCTACAGGAACAGCACAAAAATGCAATGGGTGAGAGTACCAGAGAAACAGGGAAAAGCCCATAATGCAGCAGAAGAAGTAAAAAGCTGGAGATAACTTCAAACTAGAGGTTTCAATAGGCCCTACACGTGCAAATTTCCTGGACCGTGCTCAGGAGGCCACTAATCTCATCAGGAGGAGTTGCACTGATCAAGCCCTGCTTGTCCTGAAATTGCTCGGGATCATGACTACTCTCTAAGCCTCAGATGTGCCTTGAAGTCAGTCTTCTGCTAACAATGATAATGCCTCTGCTTTTTCTTGAAGCTATAGAGTATTCTTCATCCTAAAAAGATCATGAAGGTCAAATATCCCATTCTTCATCCAAATTTCTCAGACACGCTAGTCTAGATTGACTCAAGGCGCTAGACGTGCCTATCTCCTCGGCTGCAAATTGTTTCTCGGCTGTTGCCCTTGTCCTATTGATGTGACAGAACCTGCCATGGCCAAGGTACCATTTTGACATTTGAATCTTTGTCTGCTTGCCCCCTTTTAAATGGTTCACTGCATTTCTTGAAGGTACCTTTTCAAACAAGGCATAATCCCCCAAGCGCAGACTCCAGGCTGCTATAAGTTAAAAAACAAACAGGTTGTCTAGGCACATTTTCACTTTAAACTATAGCTAGAAATCAAAAAAACAAGTGAAAATCCACAAGATTTTGCATATTCAAATCAGGGAAGAAACTAATACCTCTGTTTCCCCAATAGATGGTGCTGATAATGTCTCTTAGATATTCATAAATGAAAAGGTGGGTTTCTTTTGAGGCAACGCTGCAGTGAGAGAGCTGTGAAATGGGGCAGAGAGAGCTAAAGCTAAGAGCAGAGTCCCAGCAGGAGCCCAGGGGATTCCCATAATAAAGATGTGAAATGAGAATTCTAGCTCACCCCAGCTGTAGTGCTGGTGCTTTCTAATTTTTTTTCATTAAGTGTTCAGTTCCTGAAACCTTTCCCAAGTCTTTGCAGCAGCTTTGTCCTTATGTGAGTAAGGATGGAAAGTGTTAAATTGGTAAAGGCTTTTGGGGGAAAAAATATACTGGCTTATCAAGGAAAAACGGCAGGAATAACAGTTTCCACCTTCTGTCACTCCTCTGAAACGACTACAACACCCAAGTTGTAGAAACAACAGTTGCTTAGCGTGAGCGGGTATCAATCAGCAGAACAGTATGCTTTCACTAAAGACCTGTTGGAGTTAAAAATATTTTACAAACTTCCCTGTTTCCTCCTTCCCACCCCCTCAACTTAATAAACAAGGATCTGTTTAAATATACCTCAGTGTTAGAAATCTACGTCAGGGCTTGAGAACTGGCTAGTTAAGAAAGAAATTCACTTTCCTAATTTGGACAAAAAGCAAGACAACATAATGTGGTAAGTAGAACAAAACTACTGAGAATAATTGCAATGTTAACAATTTCAGTTGTTTCAAGAACTCTTTAGAAGACTATTACCTTGGCTGTGCCCAATTATTTTTTTTTTTTTTTTTTAGCACACCAGAGCTGTTGGTATTTGTCCTACAGCTTCTCATCCTATTCTCTATCCTCATCCAGGCTATTATCCTACATCCACAACATAGTTTTGTCTCAACTTACATTCCCAAGCGGCTGTCTTAAAACTTTAATATTCCTGCTGTATTTTCTTAACTCCAACTTTGTCAGCCACAAGGGCTATTCAGTTGTATCAGATCCTAAGCAGTGCCAAAGCAGATGTTAAGAGCAAACAACATGGTCGGGTCATTTTTAAGCACTAGATAGTTTATTCAGCTGCAGTGGTTTATGCATTAGGACTTGAAAGTAATGGGAAACCCAGGCAGTCAGACACAGGTGGAGTTTTAACAGCAGAAGTGCCATGGTCTGAAATGTAATGTTTTCTTCCAGGGAAGCAAGGGCAGGGATCAGTCAGAAAACATCCCTGTGGAACACATACCAAAAGGAAACTGCATTCTGCCATTCTCTTCTCTCCAGACAAAGCAGCACTCATGGACAACACCGGAAGGGTACGACTAAAGACCCTCTTTGCAGAAAATGGTCGGCACAGGACCAAAACACGCTATCCTTTGCCTGGCACTTCAGGGAGGGGTACTATCTTGAGACACACAGGCAGCAGGTCTTCCCTACCCCATATAAGTGTTAAGCACTTTGTAGCCAGTCCCAGTGCTCCCTGTACTGGATGTAAGAATGTGGGGAAAAAAAAACAAACAAGGAAGACCAGCAGACCCAGGCAGTGAAGGCATGCACCTCAGTACATGCAGTATTCCTCATACCATAGAAATTTGCAATTTCACAGCTCAAGCAGCTATTGTTCAGCAAGGCTACTTCTTCATTAAACACTCCACAAGATCCAAGTCTGAAGAGAAATACACTACTGGAAGTGTTAGGCACAATAATCTCCACTCGCTAGTCTCTTCCCACTCCCACAGGCAATGAAGGCTCAGGGTGTGAACCTTAACTGGCCACATCAACCCATGGGCATGGTCCTATAGCAGCCTCAGCCACCCTATCCCCTGCTAAGGTTGAGCTTTCCCTGTAGCTCCCAAAACACAATCCCTATCCCTTCCTAGCACCAGGAACAGACAGGACGAAGTTGGGACAATAGGAGCAGTTGCTTAGATGAGTTTCATGGAACCAACCACTGCAGAAATGGTCCTTATCCGATTCAGTGGACAATTCCATGAATTAAAATTAATGCTTCTTGCTGAGCTCTGTTCAAGCTGACTGTCATGCTCAGAGAACAAAAATCAAGGGAGTAGAAGCAACATCCAGAATAAGGCTCTGGAAAGAATTACATATGACTAGAATAAGTGCTTCGCTGATGAACACTAGAGCTTCCCCCTCTACCTTCACTTCTTACAAACAGTGTATTTTAGTGCACCACAGCCCTTGAAAAGATTTAGATTCATGGGTCCCATGGGAAGCCAGGCAAGGATTTTAATATGCTACAACTCAGGAAACTGAGTCACAACAAGGCACAGGGATTTTTCTGAAAAACACATAGGAACTCTGCAGCAGAGCAGATCACTGAACTGAGATTTCTCAAGCCTCAGCTCAGACTCACAAGCGTGTGAACTGTCCTACCTCCCTTCTGCCTATGAGACAGCTCTCCCAAAGTAAATACACGTACACCTGGGTATGAAATCAGATGCAAATCCCTGGCTCTACAGAGCTCAGAGGTATTCCAAAATTAGCATGAGGGAAGGGAAGAATGCTCTTGAGCTGCAAATGAATAGAAATCAAGCTAATGTACAGCATATATTGCCGATTCTCACATGCTTGCGTCTAAGCTCTGATCCACAGAGAAAATGGCTCTAAAATATTAACCACGGTCATTATGGAAGGCTCACTTCTGACAATGTGTCTTATGGTTCATTTACCAAGAAAAAATGGATGCAATTTTAGCCAGTATTAAAATTAATCTGCTTTTATCAGAGAAAGGAAACGAATCCCACCTGCCCGGCTCTTCTGTTCTGTTTTCAGGAGACTAACACAGAGGCAGTAGGTCTAAAATAAGCAGGCTTTTCACTAAACTTGGGATTCTGTAGGTTTTTACACATCAAGGCTGAAAAAAATCTTCCTGAGAACAAGGCCAACCAAGTAGCCTAGACAAGCACAACTCCTACAAGGCCAAGTTCATCACCAGTGCTGACCCTTTATCTGATTCAAATTGATTGCCAACAACAAGACTTCTAATTTCTTCTTTGGGGAAGGTCAGTTCTGAGAAGCCATTGAAATGTGTGATATCTGGAAGGAATAAAAGCAGCAGTAACATCTTATTGTACACTCACCATCATCCACACACTGTCCCCAGAGTCACGGGCAACCCTCCAAGCAGCTTTATACAAGTTCATTCAAACTTCTCTCTAAGCTCTTGAACTCCTACTCCAGCCCAGCTCAAGACAGAGATAAAACTTCAGCTGTTGCATATCCCTGAGCCAGAAGAGGGTTTCGTGGGGAAAGACAGGAGGGCCATGAGAAGACAGAGTTCCCACATAAGTTACAACCCCTTCAGAGCAGCGCTCTAAGTCACACACCATTGAGCAGCTGGCATATTCCCACTGAAAGGGTCTGGGGTGGAGCTGAATGACCCCATTCACACCACACCAGGAGCTGGCTTCAGAGACTGAGTACATCCCTCTAGTTCCTGTCTTCGTCCTCTTAGTGCATCCAGAAAACATTAAAGTTTAGCAGCAGAACTGAAATATCATCACTCACTCTCTAGGCTTGAGTTCTCTTTAGATTGTTGCTATTGACAGCAAACCCTGGGAGAATTATTACTTTTTATTAGTATTATTATTTTCCAGCACTGCATGCATAACAATAGCCCTCTAGATGCAGCAAATAGATACAAGCAAATGAATGGAACCATAACTGCCTCATGTCTTTCACTTAAAACAGACTCTGATTTTAGTCCTTTTGTTCAGAAACAAATTTAACAAGAATTTAGGAGCTGTGTGTTGGGGCTGAAATAAATCAGGTGAATAGCAGGAGAGGGAAGCTTGCTATGACTTCAAAGTACAATGAACACAATGATGGGACTTGGTGGAATAAGAAAACTAAGGCTGAATTTAATACAAATGGCTCCATTGTTATCAAAGCTTCTGTACAAGCTCTAATGATAATTCAATTGCATTGTTCATTGGGGAGAAGGTAGATGGAGATCATTTAATGTTTTTTAATTAGCAAAATATTTCATCCTGGCTACAATTTACATTCCATGTTAGGAACAGGAGCAGTGTCAATGGCAGGTTGCAGCTAGCTGTGGCTATGTGGACAGACCTGCATTCTGCATATACACGCATTGGGGGAAACGCTGTTCAGTGGGGACAGATACCATCCACTGGAAGAGTCTTTTCAAGATTTCTACATGATTCTTGTGATGTCCCCCCTTTGCAGAACAGATAAGATTGCTGGAGTATTTAGTTTCTGATAATAGGACTGAGCCGGTAATAAGCACTTTCCCCACATACCGTGAAATACTACTTTTCAATTCCTAAGTAAACACTTGGGATTTATTTAGAAATTTAGGAGTACATTGAATTGGATTAAAAGGCAGTACAAGTCCTGTCTTGAACAAGTCAGTTCCTAACCTGAAGAGGCTAACAAGGAAAGCATGGCATCTCAATGCAGCACAAGAAACCATCCCAGAACTCCATCAAGATGGTCCCTTTATTCCAACATAAATGGAATTGTGTTGATGACACACAAAATATGAAATCTGCTCGTCCTCAACTTTCTAATGGCAAAAAGTAACATAGATCAAAGAGCAGCTAATGCACCCTATTATATCCGCAGAGCACAGTTCCATATGATAAACTCTCCCAGCAGCCAAACAATGAGCAGACACATGATCTTGGTGGCCAAAGTATCTGGACTAGTTGCACCCTTGGCTGCATGATGCTTTGTCCCACGCATCTGCTATGCCTTAACCTTGCTAGACTGACAGCTACATCACCTTCTGGGAAGATATTTTCTTCATATATGGGTTGGTGATCCCATTTGTCTTGTGACACCAACAGAAGTGGGGCTAGTGTAATCTTTTACATAGAACTGCGAACAACAATGCGAGATCTGTTCCTTCTGTTTTCCAGAAGGAACTATGCAGTATGAAGACAGAAAGCCTCCTGCCAAAACACTGGCTAACTTTCACAAGTTAAGTTGGAATGAAGGACAGCAGGCGGGGGCAGCGCATGGAGCAGGAATCAGTGGGAATAGGAGAAACCACCCTCAAAAGAAGCCAAAGGGAATCAGCAGTTTATGAGGGGCCCTGTGATTCTTGGTCAGGCCAGAGACTCCCAGCTCCCTTGAGATCATATACTACGGGGTATCAGGTACTAGAAGTTGCCACTTTGTGCCTTTTATAACTTACAAACCCATTTAAGATCAGCTTTTTGCCACAGGCTGCCAACACCAGCTTAAAAACAAGCAGCAATGCCACAGTGCAAGCTTCTGTGGGCAGACGTGCAAAAGCTTCAGCTGGAAAAAAAAACCTGAGGATTTAAATGAATTATCTCACACTAGTACAACTTAAGGAGTTGCCATACATTAACCCATCTGTGATAACTCTCCACATGAGGGCTCCTCATCTTGAGAGAAAATTCAGTTTAAATGCCTCTCAGCCTGAGCTAAGGTAAACACAGGTACACTTTCAGGTAACCTGCTGCAAGCCAAGACTATGTATGACATTGCCCGCTCCTCATCTCAACATGAAAAGCCTACTGCACCTTGGGTCTAAGCCTCAAATCCAAGCTAGGCCGCAAACATTCTGCTGCAATTGTTAGCCTCAGGAGAGCTTGTTTCTAAGGCTGCATGCTCAAAAGGCAAAAATGCACCATCAGAATTCCCCACTGAGACCAGGGCAATCCCTCGTCTGTATTAGCTTTTGTCACAAAGATCCAGGAGGGTGTACAGGCCTCTGGTTTTACTTACATCATCCTTCTAAAAACATAAGCTGCTAGGCTACCGGCTTTTGTAGTCCCCAATTATTTCACTCTTTTCTGAGCCCAGACAGCTATAAGAACTTGTACCTCTACAAATAGCAAGGCAATTCCCTGCCAAATTCAAGAAGGTAAACAAAATATATCTCTCCGGCAAAATGTCTCCACACCAATTTATGTAATTACCTATGTCCCTTCGGAGAGTCTTGTTCACATATTATAACTCTGACTCCAAGCATTGAAATAACAATTAAACCAGATGTGCCAGACACGATTTGCTGGCTGGCTCGTGTCAAACCACCACAGGTGGTGGCTGAGAGAGATGACTTCCATTCAGAGATACTGAGAAGAAACAGGACAGCGCATGGGTGGAAAGTCACAGCATGGAAAACTACTGCTAGGTAAACTCCTCCATCTATGTCCCAGCAACCATCTCTACCCACTGAGTATTAAGTTTTGGCTAGCAATGTTAATGTCTACCAGTTTATCTCCTTCCAAGTCAGCCTGAATCCTACTCCAAGCTGTTTCAGGAATAACACAGCATTCACCTGTGCATAACCAGACTTCATTGTTTTAACCCTAGCTTTTATCCTCTTTCTGCCTGTTTGTTACCAGCCAGTGCTTCACATCACCAAAGTACAAAATCCCCAACAGAAAATCCACACTGCTTCTCAAAAAGCTCACGCTCATCTTTTCAAATGAAATTAATCCAGCTGTCTGCATCTTAACTTGTGAAACATTCTCTCCCCTCTAAAGTCTCTTTTTAGCTAATTCTGGAGGTAAAACCACCCTTAAAACCAATTGATCTGATTACATTATCCCACTCCACAAACCCTGCTTTCCCCCCCCCCCTTTTTTTTTCTCCACTGTCTGCTCTTTCACTTCTCAAGGCCTTACCCCACAAACTTGATTTTCCACTACCATCACCTTATTTTGCTCTATTAGCAACTTCATTTTGCTGCTCCATTCCCTGGATTTTCCAGGCAACACCTTAGCACACTGTTTTTCCAGCTCTAACCTTCCCTATTTTGCAAAGTCTTCTCTCATTCTCACTAGCACCTTCCGTAACAGAGAGGCTTCTTACCTGCTCAGGACCCATCTCTTCACTGGTGGAAAACACTTCAGACCACAGTGTTCTTTCTTCAGTTCACAAGGTCACTTGATATCAGTTTTTTCACAACCAGAAGTCAGCTTTTCTACTACAAAGCTGTTCTTCAAACTACATACAACTTCATACAGTCCCACTAAAGACTCTTACGTTTCTGCTCTCACCCCTCTTATCCCTTCCTCCTTAATGACTTATTCCTTCCACCTGTGAAGAGAGGGAATTACAGCCAGCTGGGTCACCTGCCCTTCATGAGCTAGTTTACACCCTGAGGCCTTTAGATTGCCTTCTGCTGCCTCTCACCACACCCTAAAATCAATCCTCATCTCTTGTGTGTGTTTGTGCCTGTCTGCACCTTTTTTATTATTATTATTTTCCTTTTAGAAGTTAATTATCTAAATCACAAAACACTTTACTAGGCCTGAATCAAGCGACCACATAATCGATGCATCTGTAGGCCTCGCGTTTCTGCTGCTTCTTGTTGCCTCTTCACATATTTAAGGAAGAACCAATTATCTAGTTTACCTCCCACCTGAAGAAGCTACCTGACTCCTCTGGAACTCCCTGAAACTGTTTCTGCAGCGGAGAGGCTCTGCCTGCCTGCCTGCCAGATCACAGCTAACTCTGCCTGTCAGTTCTTTGAGCCAGGAATCAAATATTTGTCTTTAAAGCATTTCAGTGCTGTAAAAAGAACACTGTACAGGACTTGCAATTATCAGGGAGAAGACTTCTCTTTGTTCTGTGCTAAAACAATGTCAGCAATTAACACCTTCAGGAGGCTCCTGCTTGGGTGGAAACCACATTCCTCAGGACCTCAGCTGTCAATCTGCTCAGCAATGAAAGATAGCTCTTTTCAAATGTTCCTCTTGCATTCTGTTCTCCCCTTGAGTTTCTGGCTAGTTAAGGAATGGTCAAGCTGCCACACTTCTGATTTTCCACAGAGCTATCCTTAGTAAAGCCAAGACTGTTCCAGGAACAAAAAGGAATATTTGATATTCCAGTTACCTTCACCTTAACTTTATAGCAGCCACTAAGGAGCATTTTATACAAAGCAAAAATTGCTGAGGTTCATTTAAAAACCACCTTCCAAGCTACATTCTCTATCTGAATGTGCCAGAAGCCACAATTTCTGTTCATTTCAGAATTCAGGGATTCAGACAGGATGATGTTTGGTTCCTGTCCCAAGGAGGAAAAGCAAGACCATGAAATTTCCCATGAAAACGAGTATTAGTAAACATTTTTCAGCTGATAATCAGTAGCACCACAGCACCTCCTTTTGATAATGTGTCAGTAATAAGATCCCCACAAATACTGTCTCAGAAAGGAAAACATTGTATTGCCACCTACTTGCCTCCCTGCAGTGGCTTCACTGCCCAAAGAACTTGTTACTTCAGGAAAAGTCCTTCAGTGGCATCCACCATGTGACTAAGGAGACTCAGGAAAGAGGAGACAGCTGGAAACAAAATCTCTCCAGGAGGAAGAAAAAACACAGCTTGTTCATAGGGCTCATTCCCACAAGGGAAAGTCGAAGAGGACGGAGGAGCAACAAAGTTTTACACCTCCTGGGAATGAGACGATGTGTCCCGTATTCTCATAGATTCAGTATAAAAGATGTGTCTCCATGATACATCTTGGCATAATTGTGGTGCCAAAGCAGAGCCAACTGGGAATGTTTCTCTCTACAGTTTCTGACACTGTCAGAAAGCAGACAATTTTGGTTGATATTCTAGTGTAGCAAATGTCACTGAAAATGACATACCCCCAAGAAATTTTCTGATTTTGACTAAACTATATTTTCTAATGGAAAATTCTTCTGACAACTTTATTTCCCCAAGTGGCTCTAATACTCATGTTTAATGACTTACGTGTCTCAGTGGTGTTTTCAATTTACTTACGTCATCTGTCCTTTGTAAACTCAACACAGAAGGTGAATATTTAAAACCATGTCATCTATCTTCTTTTGCCCTTATTGTGATACTGCATTCATTTCCCATACTTTATTATACCATGTATTTCTGCAATGAAGTATTTTCATCTTCTAACAGCTGCTACTGCGTAACATATTTCTGGATCATCTGAGTAGCTTGTTAGGAGGACAAATTTACTAATGGGTTAAAGTTTAATTCATATCGTACCATTCAAGTTCAGACGTCAACCATACAATTCCATATATTTAAGCAGAAGCATCAAATTACAGAAATCTTTCCTCTTCTCTGAACTCTCTCCAGCGAAGATCTCCATCTGTTTAATAATACAGTATGTCCTTATTTAAACAAAATGCTCTCTATATAGAGGATTAAATACAGGTTTCCTGAGTAACATTTCATAATGAGATGCTGATTCCTTTGTACTATATTCTCTGCTCCTCATAAAATTTCTTTAGGTATGTCTTTGCTCTACTTGCTCATAAAGGCTTGTTTCTCACCAAAATCCACCTTGTCAAACACAGGATTTCTCAGAAGTTATTCTTTCTGCCTGGTCTTGAACTACCTCAGCATTAGAGATGGATAGAGAATAAAGATGGATTAGAGAATAGAGATGGATTCTCCTTCTGCTTGCCACAAAGCGGTTCTTGGCTTCATCTAAGTGAGTCCTGATTCACAGGAACAGAAAAGGAGCGCAGATACAGACTCAACATTCCTCCTCAACTCTTTCATTCCGAGATGGTGCCAGACGCAATGGAGACACGGAAAGGATAGAGCAACTAAGGCGATGAAATTTGCTTCTCTTTGTGTGTGCAGGTTTCTCTTTCAGTCTGACAGCAGCACTGGTGATTTCTTAACTCTTTTTGGAAGGATATTTGTAAAGTAGTTTGGGGTTTGTTTTCTCATTTCCCTTTAGAGCCATCACTCGGAAGTAAGCCTACAATTTCTGGGATTTGGACAAATGGTGGTAAAAGTGGCCCACATCCCTGTAGTGTGGGGATGCTGAATTTCGTCAGACCTCAGGCATGATCACATCCAGCAGCTCCTCAGCTATCTAAGTAGCATATTGCAATCCCAGCTCAGGGTCTAATTCTGGGCTGTGTTACAATGAATGCAGTCAAAGGAAGCTGTGGAAAAAGGGAAACAATATGCTTTCTGTGCAATTTTTCAGGAAGTTTTTGATGGTGTAAGAGGGAAGAGAGTATAGGAACCTGTGTCATAAGGAACTTTTAATGACTAAATCCACAGAGCCCCAATCCAGTTGTTGTAGAACCGGCCTGTTTCAACCACTCAAAAAACTCACCAAAAAACCCAAAACCAAAAAAACTTTCACTCTCTGAGTTCATGAGTGGGGCTTGCTTAAGATTTCTCAACTAGTAGTGACCCATTTCTTCATCATGTCCTGGTTTAACTACAGGCACCTTTAAGGTGGTCTTGTTTTCAAATTTCTTCTGCAAGGACAATATTTGGTATGACCTGGCTTTGGAAGGAAGGCCAGCAAGGCAGGAGCCTTCCAGTTGATGCTGGAAGATGGGATGCACAATCTCCTAAACTGGGCATTGTACAGCCCCCTGTGTTCCCTATCAGGGCTGAATGCACCCTGCATCCTTGTGCCTATAGTGGTCTCTTGTCCATCTGGAAGGCAGGAGGAGAAACAGCAGGTGGACCAAGCAGGACCACCACCTTCACACCAAAGCTTCAATGCGTTCCTCTCTGTGCAGAGGATATTCCTGCTAACACCTGCAGCATCCCATTTAACTGCTTCCTTGGCCCAGCAGAGTAGCTGAGATGTTTGACAGCATTGATGCAAGCTGCCCCGGCTCATGGGCTGGCCTGTTCATTGTGACAACTATTAGGGTTATGTTCACCTTTCATTAATAAAGAAAAACATGCCTTGTCCTGGCCCTTCTGCATCAAGGGAAGGAATCAGCACTCGCACACCTACACAGGTGTGTGAGGCACTTTCTTCACGTATTTATTGTTTTTCATGGCTTTTTAGGAATCACAGTCAGCTGTCACTGCTTGTCACATTACAATAACGATCGCTGCTTTCAGAAGCCAGTTCAGGTTCTTTAATCATTGCTTCCCTCCAAGTTGTCCATCACAGGGTGGTCGCCAGGCAACAGCATCAACAGACAGGGCTGTGGGTGGCTGGCAAAGAGGAGGAGGAGGAGGAGGAGGATGAAGCACACAGGGGTTTGCAGGGAGGAAGAACTCCTCGCGTTCCCATGGGAGAGGGAGGCACGGGAGCTGCTGAATCTACCTGATGGGATCCCAGCCTGCAGCATGATGAAAATAACAGGGATTTTGGTGATTGCAGAACCTAGAGTTTTGGTGGAGGAAGAGAACATGGCAGGACCCTGGCCCACGGCACAGTAATGCAGAGCTGGGTTCCTTGCTCCAGCTCCCACAGGTGTCCATGGTCCAGCTCTCTCCATCACAGGTGGGATGGCAGGACCCTCCTGTCCTGCTCAGCTCACAGCCACAGACTGCAGTTAGAGACAGCTGGAATTAACCACATTTATTCCTTTAACTACTTTAAAATGAGTTGTATGGGAGCGGATGAGGAGTTTTTGAAAAAAAAAAAAAAAATAGACCAAGTATTCATACCTTCAACTTATAAAAGTTGAAAATAAAACGGAAGGCAACACTGAACCTGGGGCTTTTCAGCCCAGACGAGCTGGAGATTGTTTTGGTTCGGTTTATTTCATTATGTTTTTCAGGAGATACACAAATAAACAGTGTCATTCTTTTTGTCGTTTAAACAAACAGAAAAGGCACAACAGCTGTACCTGCTGCATCAAAGCATTGTCAGGTTGCAATAACCTAAATAGTTACTACCACTCTTCTGTAGAGATGTTTGGCCACTGGATGCAGGCTAAGCCCAGATTGATGTTCTTCAGATCTCTAGCCCAGGCTCTGTCCTGCTTAACATCTTTAAGGGAGTGTGGGAACACACACAGGAATGAAGTAGAGGAGGGATAGTGCAGTCCCCTGGTGTGATCCTGAGCCAGAATACCATCTCAGGAAATAAATACCCTCAAAGCTCCTCTAACTAGTGACATTTCACCACAGAGCTATGCGTTTTGGTACTAAGCTTAATGCATCTGTTCTTTGCAGATGTATCCATATCTCTTTTATTTACCTGTTTACTCTCTCCTATTAAAAACATAATAATATTATGTTTCGTGCAAAGTAAGACCTAACTTTGATTTGCAGATAACCATTCCCAAAATTTGATTTTGTTTCTAAAATGGTCAGTTTAAAGCTTTTATCTTTTTTTCTATAGAAAAGGGTTTTTTTCATTGAAACCTACACTAAAACTCAACAGAAAGCAAATTAATTTTCCATATCATATTCTTTAGTATATAGACCTTGATTTTCACTGTAAATATGATTTTTAACTCAGAAAAAAATATATTTACACTTTTTTAACCCAGAAAAAAATATATTTACACTTATACATCAGTAAATTCTTCAAGAAATAAGGCCCTCAAATATTCACTTGAATATTCAGTAGGATTCAATTCTCTGAAATACTCTCTGAAAACAGGCTTATGTTTTTCAGAGAATATTCAGTGAACAGTACTAGCAACATTCTTAGCCAAGGCCGGGAACATTAAGCTATTTCTAAAGGTTTACACTGACCCAGTCACACACACACACAAAAAAGGACCATATAACCTCCTTCATCTACTAAAAACATACCTTGCATTTATAAATAAATATCTTCCATGCAACGTCTATTCCAAATGTTTAAATGGGGTCCGTTCCCACATCACTGGGGAATTTCCCAGTGATTTCTGGATCAAGAGCTTTATGATTACTTCACCGCCCACCCCAAAAAGCACACCTGAGAAAATCACATATTGAGCAGGGACAACTTATGAAGAGAAAAACAAGCCTACATTTGTTATATAAAATATTTCCCTTGAATTATTTTCTCAACCTTCAATGTAGTGGGGGAGGTGAGAACAAGGGAGGAAAAGAAACATTTGGGGAAAGACATGGGATGTCTCTGATGGGTTATCTAAATAACCTGAGTTTTTCTAATGAGCCCTTCACTTCCTCCTGAAGGCCTGGATGAAAATGATCTGCAAGAGCTCATGGCACTACTGTCCTTAAATAGTCACCAGCAAAGGTGATATAAAACCTAATTACAAATGTACTAGACGCACTCCAGTATTTTTGCCAGCCCAGACAGTGCAAGAGTATTTTTCCTCCCTTGCTGCTTCTGCATTAGGGAATGCTTTTTTTCTTTTTTTAAAAAAGAGATAATTTAATTTTATTTTTTTATGACAGCAACCTCTCTGGGGGTGAAGGTGGGTGGTGGTTGCTGTTACCACATAATTGGCTGCCTTATGGTCTCCTCATCCTGCCCTGAGGTTCCCCAGCCACACTTCCCAGCAGCACAACATGGGTTAAATCCCTTCACCCCACCCAAGACACTTGCTTGGGGTGGGCTTTCTCTCCCCTGGGCTATCTCTGAGGTTTCCCTGCAGGAAGAGAGAAATCACAACGCCTGTGACTCCCTTCACCTTCCTGCCCCTACAGAAGCAGTTCTGCCCCTACCTCCTGTCCCCAGCACAAGGGGACACCACTGGAGACCCTCCCCCAGCACAGGCTGCTCATAGAGGGGATACTTGGCACTGACATCCCTCTGTAGCAGCAGAAATAGGTCCCATTTTCTACCTTCTTCCCCACGACTGCCTAAATCTCATCTCTTTTCTCAGCCTTTTCCTTCCCACTCGCTCCATGTCAGGGGGACCTCGGCACCTCCTGTCCTGAGCACGTCCCTGACGTGACAGCACACGGGGGAGAAGTTCAGAGGCAGCTCTGGGTCCATTGTGCTGTCCCAGGAGAACATCACTCCCTTATTTAGGGATGCGTCGTGAAGTTAAACTAAATTCTTGGAGACCCTCTAAAAGAAAGGAATTACATTTTAGGACATATCCTAAAATACCCTGTTTCTTCTCAATGTACTTTCTTTTTATGTTCCTCAAGGAGAGAAAGTGCAGCACCAAGTAAAAGTGTTATTACGTTACCAGCACTGAGAATTGGGGATTAAGGGCTCTCATGTTAACTGTTGTTTGATTTAAGAGACAGACAAAAAAATTGCAAGTGGCACGAAAATCATTTTATTGCATCAACTTTTATATGCATTTAAAATTCCAAAATAATTAGTCTATCACCCAATGCTGCCATTTGAATTGGAATCAAAGCCCATTTTCATTTAACATAGAAATGTCAATTAGAGCTGCGGGAGTCATTGATTTTTTGGTTTGCTGGCCAGATATTAAAAAAAAAAAAACCAAAAAGAGAGAGAGAGAGAAAAGAAGTGCCTTGTGTCAGTCTGATATTTTTTTTTCCTCTTCCTATGAAATGAAAACTTGAATGTAGCTTTGGTTCTGGATAAACAGGATCCAGCACAGATAGATTTTGTAATAATATCAGTTGCCCAAATATAGGCAAATACAGTTTGAGATGCCCAACTATTCCCAGGCCTGGCCATCAGGTAGGATCCAGGACCCACAGGATGCCCTTTCCCTGTGAAGCAGCAATTAGAGGCCAGACCATCTCAAGCATCATTAGATGCCTCCGTGTGGGACAATTCATCAAGGGTTTTGTGCCACAGGATCATTTTTAAATACAGAATAAAAGAATTCGAAGTCCGTTCAAAAACCACTGCCTTGAAACAAAGCAATGAAAAAACCATTACATTTAAACTCTCAAGATTTTGGCTCATTTGGGGCTGTTTCTGAGGAGCCCTGGGATCAAAAGGAATCATGTGAAATGTAAGAAATGCTCTGGCCAAGCTAGAACAGCATTTTTCAGGGAAAGAGGTCTTTGATGGGACAGTTTCACTCACCTCGCTAGAGCTCCACACAACATGAGGGTTGTGTTCAGTCTGGCACAGTAAGAAAAAAGCCCAGAGGACACAAGATTGTCCAAGGCCAATGCTAATCCTGCAGCCCTTGGTGTGTATAGCCATATCACAACAGGATGGGTCAGAATAGTCTCTAACCTCTCCAGAATGAGTTGAGGACTCCTGACCTCCTTGCTTCCCCCTCTGGACAGACCTCATCATGATTGCCAGGTCAGAGAAACACAAAAAGTCTTATTTGAAGTCAGGAGGAAAGGGAGAAAACCCTTTTCTATTATAAAGTACAGTATTAAGAAGATTGAAAACTATAACCCTAGCGCTTTATACAGTTTATAGCCTCTTGATATTGTGTGAATGCCAGTTGCAACTGTCAGAGCTCTTCTATTATTCTCCTTAATCTCCCCTTGTGATGGGATTTGCATACCCCACCTGTCAGTCCAGGTGGAAGCTCCTCACTATCTCCCAAACTCTTTTCCAGAGCCCAGATTCACACAATGACAAGCCTTTCTTCTACTCCTCACAGATTCTCTTTCACCCACTGCTTTTTCTCAGCACACAGCTATTCTTATTAACAATTTCCCACGTATCCTATTTTATATTCTGTATATGAAAAGCCTACATCTTAGCCAGTCAAGAAATACATCTAGAGATGGATTGCAACCCAGAAGAAATACTACAGCTGTTGTCCTATTTTTACCAAATCATACACACAGGGAAGAAAAAAAAAAAACAACAAAATAACACAGCCCTCCAAAAAACCAAAAAACCCTCAAAACTTTCTGGTTAGAGAAAAATTCCTGCTCTAAGTTACAGGAAATTTTCTGATGTTTTCTCTCACTGAAAGCTTGTTTTTAAAGGAGGCTTCAGAACAAGAATGGATGTAAAGCATTTCATGATCTACACAGTAGCCAATCTAGTTCAGAAGATCAAAATTTGAAACACAGGGGACCTTCAGCAATACTTTGATTTGACTTGATTTTTTCTGGTTTAAATCCCAGTCTTTGTTTCCTCAATTTTTACTCAGCCCTTCCTAAATATATTCTCATTAGCTCCAGCAAGAGATTAGCCTGAAACAGCCTCAGCATCTGGTGTGTAATACTATTAATACTGTTATATATTGTTGTAATATGTAAGCAACACATATACTACATCTCACTGAAGCGTTTTAATGCAGGCATCCTTCTCAGATGCATCTTTTTTTGGGACCTGTTTCCTGCACCCTAGGAACCAATCTAAATGCAAAGCGACTGACAGTGGGGTCATTCCTCACCACGGGTCTCACCGCGCAGCTGGCTCTGGGCTCCACAGTCATATTAATTTTCCTAAAACTCCTCCTTGATAATAATGTGATTGCCTTGGGAGGAAGGGAGCAATGAGCACAGCGTCGTACAATTCGATGTGGGTCACTCACAGGGTGATGCTGGCAGGTTCTTCATCCACCCCCAGTAGTTTTACGTTGGGCCCACAGTTCTGCCAGCAAGGGAAGGACAGTGAGGACCAACTACATGCAAAGAAGCCTCAGAGGGAGAAGATGCCAGGAGTTACCACTTTGATTTTGATGCCCCATTCTGGTCTGAACAGAGGAACACTGGCAATTTAAGATACTTTTGCCATGTCTTTACTGTCTCACTTGTAAAAGGGAATAAATTTGTTATCATCTGCATGGAATTGTGTTCATCAAAAGCAAAAAAATCTGATTCAAATTCAAGCTCTTGGGAGCCTGACTCCTAGAAATTCACAGTTCACTTTCCACAATCTGTCTTACAAGCGGATACAGAAAGATCAGCTCTCGCTTGATTTAGCAAACCAGAGGCTGAAAGGGAATATGATCACTGCCTGTAAAATAATTCCAGGGGGCATAAATGCCAGGGAGGGAAAATAACTTTAATTAAAAAGCACATGTACAAATTAAAAAAAAAATAAAGTAATTAAGTTACCCAACAGAACAGAAATCAAACAGAAGTTTCCAAAATTCAAAAGACTAAGGCTTGGAACAGCTATCATTGGAGGGGTTGGGTTGAAGGAAACCCAACTGGTTTTATGACGCAATTTGGTCGGTTTATGGCTGTAGGATGCAGTACCTGCTGCAGCCCTCGACCCTTCTTGAAGTTCCTTATTCATAAATTAGGTTTGAATGCTTCAACTGGAAATCTAACAGCGGGTTACAGTGCATTGGAAATATATAGGTGCTTTGTTATTCTGCCTCACCTGTGCTCAGTATGTTCAGTCAATAACATCAAGTAAAATCTTTCAAGTAATACCTAATGTAGAGTCTCATCTTGCCTAAAAGCTCTCCCATAAGAGACCTAACTCTTCTCCTATTGTCTAGTGTAATCACCTGACAACAGCAATGACGACCTTGCAGGCTTCCTCCTGCACTGGCCCCATCACTTGTATTGATTTTCTACTGTGGATGGAATATAAAACCTGTCTGGCCATGGTTGTTTTGCATCTGGTCCAGACTCCATCTCCATCAGTCAGTTGAGGATCTTCTGTTGTGGAGGACCTAGGAGAAGCTCAGCTTTGTCTTTCCAGGCACGGAAATCACAGGAGGTTGAACCAGCTGTTTAAAGGTATCGTGGCCATGTAAAAGCCAAAGCCAACGGGGTACACACCCAAAATCTTTGCAAAACACACCATCCCAGGAGAGCATTCTGTCCAGAGCAAGGGAAAAGTAAACTGCCTTATTAAGTGACTGTGAAACCCATGTGGCTTTCTTTCACAGCACCACATAGAGCACATATGTGCACATATAGCACGAGCTACAGTATCAAGGCTTCTGCTCAGATTCCCTTGTCTTCTGACCCCCTCTAGTTTTGTTGCTGCTTCTCCAGGGTACTTTCAAAGTAAGGCACTAATCTCACTGCAAGCCACCCTAGGACAGAAGCAGTCTTGGTTTCTTTTAAGGTCCAAGAACCATCCATATCCCAAAAATTCATAATGGATGTCTCCAATAGATTTGTTTCTTTGCATTTAAACCAAGGCTCCCTTTTGGCTCCAGACACAAACCTCCACTAGCTGTTTTCTCCTAGTCTACAGCAGAACATTAAGGGAGCTATGGGGACTCTCATCTACAGTGTTTGGATACACCACATGAGGAAACACGTTTGATATCTCTGCGAGCTAGGAAACCTGCCGATTTCCACATCGATAATGACATTTCTCAGTGGAGCAAAAAAGCAGGAGATCTTGCTTGTGTGTCTTGCAGCAGAGATTTGAGGACAATTTTATCTCATAGGATCTTTTACTCCAGTTTCGACAGAGAGATGAGCGGAAGGACTCTCAGGATGTATCAATGAAGGTAAATTAAGCAATACAGGACACATCCACAGACTCAGTAGTCTATATTCCTATTCTACTGTCAAAATGCAAGACTGGAAAAGCTCAGGATTGTGGAGATTCCAGATGGCCTTTGTGTGGCCTCGCTCACCTCCACTGGAGTCAAAGAAAGCCTGAGACCCACTGGTATTTTAATACAACACTGGATACAATCCTGGTTTCATCCTCATCAGTTACCTGACAATCCAGGCTCCCTACACCTACACTCTCCTCCAGGGAGCTCCTGCTGACTCCACCAGTGAAAAAGCCAAGGTAGACAGGAGGGATGAGTGCACTAGTGTGACCTACAGATGTGAGTTGGGCACACTCCAAATGTCTGGATACAGACACTGTGCTGTCCAGGTACAATGTCCAGGAAGTATCTAAAGTCATTAATAGCCCAAAATAATCCCTGATGTAAGACAATTTATGTTGGTGGAATTACACCAGGATGACTTGGACGACTGTTTTTTATTCTTATTGTACCTGTGTCCAAGCATACAGCAAGCTCATCCTCAGAGCTGGTTGTCATCACTTAGATGGTGCACACACTCGACATGAAATCACAGCCAAGCCTGAAAGAAGCTGCAGACACCGAGAACATCCCCTTACAGAAATCAGAGTCCAAACCACTACCAAAATAAGGGAACCACACTGAGGCTGGCAGAATTGGGTACATTGCATAAAGAAAAACTTGGCAGTGACAGTGCTTTAGTTTTCCAGCTTTTCCATCTAAAGGGATCTCAAATATTTTTTGTTTGTTTGTTTGTTTTGGACTTTTCCTGTGGTCAGGCAGCTGTTGCAAATTGCGACCACCTTCACAGTGCCCCTGTGCCTGGGTGAAAGGCAAAAGCTGTTGAACAGCAACACCTATGTAGCGTGTAGGAATGAAAACATGAAAAAGTGTGTTGCATCCCCCTGCCAGGGCAGGGAACCACAGAGGGAAGAACCCCCAGCAGCAACAAAGCGGGAGCAGAATCTCTCCGTACGCAATGCAACCCCCAGCTCTTTGGGAAGGACAGCAACAAAATATTTCCCCACCACTCCCTGAAAACATTTGTACACCAGGACACACAGAAAGTAAATCAGTCCCTAGCGTTGTCTGTACTATCACAGTGGGCAGAAACTTATATACATGTATATACATAAGCACGTGCATAATAAAACACATATATGGTAACGATATATGTGCCTTGATTAAATGTACAGATTAAACACAGTTACAGTGAGAGACCAGAAAAACGGATGCCTGCAGGGTGATTCTTTATATCAGAAGCTTTTTTCTTAGCAAATGGGTCACTTTAAACCAGTGTCAGCCTCAATTCAATCTGTCTGAACAGACCTGAGTTCCTACAAGGCAGCTTCTGTTCGCACAACTACGTAAGAGACAGGCTAGCCGAGTTCTGAAGAAAGAGGAAAGTCCTTCAAAACAGAGATGACAAGTATTCCTCTGTCAATTAATTGATTAAAAAGCTCCTGATGAGACCATAAAACCACGTCCCAATTAACTAGGGCTGAACCCCACAGTGAGGTGCGTATGACATCCGCTGTAATTCTAAATCGGGTGGCTGTGATATACCTCGATACAATCTATACCAAAAGGGATTCGCGATGATTAGACCATTATTTCAAAATGTTACTAGGCTCCTAGCGCTAAAAGCTGAAAGGGAGGCCAAGGATTTCTGCCAAGCAGCCTGAAACCTTCCAGCATTACAGCTGCAGACACCTTAGAGGAGAAGAGCCCAGGTCCCCCTTTCCCCTGGGAAGCTGTAAGGGCAAGGACCACACCGAGGTGGCATCCCTTTCTCTCTTATTAGCATTCTGCTTGCTCTCTCTAAGATGTAACGTGAGAGAAGTTGGAGCGTTCACACAGACTGATTCCCCCCCACTTTTGCTAGTCCAGGAGCAGAGTTAAGGACAGGCAGAAACCCCACTGGTCATTCACTCTGCCTTCCCAGGGCTCAGATCTCCAGCTCCAGGTCACCTCTGCAGCGGAGGGTAGAGGGGCACAGGGCTTGGGTTAACTTGGTAACTTTGATGCCATGACTATTGCTCCAGCCTGGAAACCAGTCAACTACTTCTCTGACCAGTTTTGTTCTGCTCAGCTCACGTCGGAGCCCTTCTGCTGCTATTCACAAAAAACCATCCAGGTTACAGGGAAGGGACAAAAAGTCTCTCGTTTTAGCACGTCAGTGACAAGAGGCAAAAAGCAGTTTTATCCCCCACACAGAAGCACCTGGGAGATGAAGTCCAGAAGCCCTCCAGCATCTCCCCATCAGCAGGGCCTGGGGCTGAGCCCTTGGGCTGACGTGGGTTCCTGGGGCTGGGAGGAGGAGGAGGAGGAGGAGCAGCACCAGAGGGGCTTTCCCAGGCCTTGCTCCCAGCCTCCCGGGCTCCCGGCGGGGGTTACCCCGGGGAGGAGGCAGGGTGGGAGGACGGATCTCCCCCGAGACAGACCTCTCCCCTCCCCGTGGCAGTGATTTTATCCCTCTCTGCCCCAAGGATGAGGCAGAAAGTGGCTGGAGGGGGGCTGTGCTCCGGTTTATCCCTCTCTGCCTTCAGGGTGAAGGAGAAGGGGGTTGGTTGGGGAAGATGGGGGGGAGGATGTGGGGGGAGATGTGCTCAGCGGGCGGGCGGCGGAAAGTTTTTTTTTCGCTCCAGAAGAATGGCCCTTTTTGAAGCACTTCTGCCCCACTGCACACTGCTAAGCGAAGCCAATCCCCGGCGCCTGGAGGCGCAAAATTCCCCCTCTCACCCCCCGAAGAAGAAGAAGGAGAAGAAGAATCTAGCATCCCCCATCCCACACCCTCAAAGAAAGGAAAAAAAAAAATTAAAAAAAATTAAAAAAACATAGGGAAAACGGTACTCACGCTGCTGTTGTGCCCCGACCAGTGCACCATGGCTTGGTTGTGAGCAGAGTCTCCGGCCAGGGCGAAGGTGGTGCTGCCCAGCCGCAGCTCCTCCAGCCCGAAGCGGGCGGCGCCGCTCTCCCCCGGCTCCCGCCCCGCCGCGCCCCGCGGGATGCGGCCCCGCCGCCTCCGGACCGACCCCGGGACAGACCCCCGGCCCCGGAGGGGATGGTCCTCGGTAGAAGTCGTCGCCGCCGCTCGGGGAAGGTTCTCCTGGGTCCCCCCCGGGAATCGCCGGGTCTCCCAGCCGCTGGATTTCGCTGAGAGGGTCGCTCGCAGCCCGGCATCATCATCCTCCTCCTCCATCCCGGCTCCTCGCCCTCTCTCACCTCCCTTCTCCCCCGGGAAGCTTGGTTGTTTCTTTTCTCCTCTGTCGGTCCTCAAATGCATTAATAATCCCCGCTGCGGATGTTGTTGTTGCTGCTGCTGCGGCTTCACCTGGGAATGGCAGGATCTGCAAGTTATTTCTGCACCGGTAAAGCCAAAAGTGAAGAGAAAAAGCCATGTCCAGTACAGGAGAGCAACGTGCCAGGCTGGGTACCAGCCAGCAACTTTTTCCATCGCCGCTGACTGCTGATGAGTGCGAGGGAGAAAGAGCAGGAAAGCGAGCAGGAGAGCAGGGAGCTGCCGATTTACCCGCCGCCGGGTAAACACGGCGAGAACTCCATAAACTTTCAGACTCAGCTGTATCAGATGCAGCTGGGGAGTAGGGAAGATTGCTTTCTTTCCCCCTCTTTTTATTTTCTTGTTTTCTTTTCCTTCTTATGCACTTTTCCCCTCTTTTTTTTTTTCTCTTCTCTCCTCTTTTTTCTTCTTTTTTTTTTTTTTTTTTTTTTTTTTTTTTTTTTTTTTTCCCGCCCCCCCCCCCTCCAAGACCCGCGTTGCTGATGAGGCTTTTGATGGAAGGCAAAGCCACAACCACACGGGGGAGGAGCTGAATAGAAATCAGAGAGAGATGAGAGGGAGAGAGAGAGAGGAGCAAATCCTTGGCTGGTGGTTTCTCCCGGCTGCCTCTGCCCGAGTCACCGCTCGCTCCTCTCCCCGCTCCCTCTCCCGCCGCTTCTGCATCTCCCTCCTCCCGCAGCCGCCCCGCGTGTGTTTCCCGAGTGATTGGTTACTCGCTGCCCCCCCTCTCTCACACACACACACTCCGAGAAGGACTTACCCCAACTTTTCAACTCGCACCGTCTTCATTCCTTCCTCCCCTGCCTTTCCCATCCACTCAAAGCCCTAAAACCTGCTCCTTAATACACTAAAAGCACCACACGTGAAAGGGAAGCAAGTGTGCAAAGTGAAGGAGCAATACATGTCTATAAGCACACATACATGTGTGTCAGTATTTCCAGGGGAAATATTTTAATTCGATTAAGTGGCCTTAAATGTCTGAGCAGGGTCTGAAATGTCCCTTTCTTTCTCTCCCCCTGGGGCTGATGTAAATGCGCTGGAGCTGCTGGGAATAGGCACCTGTGCTTGATTTCACAGGGAGAAAGTCACATTTCCACCCCTCTGTTCTCTCCTCTGCCTTTGCTTGGCTCTGCTGTCATTTACAGTAGCTGCTGATGTTTAGATAAATCACTCAGCGAGGCAGAGATGTAGTCACATAAATGCTGATAGAGACAGGGACAAGCTTTTGGAAATGAAATGACAGCAGTTGGTGGTGGGAGAAGGGGGGGAGAGAGATTCCCCACCACTGGTTTATCAGCAGAAAAAACAACCCCTTTCTGCTCTAGCTGTTTCATGTTTTCAGAACCAGCAATTTTTCCCCCAGGAGATGCCCTCTTCTCTCCCTAGATCTCTTCCCCACAGAGCAGTCACCAGTGGTGACCAGAGGAGATGACCAAACCCTGATTGCAGAGATTGGGCTGTGGAAGCCGCAGGGATCTGAGCTTCAACAGGCACTTGCAAATGTCCACGGGTTTTAAAAACGGAGGGAATTAAAGGCTCTTCCACTGGAATTTCATTCCATCCCCATCTACCTGCTCTCACTCATTCCCTCTTAATTTCCAGGACAGCTGATTTTTTAATTAATGTTTCCTTCCTGACGTGCAAGACTTTCTTGTATTTTTTTGGCAGGACATTTCAGAAAGAGATTTACAGATTTGTTCCACATTCTTCTAGAGATTTCACTCAAATGCTCGCTGGTGACACGTCTTGGGCTATTAGCACAAGACCACAGGCAAAGGGAGACTCACAGTAATTGAGCCCAGGCATAACTTCGTGCTGCTTACAACAATGATGGATTGTCTGCAATGTAACCACCAGACCTCAGCTAAATCTACTGTAAACCAATTAACAGCATACCTGTTTCCATATCGCCCAGCTAAATGGTTACTATTAGTTACAGCCTGTCAGTAATAATAATTAACACTTTGCACTTAAACGACTCCTTTCCTTAACTAAGCCCAAAGCTCTTCACAAAGGCCAGTGAATTTTTCTCTTCTTGTAGAAATGAGGGAAACTGAGTCACGGTGCAATTAGTAAAGCAGAAAGGATTGGAGATGGAGCTACCTTGTTATCAACCCAATCCGTTGTCTTCTATTCAACAGATTGGCCAGATGGATCTGTCCCAAAGGATGCACTGAAGAGTGACACCTTGCTAGGACAAGTCTCTTAAAGAGGCTTTAATCTAAAGGGAAGAAATTCAGAGATGAGTGGGAGAGACAGAAAAAGAACTTGGAAGAAGGAAATTAATAAGAGGTCAGGAAATTTCTCCTGGGATTGTAACAGAGATTTGCATGCCAAGGAGTGGCTAAGGCAAACGAGAGAAAAAAAAAAATATCTAGGTGTCTCATTCAGGCAGATGATTATCCCTGGATTGTGATGAGTGAGCAGGGAGTGGTATGGATGTGCCTGGTAAAGCACACCTTATACACTGTGGGTGTAGGACACCTGCAGAGCTCTTCAGCAAACACACACAAGCCAATCACAGAGAGAAAATACCGGATTCTAGGCACCACAGCCACTTTTTCCAGCACTTCCCTTGTTGTGGGTGGATATAAGACAGAGATGTACAGTACGAGCCTTTCCCTGATCCCTATTTCCAGGAATCACCAGTTTTGGAGATTCCAGCGGCAGAAATCGCACCTGATCCGTTATGTTTAATAGCTGCAGATAGACCTGTCTTCCCTAAATTTGTCTAATCCTTATTTATACTCTGGCATGCTGTGGTAGCCAATTTTGCAATCTGATTGTGTGTGCTTTTGAATACTCATGGTCTGCACTTATCTGAGAGAGACGTTTTAAATCGCCATAATCTAATCTTGTTGCCAGCCATCTTTCTGCCACAGATGATGTGATGATGGAGCTGTCAGAGATATGAAACCAGAGACTTTGGCATAAAAGAATAATCCCCCGTCTTTTGATGTAAGGGATAGCTCTCTGAGTTGGGAGCTACAGTAAGCCCCTGTGCTGTCACTGGGGAAGGACTGGATTCATATATTCAGCCAAAAAGAAGCGCTGGTGTGTAGTGACCGGACTCCATGGCCATACTCACCAGAAAGGAAAGGCTGCATCCATAGGTATCCTGGGCTGAGGTTACACCCAATTTGGCGTTTTGATAGCACACACTTCACCCCACTTCCAGCTCCAACCCCTGATGAGAATGTGTTTTCCAACAGAGCTGCTCTGCCACCTGATCAGGACCGTGCTCTTCTGCTTCACACACACCGATATCGCCCCAGGGGAGGAGAGAGGAGCCATGAAACGAGAGACAATTATTGGCACTATAAAACACCATTCTGTGAGAGCAAATGAAAAATGCAGGTCTCAGCTGGCCTCTTCAGCCTCTGCCTTTACCAGGATAAGCAGCGGCAGCAGTGGGTGTTCTTCTTCGCCAGGGAGGAACTACTGCCAAGGCAGAGATCTGCACAGAGATGAGACCGTTTGAGGAGGTTCTCACTTTAGGGATTGGGAAGCACAAGCAGGAATATAGTGAAGGGAGCACACATCAGTTCTGGGTAGCTGATGCAGTGGAGCAAGCATCTTCCTAAGGATTTATATAGCCTTGAGGAGAGAAGCAGGGGCAGAAGGAAACGCGGCTCGGTACACAAATCTTCACTTGGAACTGGGCAGGTTCAGAGACAAGTGGAAATACAGGCTTGGTGAAGGACATAAATCCTTACAACAATGATTGCAATAACCTACCATCTGCAGGAATCCATTCCTCTGGAGTGTTTCACGCTCACAATCAGAGACTGCTTGTGAAAATGTGGGAGCCGGGCTCCTGGCTCCACAGGATCCCTGTCTTCTGAAACATGTTAGATGATGGAGCCTGCACGATGGAAGCACCTCAGGGACTATGCCAACATTGCCTGCACTTTGATGGAGTAGAAAGGGAGAAAAAGGAATGAAAGAGGGTGGAGAGAAAGAAACAGAATTGGGTGGGCTTAACCAGCCGAGTTTTCAATAAAAGACAGAGGCATAACATAGTCTGGTCTATCTTGCACTTGAATTTTAGGCTAAGCAGTATAATCTTTCCCTAGCAAATATTTGTATAATCAGGATTTTGTGAATCTACACTCATTTTAAATCGTTGGTTTTCTCTGTAAAGACTGTGTAATGGAGGGAGCCCAAGAAGAACACTGCTCCATTGATTCCTATCAAGCCACGGTGTGTGATGAATACTGTCGTTCCCCATTACACATAATTCCTCCAAAAGGAATCTCTGTTTGAAAAAAATAATTACAAATCAGGATACAACAGGGCTTGTTGCAGTTTCCCTTAGGAAAAAAATGAAAAATTATGGCTCTCAGCTGTAAATATCACAAAGAGATTTCTTTTTTTTTTCCTAAATAGGTTCTGGATACTTCCTTCTTTAAATAAATTTTATCAAAACATCTTATTTCACTGAACAAGTGGAAATTGTTTACCTATGTGGCCTGTCTTGTAGCAATATTTAGATAATTGTTACATAGATATTATCAGAAGTAAATCCTAGGACTTCACATAGGGGCAATGCATTTGGCACACAAAAATTACTTGAAAAAAAATAATCCAGAACTGAAATAAAATCTGAATCTTCTTTCCACTGAATGTCATTTCCCTCACTCAGATTATTTTTGGAAAGGTGATTGAACTATTTATTTTTAACACTAATAATTCCTCTAAATTAATTAACGTGAAAGCTCTCCTTTGTTATTCCAGACAATCAAGCCCCAAACCAGTGCCATCCCAAAATTAAGCTGCTGCAGCTTTTAACAGGGGCTCCCATTCATCTGCAAATGTGATGCGATTTTCCTTTAGTTGCCATAAATATTAACAGCAAGGGCTTTTTGTTCTTTTACTCCCTCTTGCTGCAGCCTGTTGCAAAGACTGAGGTTTAAAGTAATCTCAAAAAAAAAAAAGAAAAAAAAAGAAAAAAGTGCAAGACTTTGCCACTTTATAATTTAAAGAGCCATTTTGCTTTGCTAAATCCTCAGATGGAGATTTCAGATAGCAATTTATCCAGCAAGGAGAGCTGGGTGGCAAGCAGATTGGATCAGTGTGATTGCCCCTAAGTACAGGAAGGCACTCAGGAAGGAACTCACACCATACCTGGTGCCAGTTTTCCTTAAAGCACTGTTTGTACTGAAATATCTAGTGATGCTTATCAGCCAGCAGCTCTCTCTGGGGACAATAGGAGTTGTCTGGATCTTTCTGCTCTGGAAAATCTCTCGTGTAGGCTTCTCTGTTTCACTTCTGGATCCAAAGGGTTTTCACACGTCCCACCACAGATGGCAAACCTCATACCCACGGCACAGACCCTGCATTTTACTCTTTGGGTCCAGATCTCCTTCCTGCTCTTACAGCTGCAGAGACTTCCTGGGCCAGCTTTGCACAATGATTTCAGTGATAAAGCAAGGGTGGATTTGCTGTGGGAGGAAAGGAGTGTGTGATCGCCCCAAATAAATTTGCACTCCCAATCACGTGCTGAAGAAATAGTCATGTGGCTGTAGAATTACCGCATCCACACTGGGGTTGAATCCAGCCCTCTTCGCCACTATGCCTACAGATCCTGGGATTTAATCCCATTTCTTCTCTAGTGTGATCTGCTCCTCTGTGCTGGCCTTGAATTTCACTGGTCCAGTGATCCTCTCCCCTTGTGATCTGGAGACATCAACCCATTGCCACCCGATACTCCTGAGAGCTGCCCTCCTGTCAGGGATTACCAAGGGATTTAGGAGCCGACAACACCCCAGGCCACAGAAGACAGTTGATGAGAAAATCTTCTGCTTGAAATTCCCAGCTGGCATTCTCTCTTGATCAGCTTTTGCAGCCTAAGGAACCTGGAAAGCTGCCCTGAAAAGCTGGTCTGAGATTCTGCTGGGTTTCGTAGTTTAGTCGAGTGTAAAGTAGAATTGCAAGGACCACACTTACCACCAGGACTGCACATACCCAACTGGTGCTCTGAGCTTGCAGCTGAGGGAAAAACAGAGCTGGAGCTCAGAGCTAGAATGAGCTTTATTACAGCAACTTTTAAACTAGTAAACATTGGCGGAAGGAGGAAGCCTGAGGTGTATCTTGTAGTCAAGTCATTCCCCACCACCAATATGAATGATAACCACAGGGATGACCCAGCAATTGTCACATTTCATCCTGACTGTTTTAAAGCAACCCCATAATACCCAGAAGGTTTTTGCCATCAATAACTGAAATGTATGCTGTGGACATTTCCAACCACATGAAAGGCAAGAATATAACCAGGAAAAATGAAAATGGCTTTAGCAAAAGCAAATAATGCTTGACCAATCTGATTGTCTTGTTACTAAATAGCTGACTGTTGTAACCCCAGCTCCCGTAGCAGTCTCATGGTAAACTGAGGAAGTATGACCAGGTCGAAGCAATTGATGGAGGTTTGAAAGTTGGCTGGACAGCTAGTCTCAAAGGTTGAAAATCAACTGACTGGAAAAGGTCTGGGGATTACACTGGGGGCCAAGAAGCCAACAATGTTCTCTCTTTGCAATAAGGCAAACCGCATGTTTGGAAAAGCATCATCAGGAGATCAGAACAAATGATAATCTCCTTCTTCTTAGCACTGGGGAGGCTGAACATGGAGTACTGTTTCTGGTGTGGGTCTCCAGTAAAATGGGACATGGGGAAACTGAGGAAGGTTACCAAGTGGAGGGCTACCAAGGTGGTGAGCACGCAACCTACAAGGAGATGGTTGACAGCTGGACTTGTTTAGCCTGGAGAAGAGGAGACTAAGGGGCAATCAAATATCAGTTTACAACCACTTGAGAGGGAGTTACAAAGAAGTAACAGCCAAACTCTTCTTGGTTGTAGCAGGTGCTAAAACAAAGAGAAGACAAAATATGTGTTTAAATTGTTCAGACTGAAAATTAGGAAAAGCTCACACAGGAAGACAGTGCCACTTCAGGACAGGTTCTTTAGATTGCAGAATCTCCCTCAAGAAGACAAATCTATGGCCAACCTGATCTAGTAATGATGGCAGCCTGGCTTCAAGTGGGAGGTTGCTCTCTCCCAACCAACATTTCTTTGAATGTTTGAGAGGCAAAAAGCTCAAGAAGACATGTCTACTGCTAAAGGCAGTAATAAATTTCATCTCTCCCCAAGACAAAGCCAGTAACCTGATCCAATGATGAATAGTTCCCGGGTTCAGCATGAGCTTAGATACCACCCAGTAGTGAAATTCAGATTCCTCCAGAGACCAGTCCAGTTCTCCTTTCATTAGAAACCTGTATCTCCAGCATTAGCTTAACAGTGGGGGCTCTTAGACCATTTCACCCTCTTGGGTCCCATCCTACCTACCTTAACTATTGTTGCCAAACCTTTACAGAGTCCTACAGGACTCCCAGCATTTATTTGAGAGTGGGTTTAACCAGAGTTCTAGGTCTAATGAAATGCTGCTGCCAGTGGTGGCATCCATTGGCAGAAAACAGGCAGGGACAGTTACACTACAGCACCCTAGATTAAACCATATAAAAAAAAAAACTTGGGCTTTACCTTACTCTCTGTTTTATCCCCAGACATGATCTATATCTGGCTCTCAGCATGTCCATTTCTCTTCCTTGGGTGGAGATGCAAACCTTCCTTTCTATGATCAACAGAGAATCTGCAGCTATTCAACATCAGTTGCAAGTTGCTCAGCTGTGTCCATTGAATGGTTTTCATTGCCTCATCTTCTAGGCCTTACCAGTTTCTCAAGAGAATTGTGGCTGTGGGATGCCTCTGGTTGTCTTGCAACCTTGAAAATCTGCAATTTGAAGCAGGCTGATCAAGTGCAGATAATAGTTTCCTGTGAACAATAAATATCACTCGAAGCAACTTCCATAGAGTCAGGATACTTCAGTAACATAAATCTTCTTAAAAGCCTAACAGACGTAAAAATCATTTGTATTTTCTCCCTTTTTCAGAGATTACCAAACTTTAGTCATCACTGGGGAAGTTCACCTGACATTCTATAAACCCTGGGTTTATCTGTATTGACAGGACAATAAAAATTCTTGTCTATCACCATACCGCCATCACCTTTGGCTTCTTCACTTGGTTGTGGAAGAATTTAATGGAGGTAAGAGAATAATGATGAAGAGAAAAAGATTACAAACTTAATGGCCTGTGAATGCTGTTTATAGTTTGTCATCATTACAGATGGTGTTTTCTTGCTTGTGCACCTTGCTTGATTTCTCTTAGCCAGAAGTGTTGACAAAGTAGAGTTCCAGGTACAGCTAAAGATAAAATTTCAACTAGAAGAAAGAGAAGACAGACAAAAAAAGATTATTCTTCTATCTTACCCATTTACTGCAGGAAAAATAAAAAAATGAAAAAACGAGAACACTTGAGGCTGATAGAAGATGTGAGCTTGCTCATTGACAGTATTTTATTTCAGGACTGAAAAAATGACCGGGAAAAAATTTCTGTGAGGCAACTCTGTCCTGCTTCACTGATGCATTATTTCTTAAGTCATGGTCAGAAATCCTGTTCTGGAGAGAGCTGCATCACTCATAGATCAACCAGCAGAGCTTTTCATACACACATTCACACGGTACAGTATCAGGAGAGACCAATCTGGCCATCAGTTAAAACTGTTTTTACAAACCCAGCTCATTCTGCCTAAAACACGTTCGAGGATACTCACATGAGCTGTTCTGCAAGTTGATAACCAGTGTGATGCTTTCCAACAGACATCCACATCTGAGCATTACAACACATGGTCAGAGACACCTTTCCCATCAGGGCAGCTGTTAGAAGGTTAATGCTTTCACGGGACCCACCTGGCCAGAAAGGAAAGCAGATGAAAAGAGGAAAATGCCTCTGACCTTTTCTCCCTCCGTCCTGGTCACTTCTTCAACAGCTTCTCAGATCTATGGCATCCACCTGCCATTTTGTAGTTTGGTGGGACAGAGAGAGATAGACCTTCTAATGAGGGCAAAAAAAGTAGTCATGAGAGATAGCACATTGGTTCCACGTTTGCTGAACCGAAGTATCAGAAGGAAGGATTTAGAGTAGGTAGTAAGAAACCTGGAGAAAAACTAAATCTATATTTCTGTGTTGTCAGTCTTTTCGTTGTGAATCATGTAGTGAATTTAGAGCTCCTGATGTCATGTTTATATGAGATTATCAACTCCCTTCCTTTGTTTACTTTTCATAAAAAAAGAAAAAATGGCTAGTCCTAACTATGGGAACAGCATGAAGACAAGGCTCCTACTGGCTCAAAATCTAATCTGAAATGTTTCAACACAAAACACAAAAAACAAAGCCAAAACAGACAGATTTAAATATTCCATTTGAGCACTTTGAAAATGAAAGGTTTCCTTTTTTTTTCTACTTAAAAATTGTATTGTGGAGCTAATTTTATCTGCTTGCAAGATTTAAAAAAAAATGTATATTTTAAATGTCTCTATATATATACACATAAAAGGAAATACTTTTTAACAAGCTGAACAAACTGTTGCATTTAACGAGATGAATCTCTGATTTCTGAATTTTTTTTGCCCCCTTTTGAAATTCAATTTGGCTGGGGAATTAAAAACAACAGTTATTCCTATGGCTTCAATTACTTGAGACATTTGCCAGAACACCTTTCCAATAGAAAACAATGTATTTGTACAGATTTGGTACTGGGTTCATTTCTTGCCCAGACCTCTTAGCAATTTATCTGGGACATCTGTGGGTGTAGCACCTGGAAGATTAAGCTATATAAAGCTGATATACAGATATGTTTTTTTCTGGTAAACAGGACCCTGATAATGATGATCTATTTTAGGATTAAGTTTGATATTATGTATAAAGGGTCTGCATGAAATAATTTCAAAATTAGTTGAAATTATTTCAGTTTTCAGCAATTCCCTTAGGAAAAAAAGAAGAAACGCCCTCATCTTCAGTTCAAAAATTTTCTTCTAGAAGAATTGGATTTATAAAGTAAGGGTGATGAGAAAACAAGAAGTCAGAGTGTTTAATACATATATGCACACATAAAGGTCAATAAATAGCTCAAGCAAGGTAAGGGACTCATAAGTGATGCTTCTGCTGAGTCCACTGCAAGCATTCCCTGAGTTTCCATTTATTTTTGGGAGTGTTTGCATGTGGATGGCTCTGTGTGTTTAATATCTATTCTCTTATCAAGGATGCATAGGGGGAAAACTCCATTTGGATGTATTTTCATGCAATTAATAATAATTCAGGGTTTGTGCTTTTCTTATGCCAAAACTGTGCTTGCCAAGGTTTGGAGCCCTCCAAATGCATAAATTAGTCCAAGTCTGAACCGCTATGATTTTCTCCTCCATTTGAAACAATATTTGTTCAAAAGTTATTGAATGTGCTTCACTTTTTTCTTCATTCAATCCAAAGTAATTTTTAAAATTTTCATTGAGACTCCTTGATATCCTGTTTTAAAATGGTTTCAATTTTCCAGTCGGGCCAGGTCTCCGAGTACATTTCAGTTCACTTAAATCTGATTGCAGTCAGTGGGAGTTTTTTTTTCATTGATTTCAATGGAATTTGGATAAGGTTTGTTTCCAACGTAACTTACATATGTTTGCTGTCACGGAATAAGCCATCTATCAGCCAGAGAACAAAATAAATCCAGGATTTCATATCTTGCGTGGGGGGAACTTAAGCAAGTCCTGGTTTATTAGCGGTGACTGCTCTATATAACACATCTCCAGCATCTGCCCCTTCACTGCAGCAAGAGCTTCTTTTTGGATTCAGTCTCTCCCAGCAGTCAGCTCATTTTAATATTTAATATGGTGCCTGGGTCTCCTGCAAGATTCCCTTATCAGGATTTCAAATCCTCATTGACACACTCTGGGCATTTTGCTGCCTTGAACATCTGCTGGAGGACTCTTTGAGATGCAAACTCCAGATCTTTTATACAGTTCGGTTCTTTTTGCAGTTTCCAAAAGAAGCGAAAATAAATAAGCAAGGCATGGGGGGCCTGGATTGTTCTCCTGTTTTGTTTTGCCACATAGGTGCATCTCTGCACAATCTTATTTTGTCTTTGTTGCTGTTGTTTTTTTGCCAGACAATGTAATTATCTTGATTGGTGGGTGGCCAACAAAGTTTTAATTAGATCCAGGGGGATTTGGGCAGGACTATGTATTAAAAAAAAAGGCAAAACAATGCTGCTGGAATTAATGTTTGTTTATGTTGTGAGGCACCTTCTGTGAAATATGACGTGGCCTCTTTGCATTTCCAGTTGGGTCCTCTCTTCTCCTGCCTCGTTCCTTCACTTGGGTGACGGGGAAGGGTGAACTGGCGTTAATACCCAGGTGCTGCAGCTCTGCTGCCAAGCTCTTGCTGCTGCAAGATGTCCAGCAGCTCAGCCACTGCCAAACACAGCCATTGATCCTCCAGCTTGTGCCAGTTCAGAGGAACGGAGGATGCGTATCCAGTTTTGCGGGAGCGGTGACAAGTGATTTGGAGCAGGCGATTGGCGTGGGCAACAGTGAGCCGTACTCAAAGCAGGGGAAAGACTGCACTAGGGAGATCTTTCTGGCTGGTTATAGTTATTAATTTTTGACTGGGAAAGGTTGTTTTTATTTATTCAGTTGTCTAAAAATATCGCAGTAATGAATTAACCTGAACTGGGGGAGGGGGACAGAAAAACGCATATTGATTTTCTAAAAGCAGGCAGGAATGCTGTTATTTTCCAATTAACGTTCAGCATTAGAGAACAATCCAGCTGGAAAGAACCAGCTAAGCAATACGAAGCTTTTTGCTTTTTGCACTTTTTCCAGTGATGTTTTTTCTCATTTAACTTTTTAGAAAAGACTCTAACAACAACCTAGGCTATTTCTTTGGCTAATGGGAATTAACTTATCATGGACTCCACTGGGGAGACCATGAAATATCTGTGGTGGGGATCTAACACATTCATCTAATAAAGGCTGCCCCTGCTCCAGTGCTGGAGGAAAGTCTGGAAGCAAACCATCTGAATGCAGCACTGGTGATATGGGTGTTTCTCTATAAATTCCAGAGCAGGTCTGGGATTCTGGTGGGACAGATGATGACCTGTGATCTGATTCTGGTGGAGTCACCCTTTTCTTTCCTCTTCTGCTTTTTATTCTGTCATAATGTCTATGCCTCTTCCTTCTTATGGCTCAGCCTGCTCATGGTTCACCAGTTTCAAAAACGACGACTGAAAATGATACCACCACATCCAACCACCTTCAGGTCCCCCGTAGTGACCACTGGCTGAATGGCTACCTCAGAACGATGTGACCAGGAGTAGCCCTCAGCAGAAATCCAACGGGCAGCTGGGGCTCACCCCACTGGCTCTCCAGTGAGACCCAGCAAGTGTTAGATCCTGCAGCTCATGTTGGGTACCCAGAGCAATGAGTGCTGATCACAGGAAAGCTGATGGGAAGCAGAGGAATTACCACATTTCTGAGTAAATATGTGCACACACAGGTAAACGTGCATTCACATAAACTGAGATCCTTATGATTTTAACTGGTTTCTGGGGCTTTATCTGAGTTTTCAAGTCTTCTAAGCTTTCTGATTTTTTATTTTTCCCTCTTGCAAGTTGCCCTTTTCAAATTAACTTGTGCTGGGGTGAACTCTACAGAGTTTAAGCAAAAGCAGAGCTTGTCTGGGCAACAACATCCACTGTATTTCCATATAATTTTTTCTTCTCCTCCCAAACATTCAGGGGCATCTGGCCATAGAAAGTCCACACAGGCACTTTTCCCTGTATACAAGTTATGGAAACAAGAGTCGAAACTGAATCCTGCTCTTGTCCATCCTTGGCAAAGCTTATGGAAAGCTACAGGCAACCTTTACTGTTATACAGAGATGGAAATTTTGCTAGATATTTCTCAACCGTTTTGCATAAATTTCAATATATATGTTCTTATTTAGTAAATATTTATTTAGCTATCACTGCAGCTTTCCTTTAAGGGTCTAGCAAGGGACCAGGGAGAGTGACAAAACCACCAGCTTCTGCTGAGAAATTATGTGCCCTGCAGTCATACTATGTATGTAGAATCTGGAGACAAATTTTAGGGCCTGGATTTATTTATCGTGTCTAATAGATGTTTGATAATTATGTGCATGGGAATAGAAAACAAATTCTCCATATTAAAAAGCATAAAGAAAGCTTGTTTGGATTAGCATGATCAACTGAAAGCATCAATTTGATTCTTGGTATATATATAATTTACTGAGCTGCAAAATAAACACACTCTACTGTTCCTCTGCTGAAGGCTTCAGCTGTAAATATTTCATTACTTTAAAAATGTATTGCTATTAGTATTCAGCAGAATCAAGTTTTAAGTAATAAAATAAAATTGTTTCTATTTCCTGAAGGACCTTTTTTTAAACATACTATTTCAGTTAGGTGAAAATTGTTCTGCCACCTGTTGGGTGCTGGCAGAATCATCCCGCAAGCAAGTGGGGGTTTTTTATTAGCTTCGATGGCATAAATCAATTCCTGCTCTCATGAGCACACAGTATAAATCACAAACAACCAAAGTCACACCCAGCATACATTTCACTCCTTTTCTTGCCAAATGGAGCCATGGAACTCATGGCTGCAGGAAGCTGAGAACCCATTTAACATGTGTAGCCCTGTATACATGCTTTAAAGTCACAGCAGACACCTCGAAAACAATTTTTGCAAAGACTTTTAAGGCTCATGGCTCAGGGTATTAACTATCAGATATGAAGATGAGAAGGGGGAAATGGTCTAAGATGTACCAGTCTACAGCTGGGGAATCCTTACCTCTGCATTCGAGGAGGTTGGTGCTGGTCACCGTCAGAAAGAGTATGGGGATAATTGGATCACATCCTGGTGTATCTCGCCCTGTCCTGCTGCCAGCTTACAGGTCATCTTCTTCTCTAAGGAAAATGGGTCTGCTCCCTGGATAGTATAAGGGAAAAAAGACTAGATGAGGAAAGGAGAAAGTTTGTCAGGCAAACGGAAACATCATCCCCTAAAGAAGAGAGAGAGAGAGTAAGTTAGAGATGCCATCATTACAGCTTTTCTTTACACAACCAGGATACTTCTGGTGATCTTCCTGCCTTTGCTTGAAATGGCCAAAAGACAAGCTTTTGTAGAGTATTTCAGGATGGCTTCTTCCTGAATTTGGAGGGAGGGAGGGAGGGAGGGAGGGGGGAAGGGAGGAAATATGTAATTCTTCAGTGTTTTTCCACTGTTGGAGTGCTTTTCAGGGGGAAAAAAAAAAGCATCTTGGGCTTTTGTGGAATGGTTTTCAAGTGCTGGGGGTGGGTGGTTCTCTTTATTCAGGAATTGATCGGTTTTGCTGTTCAAAAATCTGACATCCCAAGCACAGAATTAAGTGTGGGTGCATAGATACATGGGAAGATTTTTCTACTGTATGTGATGTACCAAAGCCACAAATAATCATAAATCTGGAAGGAACTAATTTGACACCTGCTAAACTGCTTCCATAACTATTTAATTTCTCAAGAATAGCTCCGCACTAAACAGTGTGTCTGAACATCACGAAGTGCAACTTTTTTCTGATTTCTTATTGTGCTTCTTGAAATTCTTAAGGATCCCCAAACTGAGCACTGAACAAAGACTGCAGTCCCTTCCCATAAAAAGTTGCAGTCCATGTTGTCCAAGTGTTAAGAGAGGTTAGCCTATACACAGAGCATTTGAAAGCTCTCCCACTTTACATCAGTGCAAATTATATGGCTGAGTCAAGACTTCACCCCAAAAAGTTGCAGAATTTAGCCTTCATACTATATTGTTAATGTTGGTTGTTTTCAAAACATGAAAATACGCATCCCCTCTTTCTCTGCTGAGTGTTCAGTCAGGAAAAAACCTGAGAAAGGCATTGCTTTGCAGACTTGCAATGTATCCTGAAACTTCTTTTCTCCTTCTAACAGTCCACAAGAACTGTTTTGGTCCTCAGCTAAGAATTAGCTTTGCAAAGGAAATTCCTTATGTAGGAACAGCTGTACAGGTTGGAATTTCTAAGGTTGACATGAGAGTACTTTGTGTCACTTGAAGAGCTATTGAAAACTCTCATCAAATACTGACATTTCAAGACAGTCGTCTTTTGCAGAAATCTGAAATAACTTCAGCCAATTTTACATCTCATTAAAAATCAAACATAGATACCTTGACTGCTGCAATTTTTATCACATTTTTCTCATTTCTAAACAGTATTATAGCTTTTTTTGACAAATGTTGAGTTGTTGTAATAATTTGTTTCACATCAAGATGCATATTGAGTTATACCAAAAGTTTAATGTCTGTGGAAAATTACATACAACCTTCATGTGCACATTCTGAATCCTTATTTGGAATAATATCTGAAAATGAGATAATTTTCCCTCATATACTCATTTATGCAAATTTGGCACAAGGTACCTGAGCTGAAATTATGAACTGGGAACTGATAATACATATCACATAAGGTATAATTCATTCAAAAAATAATGTATTTATGGAGCATTTAGGGAGTTTGGAAGGGCTGTCAAGAGGATGCCTGAAGCTTTGTTTCCCCTGGCAGTATCAGGTAATATATCACCATTTCAGCTACATCCTGTTCACAGTAACACTGCTTGAAAGCTCCAAAACAGATTTCTCATAAGGCTGTTGAACTGACTTCTCGGATTCCTCAACTGCTCTCTCAAGAGCTGATGTTACATCACATAGGAAAAATGTGATGGACAGAAAGACATTATTGCTCTGACTGCATTCAAATCTGGGTCCAGCTCAAACTCCACTGCTTCTGCTTCAGGTTCAGTTCAGAGATGGTTACTTTCTTCTGTCTTTATGGTCCTGTAGACTTCCTCATAGCAATAAAATCTGAGGATGTGGCTTGGGGAAAAGAGCAACTTCAAAAGCTAGCCGAATGCTCAGCTTGTTACCCTGTGGCACTGCAGCTGGATTATGTGTCCTGCATGATCACTACAGCAGTCCAGTGAGCCCATCTGTGTCAACAGCATCATAGGTCCCATCTTCAGCTGAGATAGCCAAGGTTGACTCCAATGGGGCTACTTTGATTTTCCCCTGGGACATGGCCCCGTGAACACCATCTAAGAGTTCAGCTGTGCTACTGCAAGAAAACACACTTGACTTTGGCTCAGCCTAGTACTGAACAACGCCTCATGTAAATATCTACTGCAATGAAAGAATGGTCTCCAGAAAGACCATGATGTTGGCAGGCCTTGTCCTCCCATCCTGGCTACTGCCTGTGGGGCTTCCTTCTGTGGGCTAAGGAGGAAGATTGATCATTTCCAAGTAATATGCAGAAGTCATACTGGAGTGTGAATGTGGCAGGGTAAACTGATGGGGTCCCTCATGCTCCAATGAATAATCTCTAATCATTGGATTATTGGATATTACTAAAATCATGGTGATTCCAGTCTTGAGGCCGGTAATATTTACAATGAACATAATGAGTCAAGGCCACCTGGAATTCCATACCTGAAAGCAAAAGAAAAAGCAGATGCCAAGGAAGAAATATAAGCCTTGGACAGTTATGTAGTAATACTTCTTCAGAATACACTCCAACCTCCAGCAGCTTGCAGCTAAAGGACTTCCCAAGCCAAACATGGTTCATATACATGCAGTAAGTCTCAGTGGATTTCCCTTCAAAAACTTGTCTAGTCTCTGCCTGAATCTATCCAAACTCTACATATCCTCAATGTCCTGCAGCAATGAATTTCATAGCTACATCCTGTATGAAGAATTACCTCTTTTGGTTTCTTTTGAGTGTGCCAATTGTTAGCTATTCATGTATCAGAGAAGAAACAAAACAAATGATCCAACAAGAGCAAGAATATTTCTCTACTTGAAGTTATGTACATGTCTACTAGAATCTATCCAAGCACTGGATAAACATGACATAAAACTAATCGCCATTTCATACACTTCCAGGTGAAAGTTTAGAAAATCCAAAGCATTTTTTTTTCACTCCACATCATCCCAATTCAAGGGCATTTATATCCTGACTTTCCACAGAACACTCAGCTAAAGCATGCCTCATTAGCTCACATGCAAGCCTTCATGCCTCCATAACCCAAATTTCTTTTCTCACCTTTCTCAGATGGTATTTTTTCCCTCACTGCCGAGGCTTAAATTGATTTACTGCCCCCAAACACAATTCAGATGCTCTGCAGTTTCATGGCCCTTTTAAACTCTCCTCAATGGCAATGGATATGGAAGCGCTGTTCAGGTCCTTGCATTTAACATGATTTGATTCTTCTCTCCCTGTCCTCCATCTCCCTCACTTCCCCTTATTTGTATTCTCATCAGTGTCACATTAAATGCCGTGGAACACGCTTTTAGGGTAATAACAGGCCTGAAGTTTATGAAATAAAAGATTGATATCAGCTTCATAAAACTCAGGGGAAGCAATATCTTCTCTGCGTCTTGCCATCCCTTTAACTGCAGCTACCTTTATACATTGTGGAGGGATAGAAGAGTTTAAAAAAAAAAAAAAGGAGAGAGAAAAAAGGAGATATCTCCAAACAGCAGTGGGATTTTGGAACCTGGTGTGTCGTTAATTTCTTTATCGCTTTAACTGCAAGGAAGTTGCACTTCCTTCTTTGTGTATTTTAGTGGTGTGTTACTTTCAAGGGTTTGGTAATCTTTTTCCTTAAATGTCAGTAGATTCTGAAACGTCCAGGCTTTGTAACCAGTGGTTTATAGCCATCACACACTGAAAGGGCAACAGATGAAGAAACTGTCTATTATTGTAGGTAAACAGAACGTTTGCCACGTGTCAAGATGCAACGAGAAACAAGGTGGTGAAATCAAGCTGGAGTTTTACGTGGATGCCCAGGCTGGTGCCATCTGGGTACCACCTGTGAAAGCTGCACCATCAGACTGATGTCCCTCACCTGTTTTACCAGCAAGTTGGTTCCTCTGAATATGGACCCAAAGCCACATTTGGATTAAGGTCATACTCACCGCATGCATTAGAGGCTTTTGTTACAGGACTTGATTTGGGATCCATCACATGCTTCAGTTTCCAATCCATCACGTCAAACACAGTCTGCTGCAGCTGCAGGGGGTAAGGATGGACCATAAACCTGACAATGCTCAAAGACTCTGGTATGGTGATCCTTTTTACAGTTGTACACCAATTCAACAGCATGAAGCTTTAGAGCAAAACTTGCCTGCATTTATTCCAGAAGAAACTGGAGGAGCAAGAAGAGGTAGTAGACATCCAGATCACTCAGCCTCACAGTACCCGGGGACACCCTCTCACCAGGAAATTGTCCATATGTCTTTAAACAACATCTCCCATGTCCCTGTTTCTCCTCAAATCAGTGCCATGTAGACCTTACCAATGTTTTTGCCAAAGATTTTATCTTTAACTGGCCTGTTTTACTATTCTGAATTCACAGCTGAATCCCTAGTTTTGCAGGTTGGAAGACTGACACAGGTACATTTAAGATATAAGCTTTTTAATTTTTATTATTCTTCCTCTTTTTTGGTCAGTAATTGTTTGTGGTTTTTACCCTTGATGACAGATCTTGCATTCAACAAAAAAGTAAGAGCCATTGCATTTCAGCTTGCTGCTTAGCTGCCTCTGAATACTGGATTCTTTCCCCTTTTTGTTTTTAATTATTTTTTAAAATGCTGTCAATTTAGCAAAACTTGCTGAAACGGACAGATGAGAGGTGGGAGAACCTGAAGAAACAAGCTACTCTGCCAAAACCATCCCACTAATCCCACCAACTTGTCGGTGTTTGCCAGAAGCAATTGCAAAGCAACAAACAGGCTTTTTATGAAGGACAGTAATTTATTTTTAAAATGGGCCAAATTGTACCGGTTCCACCTTATTTAGCGTCACTGGGCAAATTGCAGTAACACAGCTATCCTAGGAGAGACATGATTCTTAGCTTCATAAACTCAGTGGGAGTTTCTGCACAGGCTTTCTTCTGAGCTCTGGAACAGTCCCTGTAAGTATTTAACCCACAGCCCTCCACAAGGGTATGCCAGCAGGTGTTAATATAAAAGTGGCGCACAACATCCCAAGATGGAAAAAAAGGAGATGGTTTTGAAATCTTGAGGTCAAATAATGTATTTGTCCATTTTTGTCTGCATCTTTTTCCCTTCCTCCCTTTTTAGATTTTTGTGTGTGTGTCTGAGGGATGGGCTGTCCAGGTGGGAGCCCACCTCAGCTCAGTGGCTGATGACTGACCATGCAAAAAGGGAAGGGAGCCATCAGGGTTACAGGGTCAAAGAAACGGGCAGAGGATTAATAGATATCAAAGAGGTGTGTTGTCATATAATCACTGAATACAGTCTCTGAATGTAGGGCTTTCCCTCACTAATTCCAACAACAAGCCCATTAAGGTGTGACCTTAGGCACAGAGATGTAAAAAGGAAGTCGTTATCAGAAAAGGGCTTGATAAACAAACGTTACCTCTCCCAAAGAACTTTAGAACACAGTTGAAAAACTTTCATAACCATCATAGCCTGCTCTGAAAGGGTAATAGAGCCACAGCTCTCAAGCAAAGCATGGGTTAAGTTGCAGAGTGAAAAGACATTGCAGAGCTGAGTTAACCATCAAAAGAAAAGGAGTAAAAGAGCCTGAAGTGACTAAACAACCATTAGGTTGACAGTAGGTCCTTGGAAAAATATTAAAGAATTAAGTACTTTTTCTGCCCCAGTGAGGGAACTTCTCTGGGCATGGCACGGGTTGACCCAACTAAAACAAAGAGGTTCTGTAAACACCATGGGTTTGTTATAGGAAGTTGGCAATGCCCCAACCCAAAATCAGATCCAGTTGTTGGGGAAATACACAAGTAGATTGAATGTACCTTGTTGGATGGAGAAGTATCTCCAAACTGGTGATTAGTATTGCAGACCAGAGGATTATTTGCTGAGAAGCTAAGGGTATTTTGCATTGGTGTGTAACTATTGGATTTAATCTCTAGCCTGTATGGCCTTTGCTCTCCCAGCTCCTACAACTGCCAGGATTTGGCTCTTTCTCTGCTTTACAGTCTAACAGAGTTAGAAGCATAACCAATAGCACTTCAGGAGCCACTTCTGGCACTTGATAAACAGCTCTGGATGTTAATGTGTCTGGAGACCCGCACTCGGTGAGAGTTGCCTGAGGAGCAACCTCTGTTCCTGGGTGTGCTTCCCTCTGTCTGGGTATCGGGGCTGCATTCATCCTGTGTCAGAGGCAACGGCTGCTTAATAACAAGACGTATCAAGAGGGAGCAGATGAGGGGAAGACACACTATTTACTGAATAATAATGCCAAAATTCAATGCACCAGAGCATTTTGATTTAGCCATTTCAGGGACCGGCAGCCCACAAAGCAGCACTTCACCTGCTACAAGAACATTGCAAATCTGAGTAAGGAGAGGGAGAAAGTACACAGATAATATCCTGGGACGTGGAGCAGACAAATATTTAAACCCTCACCCAACTGCTACTCAAAACAGTTCTGCTCCTGCCAGTGCTCCCCTCACTGCCATTTATCTGAAAAAAGAGACAGTAAAAATAACTGAGAGGAATATAGAAGTTTGCTGGGTCTTTGGTTCATTGACAGCATTCCAGAACCTGCAGAAGCAATCTCGTATTGATCCCAGCTTGATAGGAAGCAGATGTGGAGACCTGGAAGTTCAGTAATTCTAATTGAATGTAGGGACATGGAAATAGTTTTCTCGAGGAAAGTGTTGAAAATCAGTGTAACGGAAGTTATTTCTCTCTAAAAGATGGGTTAGGTCACCTTGGGGTGGGCTGGATGGATCCACTCCCATATTACTACCAAAGCAACTTGAACCCAGTACAGTCATGTCAGCACTGAGCTCCAAAAAATGGTCAAAAGAGCCTGGGAATGCAGCACAGAGGAGTACTTAAGACCCGGCTGTTGCTGAGAATGCCTTTGCAATTATTGCAGCTCAACATCAAGCTATTCTGACTGCAAGCAATTCTTACTTTTAAGACATTTTGACCCTTCACTTCTACATCCTGCGGACAGAAATACTGTCACCCTTTTTATAGCTCTGCAAGGAGACTTGAGCAATTAACTGTTTGTTTTACCACTCAGTTCAGAGTGAGTAAAGATTTTAGGTATAAATTGAAGGACCATCCATGGATGCAACAAAAAGCAGAATCATGAAAATCATTACACAGTTCACTTTGGTGGCCCCATCCTTTCTCCCAGTGTGACCTTTCAAAAATGTTTCAACTCTGAAACGAAGTAAAAATCTATACCAAATGTTTCCTCTTCCCCACTCTATTCTAGCCTGCCTTTTGAAGGTCTTCTCTGCCCAGATTTTATCTCCAGAGCTATACATCACATGTATGCCATCAACATTTCCATAGAGGTCACAATATTTCACCAGCTCATAAGAATACATAGTTTGATGCAATCCAATAGGAGCCCAGTTATATATACAGTATATGTACAGTTATATCTACCAGTAAATGTACAAAGGTCAAAATGAACAGGAAAATCTCTTTGGTCCATCTGAAGCTATAAATCATACCCAGACTCCTAAATTTCCACAGCAGAACATCTACATTACTTTTTTAAGCATTGAACATGCCTATATATATATATATATAAACACACATATATGATATGGATGTGTATACTTGTGTGAGCTGAGGCAGGCAGGATGCAGGAACAACCACAAAACTATGGATTAAGGGCAAAGAACAAATTTAAACTCAATACCTCATGGATCGAGGAACCTCTGAAGCAGCACGCGGGCAGAGGCAGGCAAGCAGGGGCTGCAGGCACCGCAGAGCAAGCGTCCTTATTAACACAAGAGTCCTTGTTAGTGAGGGAGTGAGGGAGCGAGGGAGCTCCCACTTGCTGTTTGGGCCTGTATTTTGAGGATTCAGGCAGGCAGGGTTTTCTGCTGTGCTTTGATCTCTCCAACAGCAGGGCAAGAATCTCAGGCGTGTTTGATAAGGTGCCCCTGAGTCCATCCCAGGACTATGTTTTCTGAGTGCAGATGTTCTACTTGTTGAGCACACAAAACGAAGCAACAATTAGTGTGATAGATGTGTTTTCCAGCACCCCACACGCGAGTCACTTGAGCGTATTTACAGTCCTCCTCACCAATCTTCTGTTACTTTCCCACAATACTCATACACCCTGCATGTTGATACATAAAGTATGTGCATGTTAATGACTCCCGGGGTTCTCTGATTTTTCAATGTTATCACTCTTTTCTGACAACAGCAGTTACAACCTGTGAAAATGGGTATTTTTGAATATACGGCATTCCACCTTCCCAAATGTTAGTCTATAGAAGACATATGTGTGAGCTTATAGCTGTTTGCACTTTAATAATTATACATTTAATTCTGCAGATGAAGATCTTGAATTCTGTTTTGCTTATGAACCAATAAGGGCTCATTTTGGAAGAAAAAGATAAGAGTTTCTTCTTCCTCCTTCTTTGTAACAGGATTCCCAACAAGCACATAATAATTTCTATCAAGAACACTACAGGCATGAGTCTGACTTGTCCGTTTCCTTACAAAATCATACTGGAGGCAGCTTGATTATAGAAAAATTTCCATATGGAAGGGAAGAAACACCAAAGAAAATGCTGGAACCTGACTGCCCTCTGCAAATGTCCATTGATTAACTCAGTCAGCTCTGTGGCTCCAGGATGTTCTGATTTCAGTGTACTGCTGCAAGATGATGAAAAGTTAGGTTACTGGCGTTTATTTATTTATTGATGGCGACAGAAAGACACCAACACAGTGCAAGGAGAGGAAATTGTCTCTTGGTAAAGATTAAAACTGTGATTTGGGATATTGTTTGAAGACATGGTATAATTAAAAAAAAATTTCAATTAAAGAGCTACCAAAGATCTATGTGTCTAGTCATCAGTCATACATTATTAAAATAGTTCAAGATACTGTTTGCTCTTTTTTCATGCCTACAAACTTTAAAAAGAACAATATCTGAAAAGCAATCCTGTAATGAAGAAGTGGTCTAAAGATTTTAAGTTTAGTGTTAGCAGAATGTTTTCTTAACATTGCTTTTTCATGACAAAACATTTTGAAACAGTGTTGCAGCACATACAGAGAGAGAAAAATTAAATAAACCTTGGGCATCTAGTTTCACAGAACTGCTAAATAAAACATCTCAAAGGTCCTGCGCTGCTGCAAAAATGTTGTTTTTGTTGGCTCCAATTCTGCAAAATCTCATTTCAACACTAGATTTTAGGAGATTTTATCTTAGTGTGTCAGAAAGCCCATGAGGAATTCCTGAGAGAGAGCCCACTACTCCAGTTCTCCAGGCAAACATTTGACTGTTTTGTTATGGGGGAAGAAAATCTCAGGCAGATACTTTCTAGCATAAAGTCTAATTTTACCTGTGTACAATTTCATGCAGTATTGGTCTCTGTCTGTCTCTGCTTAAGGATTCTGTGTGTAACTGAGTAAACAGCATACATGAAAATCCTTTTCTCTCAATCTATAAAGAATAGGAAAGGTTATACCCTCAATATAAAGATGCTGTGCTTCTCAGATCAATCTGTACATCTGTAGCTCTCCAATCCAATTCCCAGCATGTAAGTCAAGTAACCACACACACTGTGTTACGAAAGTGTTACAGGAAAGATGATCCTACAAACTCTGTGGGTGAAGCCAAAGGAGAAGAGAAGTCCTTTATGCCATCTCTCTTGTACTTCATGACCAATTAACAACCTCCGTATTTCTACATTTACATGGACAGGGAGCATGAGAATTCATCAATGTTTGTTGCATTTTATACACTATGATACTGAGATGAGCTGTCCTGTGGTCAAACCTTTAAGCAGCAAAGTCTTTTCTTCTCCCCTCTGTCTGAGGACTGTTGTGATTTTTGTTCCAGATGCTGCATCCATCTGAAGAATTATACACACATACCATGGGCTGTCTCAGACAACTCTCTTTGCACCTTCAGTTCTCCACCAAAAAAGAGTTAGAACACTAAACAAACAAGCCCGATAAAAAAAGCCTACAAATAATGCATTGGTCAGAAAGGAACAACTCTATAGCACAGATGAGAAAACAATCACTCTCCCATCATTTGCCAGACTACACTAATGGAAAACCTTAAAAAAAAAATCAAATTTCAAATGTTAGACAAAATTATGTTTATGAGGTTTTTTCCCTCCATGAAAAGCCAATTTTATTTCTGTTAAGTACTATGTTCCATTTTTTTTCTTTAAAAACAGAATAAATAAAAATTGTACCAGAGCGCAGAGTTAATTAAAAAGACCAAGATAATTGACAATTCAATAGTAAACTGCTAGCACAAGTGCTGAAGTTTAAATTGGAGTTTAAAATTCCTTCAGCTTTTGCTAATCTTTGATGCTCAAGGGAACAAAAGAAGGCTTTGTTTTGGAAAAATTTATGATTTTTACATGACAATCCCCTTTTTCTTAGCCTGATTTCCTAAGGAAATAAGGTACCTTGTCAAACTGTCCGTCATTCCTCCCTTAATTACTTTGGAACGAGCTTGCCAATTTCAACCACATTTGAAAGAGGGAGATAAGTCCCAGGAACGGTGAGGTTTTACAAGTTTCACTGAACCGCCTGGGATGAGAAGTGAGACGTGAAGGACTGGCTCAGTCAGAAGAGGGGCAGGGAGCCCTCAGCTGCCCCACACCCCAAATTTCACCCCCCCCCTTTTTTTTTTTTTTTTTTGG
>NW_015090781.1:5926229-5965969 GCF_001431845.1 Calidris pugnax
CCCCCCCCCTTTTTTTTTTTGTCTTTCGGGTGATTTTGCATCACAGACTCACCATACCAGAAGTTTTCATTGAGTCAAGGAAAAGCCATTTAATGAAATGTTGTGTCATGTGGAGAAGGATTATTACTAGGTTTGTTATTATTACTACTACTTTTATTATATTATTTAGAAGTCTCCTGTTCATACTGAATAAAAACACAGTTATTTAAACCAAAGCATAAAAAAAAATCTTGAGCAAACCTTTTCAAGTCTTTGTTTTTGTTACTGGCCAAACCTACCACTGCCTCATCACTGGATAGACTGGACTGGCAAATTTGTAAAATCCATGGAAAGCAGAGACTAGAGGCAGAGAGAGGAGAGAGGGGAAGACAAAACAGCCATGCTGTAGATTGAAAAAACCATACCTTCTCATATAGAAAATGACGGGTATATTAGGGGAGAAAAAGAATTAATTTCTTTAGCTGTAAAGGGCCTCACAGTCTATTACCATCAGCTTGTGGAAGCCAGTAGCCATCATGGCAGATGTCTTTTCTTTTCCAGTACTTCAAGAAATTAAACTGTCAGTCTTCATTTCAGCTAGTAGCTTCACCATGATATAATGCTGTGCTTAAGAAGGTTTGAATTCAAAATAATTCCCTTGGCTTCACTGTCTCCCATATCAGATCGGAATCTCCCAATGAAATCCAGGATATTGCATTCAAGACACCAAGGCAAATGAGGGCTGGCAAGCATGAGGTCAGATTGCATTTTTGGTGATGAAATACTCCTACTGGAAAACCTGGAGGACTCCCAGAGCCTGAAATTCTACTTTGTCATTTGGGCTGGGGAACAAGTACTTTAAGCAATTTGAAGATAAGACCCCCCCCAGTTAAGTAAAGACAACATCACAAGGGACAAACTCCCAGCACAGTGCAACATAGTTTGGCAGAGTTATACCCAAGATAAATCTCTCTTCTCTGCCGTCTGAGAAAGGCAACAAAAAATGGCTATTTCGAGTGTCATTACAGTAAAAACTTGCTTCTCTTAGTCTTTCCATAAATTTTCCTGTACTGATTTAACACCACAGTTGTGCTAACTGTTAGCGACTCCTTGTTTCCCTGGGGAGTGTAACCTTGCAGGGAGAAGAGGAAGACAGAAGGAGCCAGTATCTGGATGTGGAGCTCGTAATTCAGGTGGCTGTGTGTACAGCTGGAGCGAGGGAGGACTTTCCTCTCAATGCATTGTGATTTAGTGGTGATTCAGTAAAACGCTCACCAGGCCAAAGGTGGGAAGTGAAAAAGTTTCCTGCATTTAACTCTAAGGGAAACCTGGCAGAGACCCTCACCACGCTTAAAAAAGAGTTATTGCCCTTCAGCTGGCAACAGCAATTCACATTTCAGAGTTTCCTAGAAAAAGAGCTGAACTGTTGAGTCCCTGCTCCAGGACTAGTGGAGATCAGTGGGAATTGCCAGCCCTTCTGGTTTTCTAACTTCCTAAAGAAACGCATCCCACCTCACCCTGAGTTTTGTTGTGCCTCTCATTCCAAGGCACTCAAATGCTTTAAAGGCTGGTGTCACACATTGAGGTCTCCGAGTATTAAGGGCTGTATAGGCAGGAAAATATTTCTTCCCAGAAATGGCCCCATACTCTGAAGCATATGGATTGATAACCCCCGTAAATTTTCTCTTTGCCAGCGCAATTGCTGATGTCATTCATATTCATGTAAGTGCCTAATCCTTTCCTGAATTATTTGCCTTATATCAACTTGAGTTCAAAAAATAACTTTATAGGTAGCTGCCATTTTCACCTCTAAACTTTCCAGAATGTTCTTGCCAGTGGACTTTTAGCAAAGTACTGATTTAAGGCTGATGGTTTGCGCTTTGAAAACCACAGGCTCACTTTTGATGGAGAAAGAGAGCAGGAAGGTTTGATGGCTTGCATTTCAGTAACAACAAAACTCATTGACCAGAGACAAATATGACCTGATTGCATAGAAATATCCCAAAGCAACTAAGAAACTGTCTTCTGAGGAGATATAAAAAATGCACTGGAGAAAGTAGTTGGGACTTTGAACTCTTTCTGGACATATCCTTCCCTGTACCATAGACTCTTTATCCATTGGTTGAAGTGGATGAAAATAGGCTGCTTTTCCTTTAAAAGCTGCAATAGATTTTTCTGCACTTCTAGAGCAAGGAAAAAATAATAAAATTACCTCTTTGAAATCACACTTAATTCTCCAGACCCTAAAAGAGGAGAAGTGTATGCCACATTATGCCATGTCTCTTGTTGCTTGTCCCACTGGGCACCACTCAGGGTCATTGTTTTTTGCTTCAACACCCAATAACCCTAAGCCTGCCCTTCCAGCTGTTCATTAAATTACTGCCCAGCCCTATATAGTCACCAGAGCCTCTCGTGCTGAGACACAAGACATCTGTATTTTGTCACCTTGTCTGTTACAGCTATGTTTACCAACACTAAATGCATTTCAGGGAAAAGGAAAGAAATGGAAAGAGTTAATAGAAAGTAGGTTACCACAAAGTAAAGAAATCTGGTAGTTTAGTATTTCAGGTATGTATAGTGGCTCCTAGAGTAAGGGCTCTCAAGGAGCCCAGAATAGGCAGTGGCTGGTGGTGTCTCCATTGCAGGACTATCCAAATCTGGTCAGGCACTATTGTCAAACACAGTGTTTGGTGGTTTGTTTGTTTTTTTTTTTTTTGCAAAGAAGATAGCTACAATACGTCTTCCTTTTTTTTTTTTTAAAAAAAAAAAGACTGTTAAAAATTAGATCTAGGAACACTCAGGTTAGACCAACACCAACGTTAATCCTGGCCTCAAGTACTTCAAGTAGATCAGGGCATGGGCTCCTTTTGAAGGTATTTGGCATCTTGAAAAAAAAGCTTTATTATGAATGAATCTGCTCAACCCAGAATATCTATTTTCCTTGTGTTTTGGACTGTGATCCATTATCTGCTATGCTGGAGGTTCGTTTGCACTGAGAAAAAATTAAATCACCAGTGATCTGAGACTGGTATTGTCTTCAGTGTAAACTCTTCTATTTTAAAAAGCATGCACTCAGGCTCTGTTTTTCCTGAGCAGTGTAGCAATAAACCAAAGTAAGCAGTGTCCTTGGTCAGAAATCACTGCCAGAAATCAGAAAACCTGTCAGTTTATGGTTTTTATCCTCCCAAAATTTTGTCTTACTATCCCCTTGCTAGTTGTCTTTTTAGCTTTCTTGTTTCCCCAGTCCCTACAGCCTGCAGACCTGAAATACCTTCACCACTGTTTCTTCAGAATGTACCCCTCACTCCAAATAATTTATTCTGGCACACACAGACCATGCTAGGGACAGTGGTTTCAGAGTCTGAAGCTCCTTCATTGCTTCCAGCAGTTTAACTGGCTATTCCACTGAACTCCATCCCCTGCAGCATCCAAGCATCTGTGACCGACCAGCTCAAACACCACCGGTGTCCTTCAGCATTACAATGTCTACCAAAACGACATTTTGAAGTGCAGGAGAAAAGAGTGAAACTGTTTCCCTGCTCAGTTAGGAAAAGCCTAGAAAGGACATTCCTGTGCTGTCCATTTTTCATCTTTTTACACAAGTCCATGAGGGTTTTTGCCAGCCCTGATGGATTGATCAGTTTCTAGGACTGACATTCTTCCTTATACTCAATTAAATTTGCACATGCACTGACTTCTTACACCTGCCCTCTTTTTCAAGCTTTCTTCCCATCTCTATAGGTAGGTCAGAGAGAGTGAGATTAAGATTATACAGAAGAGGGAAATTAATCCAGAGAGGGAACTGAAGTTGAAGTAGTGGAAAAATCTGTTTGCAAGAATATGACTGCTCTTCCTGTGGATATTTACAGAATCCTAGAAAGTAATAAGCCAGCAATGAAAAGCACCTTCTGTCTGAACTGCTCACCATCAGCAGAAAGAAGAGACAAATAAACAATTTACACTAACACAATCAGTAACCCAATCAGTGCTTTTTACACAGCTCGTTCTTGTTCTTGAAACCAGGGACAAAAAAATATAATATTTCTATGCTCCAATTAAACGTGTGAATTCATTTGTATTTTTCCTCACAAAGTGCCATAATGAAAGAGGGGAAATGACATGTAACTTTACTGTTCAATCAGTCAAAGCTGACAACCAACAATAAAAAGCATTAATCTAAATTAGCAGCATAGGAAAAAAATGACACAACGCTGTCTGCAGGATTGGATGGAATTGGTACCTATCAGCGACGGCCACCTGATGAATTCTGAGTCACTGCTAATTTGCAGGGATCATGATTGCAATTTACTATTGCACATGATACTTCCTGCTTTTCAGAGCAAATGGTCCAAGTACGTGTCACCAATGGAACATATTTTTAGAAGATGAGGCTGTCAGCTGAAAGCATCAAATGCTTTCATGGAGCAAGTAGTCAACTCTTTAAAAAAGACAGATATTTTTCCGTTCTCCTTGCATTTTTTAATGTGCTATCTCTGTTGCCAGTGTCCTGTTGGACAACTTTCAAAACCAATCTTGCTCTCTTCCCAGAACTTCTATATCAGTGATCAGGCATCTCCTGCTCCTCCATGACCATGTGTCTGGGCTGGTTTAGAAGTTTGCTTCTTTAGGGAAAAGCAGTGGTAGACAGACCGCTTCTTTCTAAAATCTCTGACTTCAAAGGATTCTCCAAGTTCTCCTGCAGCTGCAAACACCTTGGAGATGCTGCCAGAGGCATCCTGTGCAGTTTCTCACTGCAGCATTCTGTGTTTGGTAAAGCCAGTGGGGTGTGGGCTGCCTGTCTGATGAGCTAGAAAACCTTCCATGCAATCCAAAAACTATAGGAGAAATGCAGCAGCACCTTTGCATCTAACTCTTTCCTTCGTCCTCAGAAGTGGCACAGATATCCATCCCTCCCTCTTCACCAGAATCCTACCTGTGCTCCTGTACCAGTTGCTTGTAATGATCCATTCAGACATGCATTACTCTTTGAAATGCAAACCTAATCATTTAATGTGCTCAGCCCTGATGAACCACACAAATGTTGCAACAAATGTTTGTTTGTTTGTCTCTCTACAAGCAAATGTTGTTTCTCTACAAGAAAATGTACGCTGGAAATCTCTTGTGATCCAAGTGATTTGACTAGAAGGTTAAAGAAATGCTTTTCAATTCGGTGCCTGCCTGAAGCCTCTGATTTGGATCCTAAAAAAAATGTATCATTTTTTTATAATTATAAAATTTTATAATTATAAAAATATAATATATTGTCATTTATAAAAAAATTATTGACAGAGACTAAAGAGGCAACTTTCATCTCTCCATAGTACAGAGTATTTAGGTTCCTAACTCCTGCTTGAAAGCATTAAAACTTCCTGTGACATGGGTAGAAATTAGTTGCTCAAGATGTTATGTAACAAAATAAGACTCAGCACAGTTTTTACAACGTGGGAGACCTTCTCTTCTCTTCATAACCAATGAAACCTGCTCAGTATCAGCCCTGGAGTTTGAGAAATTATTTGCTGCATCCTGAAGTGGATACCTCTCTTAATTTGTGGATGAATTGATGGATCACACCCAACTGACTGCATTTAGAAGAGCGTCACTGATTTAATGGGAATCTAGGCACTGGGTGTAGTTATAAATGCTTCAATGAGCTGATGCAATGAAAATCATCTTGGGTTTCAAACTGATATACTCCTACTTTCAAATTACTTGTGTAGACTCTGTTTATAAACCCTGGAGAGAAACAGGTACTTCCAGATTATTACTTATTTCATTTTGAAATATTCCTTCAGAGTAGGATGGATAAAATACATTCTCAAAGTACCCCTTTCTGTCCAGGGACTCTAGAGGTAACATCGGATGGCAAGCTTAAGAGGCACACATCTACAGTGCAGATATTTAGTATAATATTTGTAGATGAATATTAGATTAATACAATTTTAAGTATTTTGGGCCAAGGACCATCACAAAGGCCAGGATGGTAAAATCCTATATGAGATATTCAGTCCAGATTAGAGGTGGAATTTGGTATCAGATGGAGTAATTTCAGCTACCCTGTGGAATCCTTCCTGGACTCCTGCTGCTGTTCCAGGGTGGTGCAGGTCTGGATTTGTACCAGCTGCATATAGATGTCTTGAATAGCCTAGCATCTCAAATACCTCTACTTCCAACAGAACTTGGTTAACACATGACCCAGGACCTTATATTTCCATTAGAGTTGACAAGGATCTAGTCAATAACATCTCTTGAGTATAGAAAGGTGTCAGCCCCCTTTGAAGTTTACACCTATGTTCAACCAACTGAACAGTGCTCTCGACTCCACTCCCAGTAGTGACTACATCTCAAATGACTTCAGAGGCACCCAGTCAACATATAGATATGCTGATACCTAAAGTAACATGTCTTAATCTGGAACCAAATCCTATCCCAGGAGCAAAATACTTTGAGAGACCTTACAATAGGCATTATGCCTAGGAAATCCAACTGTTCTAACAGATGCTGTAAAAAATAGGGGCAAAACCTCTGCAGACTTCCAGGGAGAAATTCCCCTGGTGCAGACTGTTTGGAACATCTGTGATTTCTGTAATTATTGCCTGTTTTTCCTGCTCAGATGTGCCCATGCCCAGATAGACCAGTCGTTTGCAAAATGATGAACAGATGAATAAAAGGCTGAGAAGATACTTGCTGTTAATTATTTACATTTAGGGAGGGTTGTAATTAGTTTTACAATTGCTAAGGCATTGATAGTAAGCAACTGTTATCTCAGTCCATCCATAAACAAGCTTCTGTGTTAGTAATTAGAAGAGACCACACGTGCCACAGATTACTGTAGCTGTATAATGACATGGGCTTTTTCCTTTGCTTTTTGGTTTTTTTTTTTTTCAGTGCTTTGTGATTTCTTGCTCATCCATTCTAGTTGGCACTCCTGAGTTCAGAACTTCCTTTATTGGAAATAGGAGGTTCACATTGATCGTAACATTTGAAAGAGACCATTTGGGATGACAGCTAGGGAAATTATAGAGGTTCTTAAATTAGAATGCAGCCCATTCCCAACAGAAAGGAAAAAGTCAACACAGCGCCAATTCTAGCAAGGTGACATTCTTCCAAACATCATTAGCTGCAGAGACATGGATTTAGTGAGAATTTGATGGACTTCTTTCTGAGGTTTCCAGTTTGACATACATTTGTCTTGGAAAAGAAAGTACAGATACTATTAAGGAGAAAAAGTCTGATCTTCTGGAATTAGTGCTAGCAGTAGGCAATTTGGTTTCCAGCACTCTCCTAAAGGTAAGGAGGTGCTGGTAGAAATGAAAAAAATGTTACGATGAACTCACAGTGAATGACTGATACTCAAAATACTACTATTGTCAAAATGCAAAGCAAGTCTGTAAAGAGAACTCTACAGAACGTAAAGAGTCCTCACTTTTAATTATTTATTTTAACTCTGAAAGAGCTCATTAAAAATGTCTTCCTATCCTGGGCAAAGACAGCTTTTTAAGTGGCACAGAGAACCCTTCCATCAGATTCTGACTATACCAAAAGAGGCCATTTCAATCTCTCATCTAGCAATGGGTAGAAGTTGGTGTCAGTTGTGCTTAAACTGCCTTTGACATTCCTTCTCCATGCCTGCCTGCTTGCACACGGTTGTAAGAACCCCTGCTGTGCACCATCCATGGTGCCAGCATGAGAATTTGTGAGGTCAGGCAGAGAACCAGAATGAAAAATTGGTTCAACTAAAAACCAAGCAGATTGTCAATGGCCCCAAGGGACAGAGGACAGAAGCTACTTGTGTCACCAAAGAAAGTCAAGTGTCTGTGCTATTAAAGTACAAATGAGTTTCTAAGTACCACTCCCATTCCCAGTAACCAATACTTGTACTGATGCAGAACTTGGTTCTCAAACCTCTCACCTTCAGTCTCTGTCTGTATATCCATTTCCCAAAATCATACATACTGTGATTCCTGCCTTCTGTTTCACGACCTAGTGAGTACTCCAGGTTGCCAGATAAAACTGCCTGGGCTGCAGAGCAGATGATTAGTCAGCTCTGCCTGAAGGGATCCTCCTGAAAGCAGTAAGGTGCCTGTCACTGCAAGACACATCCTGTATCTCATTGCTGGCCTCCCACCCCAGCCCACAGTGCTTCTTATTTTAAGAATATTCTCCACAATCAGTGAGTTCCTCTCTTCTTTTTAGACTTTCTCATAGAAAAGCTCTTCTGTTGCATCTGAAATGCCCTTCTTCAGAGGCTCACTCCAACACCAGCTAGCATGCCTAAGTCCACAAGGCACTCACAGGCGCAGTGAGGATGTTTCCCTTATTTGCAGCCATCCCTCCATCTGGGCAGAGCTTCAGCAGAAGATATCCACCAGCTCCCTCTGTAAATGTGTGATGCAGCAACAGTCTGGGTGTCTCTCTGTACTCCTGAGCTCTTTCTGAACCTTTCACCTCTCTCCTTGGTCCGTAATTTTTGTTTGTTTATCATTAGCTGAATCCTGAATATTTTTTTTTTGCTCTTGATGTCTTCTCTGTGTGAATCACTGGCCCAATTTTAAGGATTCCTCTGTAGCTAATTACTGGAAAGCTAAAGGCACAGTGTTGTCACCCTCCAGAAACGTACTAGTATGCTTAACATACACAGACACATACACAAAAGCTTCCACCGCTATATACAGACATTATATCATGTCATCTTTATAGTACCTACATAATAAAAGAACAAGTGCCCTAGAAATATTCAATTATAAATGTCATTTTTATAGATCTGAAAGTTTTATAGTTTTAAAACTTTCACCTCTGCTCATGCGGATACATTTTTTTAATAAGTTTGGGAAAACTAATCACAAAACCACAAGAAATATATCTATTTGTTAATTCTCTGTGGCCTGCTGTCAAAAGACTGGTGTAGGAACAACTTAATAGCCTATACATTCTGTTCTGGGAGATTACAGTTTTTTCTTACAAGAGGATTAACGCAAAGGCATGATTATCCTTTCAATTGCATTATTACGTATATCATAGCACAATGTAGAGTTCATCAATGGAATTGCATATTTTTTGTGTGGTGTTTGGTAAGCCTGGAGATTACAAAGGAAGTTGCTGAGACAGAGAGACATAGGTGTGAGAAACTGAGCGTGAGAAACCGACAGGGGACCTAACAAAAGGTTAAGAGAAAAAGCAGCAAATTTGCCAAAGCCACACAAATTAGAAGAGTTGGAATGGATTCCGTGCTTTTCAGTTTGTAATTTAGTGTATTACCGAGTGCAACATGCTGTTTCCCTTCTGTAAGCATCTTTATGACTGCTACTATGACAGTTCACTAATAAAACAGTCTATTTTATAGATGCATGTTTTGGTGCTCGCACCTTTTGCCTTGCACTTGTGGGTCAACTAATTATACAAGGGGCACTAGGTCTTATTTCTCCCTACTATGAGATGAGAGCAAATTCTTTGCAGCTTGTTTTTTTTCAATTTGCAAGAACTTAGTCTCACATTCTGCATCCGGAACCCCAAGTTCACAGAACAATGAATGGTCATTTTTATACTGTGTAGGAAAATTATCCTTTTTACACCCTGCTGGCATACTTCTATGAAGAATAATGTATCCCCAGCTTCGTGTAAGTATAAATGAGGATATTAACTCCCTGCCTCATAAGCCAGTCCTGCACTGAGGTGGCAAAGCATGTCAATACTCCATAAAATATCAGCATGGGAAAGAATAAACTCTGCCCTGTAATAATAATCATCATACGACTGAAACTGATGCGAACTAGGAGATGACAGGCTTAGGAAAGAAAATTGGCTGCAGTGTACTACTGCTAGGATAGATGACAGGTGCATCAACTGAACAGTTCTGAGTTGGTGGGAGTGAAAAATATGCTGTTTCCCTCAGCTTCCCAAGTGGAAATGCTCTGGGTTGCAAATGGAAGATCTCTCTTTTTTCCCCGGAGCCCCCCTGAGGATGATGTTACCCCCTAAGGATGGACTCACGGTTCCCTGTGGCGTGGTGATTATCTAGTGGATTCCTACAGGGCAGAGGATAGCCACAGCCACCCTGCTCTCTTGCTGAATCATTCCTTGTTTAAAGATGCATGACTGGAGAGCAAAAACACTTGACAGCAACCTCCAGGCTGGAACTGAGCAGGCAAAAGATATTGCACAAGGGACATCTCTTTTCTCTGTGATGAAAAGTTCCCCCCTCCCACCCAGTGTTTTGCCTTCATTATTCTGGAAAGAGAAGAGGAAGGGGGCAAAAAGTAATAAGAAGAAACAATACCTTCATCTACTTAAATTCACTATACTCAACAAAAATCTATTTCAGTTACTATTGTGTTGGTTGTTTTGCCGTTCAAATGTCTTTTACCACCCTCCAGCTTCATGCTCAGCACTTCTAGCACCTCCAATATTTTATCTGATATTGAGTTTGTCATTTGCACCTACAATTTCCTTCATTTCCTCCTTGGCTCCGCTCATTGCTCACTGTCTGCCAAGGTGAAAGTGGAAGACAAACAGACATCTTCCTTTCACCGTTTTCTTTACTGTTACCATTCCTCGTGATTCCTGTCTCCTGTGTGAATAAGTTAATACCTTCTCTGGATGGATTTCTTATCGTGTTTTGCCTTAGTGCATCAAATCTCATCACAATTTTGTTTTCATTGCTACTGTCCTGTGGTGGGACTCTTGGAAATATGTCCTCACCCCTACACTAAAAGATTATTTTTTCAAAGATATTTCAACACAATCAGCTCCCGGTTTCACCAGGAGAAAGGATATTTGCTTCGAGAACCTTAGCATAGGAAATAACCACACTCAATCTGTAGCCCTGTCACAGAGCCAGTTATCTGAAAACATTTTACAAAACCAGAGTTATGATTCCCTTTGACCAACAGACCGAACAAGACACAGAATCTGGATTAAGCCAGGTCATCACTGGATGAAAGTTCCCTGTTATCCCAGTGCTCAAATGACCAAAATATCTACACTGAAAAATAATGCAGAATTTAGTCCTTATCACCCCTTTCTATCAGAAGGCTAAGAGAAAATTCCTCACTGATTTTTGATCTTTTTGCAAGTGACTAGAAATGCTTGTAGCAGATAGATGTCTGGTGCTTCATGGGAGGTGTATTTTGGCCCAGCTGCCATCCCTCTGGAATTACTGGGATACAAAGCATTTGAAATCAGAAATCGGTGAGGCCCCATGGGTAGAGAAAGCACAGTCGGAATACATGAGAAGCAAATCCTCCCATGTTCAGCAAACTAAATTAAGTATGTGTAATCACAAACATTGAAAAGTGTTATGTTATTCAAAATAGCCCAAGCATAGAATGTCACCATTCCCAAGTAAGGATCTTCAGATAGATCCTTAGAGACGCTATAGAGGTATGTGGCCTCCTAATAGAGACCACAGTAAAGGAGATCCACTCCAGGAAACAATCATAGGTCAACATTTCTCTCTAATCTTGATTCTCCTGCAGTCTATAGCCAAGTTCTTCTGCTCACGTTCAGATCTCCCTTTGTGAGCACAGATTAATCTCATAAATTAAAAGGCAGCTCATAGCAGATATTGCTCACAAGACAGAAGCCCACCATATACTACTTATTGGAAGAGAGAAAGAATTATTTTTAATTTGTAGAACTCAACTAGGGAAAAGCAGATATATCTCAGTTAGCAAAGACCGGTGCCTGCATATTAAAAATACATTAAGATCAATAAATGGATAACTGAAACATCTATTAAAACATTTCCACCTAATATAAAAGACATGCATAGCTGTATAATTGAAATATATTTTCTGCCCATACTACTATAAGATAAAGAATTTCAATGAAAATATAAAGCACAGAATGATATTGTTCACTGTTAATAATCCTGCAAATAGGATTATTATTTTCTTTTTAAGTGATTTTTGTGTGAGTGTGCACTAGTATACGACTTCAGATTTACAGCTGGAGGAGGAAAATCTCCTCCTGGAAAATCTACCACCTGGAAAACGGATGGGAAAATGGAGGGCAGGTTCCTCTTGCTACCAGTGCTCTTCACTCTTGTTTGGAAGGGACCTGTTTTTTAGGACTACCAACAAAATTTTATCTCCATGACTCTTCCCATCCTTAGCCTCCTTATCTTCCCATCCTTTCCTCCATGATCTTTCCCATGCTTTAGTCTCTAAGTTATTAATGTTGTGAGTATTTTCTTATTGTCCAGAAACTGGAGCACAGTATCATTTTAAGCATCTTGTGAAGCAGATTTGTGATCAGTGCTGGCATAATCAGGAAAACAGAAACATAAGGTTTCCTGAGCTAAAAATAGAATTGTACATGATTAAGCAGACAGTCTTTTGTACTATATATAGTTCATAGATACTGAGTTTAAAGGAAAATATTTAGCAAACTAACATTTTTGGGTATTTTAAATATGAATCTAAATGTAATGCATGCTTTGAAAGTGTGTCAGATCCTTGCAACTGGGCTTATGCAGAGACATATTTCTTATACACAAGCTTTAGACTCCAGCTCTGCTTCTAAGCTTTCTGGTAGGAACCTGCCTCTGAGCATGCTCAAAGCCCAGATTGAGTCACAGAATAACTTCTAAGGAGTCAAACTTATTATCAAAAAGACATTAGTTTTCTATATTTTTGCAAGCACCACTTATCTTTAGAAATTGGATCTCTATTTCTGAGGAGACTGGTGGGTTGTCCTGTGAAAAAGGACAATGAGAAGGGTGCACAGCTTTGGGGAACTCTGATACAATCAATGTCTTAATTTCCTTTTTTTTGCAACCAAGGAGGGTGGTAAAATACAGTGTGACTTACCAGAAGCTGTCATCTCTTCACTGTGTCCCTCCAGAAAATATGAAGATTAAGGCTGAGAAGCCTACATTCAGATCTATCCCCTTTTGGGGGCATCACCAGAAGTGCCAGGACATGAGGGACAAGACTCACAATAGATGTGCACTACACAAAATGCTTAGCAACGAGAGCCCTGAGGCGGGTCATCAAAGGGAATCCTGCTCTAACTGTCCTGGGTGCCCTGGGGAAGCTCTGCAAAGCTGGTCCATGCTGTTATGGACAAAAGCCACCTTAGAGGAAAGTCACCTTCCAAAGCTTAGTGCCACCACACAGTCATCATAAGCTGCCTGCTGGGAAGGGAAATCATACTTGTTTGTTTGAGTTAGGTGGCCAAAGTAAAAGAAAAAAGTGCGAAAAAAGAAATCAATTTGGCTTTGGGAAGATTTTGATGAGTCAGAGATGTGCTTGCTGCAGAGACACTAAGAGGGAGTGGAGAATACCCTGTCCTTGAAAAGTAATTGGCTAAAGCTCAGACTTTTAAAATATTTTGGCATTGCTGCACTCCACATTGCAACATCCTACTCCCTGAGGAGCTTCATCCTCACTGAGATGATGCAAATCACATACATTTTAACTGCACAGGGCAGGAGCTCCTGAGTTACCACACAGGAAACCCAGTACATCCTCACAGAAAAGAGCTCCAGGGCAGGGACCCTGAAATCAGCCATCCTCCTAAGATGACTGTTGCAGGCTTGTTGGTATCTAAATCCACACTTTTCTCCAGAAAGGGGATGGAAAAATATTCAAGACCACAGCTAAGTGTCACCACTGTCTGATGGGTATTGAGTTACACTGATTCTCAGCTAGAGCCAAATCCAATCCTAATGCTGGAGCCTAGTGAAGAAGGTGACCTACCCACCTGCCATGATTAAACATGCTCTGAAAGGGAGAAAAAAAATCATTCAATGCACAGTAAATATAAGCCCTTCCTTTTTTTTTTCTCCTTGAGGTATTACTCAGTGTTATTTGGGTTTTCTTCTTCATAAAGACCATGGTTTTTTGGCTCGGGATAGAAAGAGAGCTGGCATTAGCCCACGATGCAGTCAGCTGTGGCGAGCCCTCTGCTTATGCTCAGAACATGGTGTTAATGCAGCAAGCCCTGCACTTTCAATTAAACCTCATCAACAGCAAGTTACTACTGTAGCCTCAGTCAATTAGCTGCAGAAGTGAAAGCACTGTAACTTCCCCTGGAGCACAAGCCTGCAGAGCTCAGCAAGCTCAGGAGACCAGGGTTAAAGAATACCAGTATCTGTGACTTATAGAAAATATTGCTCAGCACTTCCTGAATAACTTTCATTCAGGAAATCTCAGTCCCTGTTAAATTCCCAAGTCCCTGCCCACAGGCATACCATCGTTTTTGGAAGGAGCCACCAACAGTAGAATCCCTAGAATTCAGACAACTCTCACAGCCTGAACATGGATTTTACCACCACTGATTTTTTAATTTTTTTTTCAAGGAAAAATAGCCTTTTAGCCTAGCACATAACTTTGCTCTTTATTTTCTTCTCCAAGAGAAAAAAACAAGCAGACAGAAACCTAAAGGTTTGGCAATTTGTGTGGCAGGGATCACAAAAAACCAAACATTTTCAGGCTTTGTGGTTGTAAAGTAGGTTTGGGAAAAGAGATAAGTTTTTTTCTTATTCAGTTTTTTAAGGGAAATTAATTTTCCTCTCACTGCAAAAAACCTGTCTTTAACATGCAGGGTCTGGGGAGTTTTTAATAATTTTGAAATTTCAGCTTTCTGGCACACCAGATTTTTTTCCACTTTACAAGCTGCAACTGCATTATTGCTGCCATTTACTTCCATGTCCAGGGTCACCATTCTGCTCTTTGATAAATGGGAACATGCAGGGCTCCTATTAGTGAATTTGGATTTATGAGAGGGTTTGAGTGACAGATCTTTGCATGTCATGAATACGAGAGCAGTGACTTTCTAAATGCGACAGACAGCATTAGACTTACGGATTTATACTGTATATGAAATACACAGCCACTAGAGACCTCCTGAAGTAGAGGAACATGTAAAGTTAGAAATAGAAGTATGTTTCACAGTAACATACAACCTGAAAGAATCTCAGCCACACGGGTTCTTCGATATTACAGGTTATCACTTGATGAAAATATCAGGATTTATCTTTAAACAATTAGATTTTTCCCTCTTCTAGATCCTGAAAGACCACGGCAGAAAGTTGGTTGTAGAAAATTTATATCCATTTCTTTTCACAGGAATATTTAATTTTAACTGAAATAGCCTGTCTACCTTCATAACTTTTACCTATTGAGATCTAGCCGGAAAGCAATGTGCTTCAGACATTTCTACAAGGCTAAACCAGACACGTGGCTTTAACATCCCCCTAAAAAGACAGGCTGTCCTCAGAAAGCAAGAGATGGCAGCACATGGAAAAAGATGCTAAAAGGAACAGGCTGGGAGAGAGTGAGAGATGAAGATTTACCGGGAGGATAATGAGAGGGAAGGATTTCAAACAAACCCCAGGCAACACAGGGCAGAGAAACACTCCCAACGTTCTCATGTCTCCTCCATGTTTCTGCTCGGAAGGTATTTGACTAACTCCTCCTTTCAGTTCTCAATTTCAAATCTAAAGTAGTGGTGAAAACAGTGATCACTGCTAAAGCCCAGAAAGGTGGGCTTCCCTTTTTCTAATAGGGCAAACATCTGGGACTAACGGCTTTGGGGAATAAAGCAAATTTTGAAGACACTATGTTTTGTTTCCAGTTTTGGCTCAGTTAAATACTCAGCAGTATAAAAAAAGAGTAAGAAAAGGTGCCTGAGCTTATTAGCCTGGCTGCTGTCTTAAAGTTGAGATATTTCTTCTTTTATATTTACCACCTTCCTCTTAAACAACCTAGAAAGGACCCTCTTGCCTCCACTTCTCCTCTTGGGAGGCCATTACAGAAATTAATGCTAGAGGGTTTTGCTTCATATTGTGGCTCTGTTTCTCTTGACTCAATTTCATCCCCTGAAGTCAGTATGGACCTTTTGTTTTAGGAAAGGTAAATTCAATGTTGAATTTAAAACTTCCACTGATAAGAAATCTACTGCAGTCCCTAGTAAGCTGTTCCAGTGGCTAGTTTTCTCACTATTCAAATCTGCACTTCATTTTTAGCTGGAATTTGTCTCGTTTGAACCAGCAGACATTGTTTCACCCTTGTTTGTTGCACTGCAGAGCCTTATCAAATTTATTCCTTCTGCCCTTCCCCTTCCCCCTGCAGATATATTTAGATCGCAATCAGGTCACCCTCTAAGCCTTCTTTGATAACTAAATAGAGTTGCTTGAGTCTTTCACAACAAGGCACGTTTCCCAAGCCTGTAAGCATTCATGTGGCTCTTCTCTGAATCCCTTCCAATTCATCAATATCCATCTGAAGTGTAGACACCAGAACCAAATACTGTTCCAGCAGTAATCTCACCAGTGCCAAATGCAGAGTTAATTTAACCTCACTACTCCTACTGAGTTCTCTCACATTTAAACATTCAAAGATTACACTAGCTTTTTGAACCATGCTCAGTCACCATGAAGACTATGACACCCATGACTCCGTTTCTGCTGCTGCCTTCAGAAGTCTTCTGTGTTATGTGTATATCCTATATTTTTATTTTTCAGACATATAAACTTAGATTTGGCTCAGCTGAAACACACACTGTTTGCCTGATATCTTCAAACTGCCAGATCACTCGGCAATCTGCTCCCTTCGATGGTCCCCCAAGTCTGTGTTATTTATAGACTTAATCCATAATTACATTCTAATTTTTATTTCCAAGTTGTTGATATATTTGTTGAATAGTGTAGGTCTGAGCAGATTTTTGTGGGAAACACAGATGCTTGAAAAAAATTCTTTTTGTAATTAGATTTTGAGATCCATTGTTTAACGAGGTTTCAATGCATTCAATGTGTGCACCATTGATTTTGTATCACTCTAGCTTACAAATCAATACATCATGTGAGTATCGTTCCAAATGTCTGAGAAGTCTATTATATCAACAATATTACACTTAGAAAACAGACATGAAATTTCATTTTGAAAAATAGTATCAATCCAGTTAAACAAGACACTTTTCCATAAAAACTTGTTGATTGGCATTTGTTATTTCCCCCTCATTAACTCTTTTATTACTAGAATCATGTTTCAGACATGCCTACATTTTGCCCAGAACTGATGGTGGGCTGACAAACTTGTAATTACTTAAATTATCTGGTTTTCTTTTCTCAAAAATTGGTATTACGGTGATTTTATTCAAGTTCTCTGGGATGCTCCCTGCCTTCCTACAATCAATCAATATCAATGGTCATTGACCCCTGTTTTTCTTTTTCTTAGCTGCAAGCTGTCTGTATCTACTGATTTTAAAAGTTCTATTTGATACTATCCCGTATTTTTGTTGGTGTTGAAATTATTTCTTCATTGTGATTATCATCTGTTGTTAATATCCATTGACTCTGAGGCCTGGAACAGAAAATCTTACTAAATTTTATTCCAGTATAATTGAGAAGTCCCAGTAATGTGACAGTGCTATTGTTATATTTCCCATGTTTTGGACATACTTAAAAAAAGTATAAAAAGGTTGGTATTATCTTTACATCTTCTGACTATAAATTTCTACATGTGCCTTTTTGCTTCACTTTGTTATATATATACACACACACATTCAGATTTGGCTATTTTCCTTTTCATTCTAAGTACAGTTAGGGGTTTTTTAAAGCAATGTAGTGTTTTCCTCAAGGTATGTGACTGTGCCTTTTTTTGGCATTTAGTAAAATGTTCATAAACAAGTCCCAATTGTTTTTTACATTTCCCCATTTAAATGTTTTCTCCCTGCAAATTTAGCTCATAATTGTTTCTGCCTCTGAGAATCTGACCTTTCTAAAGCACAAGATATAAATATAAATGATTTTGAATTTATTCTGTTTGCATTGAAGACATGACCACGCAGACCTCACTCATGGTTCCCAGATCAGTTTCTCTTTGACTGTGAATATAAAGCATAATACAGAATTCCCCAGTGTTGAATGCAATATAACCGTTGTACGCCAGAAAGGATATTTTGATACTATCAGTGTGAAATTTTGAACGTGCTGGTCTCCCCACAATTCCCATCTCTATGCCTTATAGAAGGACCTTTAAGGAAGTGTTTACATTGTTATCATGTTCTTTGGTGATTGGCAGTTGATAGCAGCAAGAAATGTCCATCTTATTCTTTGAGTATTTTAATATAATCTGTAAATGCAGATCATTTTCAAAGCTGCCAATGGCACTTCCTTGAGAAAGTCAACTTTGTCAATTTAAGCCTTCCTAAACTGGTTATAAATAGTGATTTTCATCATTTCAGCATGTAAACACTCTTGTTGGATTTGAGTAATACCATCAAAACAAATTTGGGTTCATAAATTAAAAATTATATTTGTTTGTTACCAAAGTTCCCAGTACTGGAGCATGGATAATTACATAGTTCAGCCTTTCTACTATCTTACTACTTCATTATTTTTTTTCTGAATATCTTAATTTTATGCCAAAATAACGCATCTTTCATCTTTTCCCTCCTTCCTGTGTTGTTTCTTCAGTCTGTTCCTGATCAGCCTGGCCAGCACAATGACCTTTAGAAGATTGTTTCCCCATTTACTGAGATAGAAGGAGATGATGCAAAATTGATCCCTGCTACCAAAAAAGCACAGCGCAAGTTTTACAGAACTCCCTACCTGGCCAGCAATCCCTTTCCAGAATCTTCTCTCTTCTGTTTTCCATCTTTAGAAAACCAGGAAGAAAAATCATCAGTCTTCTCTGCCACTACCGCAAGATCCACGAGTCACCTAAAACTCACCCTACTGGGTAAATGAACCCCCCAAAAGGACAATGCCCAGTGCTTGTCTGTTGACTTTGAAATCTAAGCCGTTCTGTTTCACTGATGTGCTCTGTGAACTTCCTACTCCATCATTGTGGAAGTCTTTCATATCTCTTCTAGGATAAATTCCTAAAAACTATTGACTATTTTTCCTAGATTAAGATATTTTGCAATTCAGGTTGCTGGTTGGGCTGATCAGGCCACCTCTGAAAGGTTCCAGCAATTCTCCACTCTATTCTACCCTCTGGAAAACAGCAACCCTTTTGAGAAAGAAGAGGGAAGGAGCAATAAGGGCACCATGAAGATACGACATACAAGGAAAGCAGTGTGAGGAAAATCTCAAGCCACTCAGACTTGAGCAATAACAGGACTGCCACAGAGGGCAGCCCAGAATCAATAGCAAATTCCCATTTTAATTCCTAGCACTATCTGTCCTGAAATGTGTCTTTTGAAGTTTGTTTCAGTAATCTCTGTGGATTTGGCTGATTCTTAGGTTGTTAACTTCAAATTGATATTTAATCAATTTTAAAATCCATTTCTACCCATGTTAACTTACCTATCAATGGTTCAGTTTTGAATGACTCTTGCAAAGAAAAGAGAGAGAAAGAAATAAGAAATACTCATGCTACATTGTTCCAATCCCTTCTGCTTTTTATTATTGTCTTAAAAGAAAACCCTCCATCTGTACTCTCTTTTGCTTGAGATTTTTCGTCTTTAAAGATCTGAGATTTTTTGAAAGGCTAAAAAAATATCAAGAGATGCCGAGTAGCTGTGAATGGCACAAAGATTCTTTTTTTTCTTAAACATATTAACAATAAGAGAGTGTGTGTGGGTCTCTGTATGTCTATGTCAGTATGTAAAAGGAGGGTATATCTCTTAGTACAGTATATTCATTATTCTCTAGTATACTATATACTAGAGAAAAAAATTATTTACGTGTATGCAAACAGAAAAGTGTGCTAAAATCTGTGATGGAATCATCTTATGTAGCATGGAAAAAAATTTGAACTAACAACCTCAAGAGCTAGAAGCACAACACTCAATAGCAAAACCCGGACATTGAACCCGCTCTTATAAGAACCGTTAATACTAGAGTAGGTTTTACAAACACTGTCAGTGGGTTACATAAATGTGTGAACGAGAACCTATGTCTGTACGAGTTCAGATTTTCTCATACAAAGGCTTGGTGATTATTTGGGAAATACTAAAATTCTGTCCTAGATATTGGCAAGAAAAAGATTGATTTTCTAAATATCAGTAGACAAAGAATCAGGCTGATGTCCTAATTAGGCTGGGACAACTACAGCGAATGGATACCTTTTTTTGCTGTGCAAAGAATGAGGAAGGGTGGTTAGATAAGTAGTACTTACTCTCAATAAAAATTTTTAATTATAAAGTGTGTTTTATTCCCTGAAGTTGGCGAGGATACGGATTCTTTTGCTGAAGTCTTGGTTAAAACAAACCCCACCTTATACCTTTGCTGCACTTTGTTGAATGAAATGCAGTTGTAATTCTGAAGAAGCCAGGTCAGAGACAGTGAAACGTGAAAGAGGACCAGATTGTCTACATTGTCCGAGTCAATCAGTTTCCCCAGGCTGTGCCTGCATTTGTGCTTCACAATTATGAAGTTTGGTCTTACAGTTGTGGCAATCAGACAGCTATCTAGTGCCAGGTACAGTTTTGTAAGCATGAATCTCTTAGTATTAGAAGTGCTCCTGAGACTGCCAAACCTGTTCATACCAAGGAGTGTCTGACTCCTCCTATTTCATATCCATTCCTTCTGCAAGTTGCATAACTTCTGGGTTATTAATTTTAACAAATTCTCTGTGATGTGTAGTGATCTCTCCTTTCAGTTTTAGTTTCCTTATTGCTTTTGGGCTGAGGGAATGTTTTTGCTAATCCATCAGCAGTGTCTCTTCTTAGGATGGCAGCTATAAGTATAGAGGTACATGTGTCTAATTATGATGATGCAGAAGATGTATCTCTGAATTTTAAGTGTACAAAATTGCTTGACTGTTATCACATCCTGGACTTGGATTTTTCACATTTTCTTCTCAAGTCCTTCCTTCCTAGCATTGGCTTGTGTATGTCAGTGAAGTCATCTGTGGCATGAGGACTCCAGATGCATCTCAATAGCAGCATTAAAATCCCAATCTGAGTTCCAGCTAAGCTTCAGGGCATGAAATGCTCTAGTCTAGAATGAGAGGTTTTCATTCATCATACTATGAAGTCATGAACCAAAAGAGGCATTCAGATTCTGGATTCAACGTTTTGTGCAGGTTCTGCACCAGGAGGTCTGTTGCCTTGGTGCTGTTCAGTCAGACAGCTCCTAAACTTCACAATCTAAATGGACAGGGTCAGCTAAAAGGTTATTACCGTTGCTGTGTTAAAGAATTAAGGCATAAAGATTTTAAAAGAGTTACTGAGCACCCTATAAGGTATCTCTGTCACTAATCTGTTGCCCTGAATTCTAAAAAATGTTTATAAAAGTCTCTGTAATGGCCATCCTGAGAACAAACTTACTGTTTACCACAAAAATGTCCATCAAGGTATATGACTAAAGGCTCAGTCAACCTATAACTGCAATAATGACTCCTGAGGTTGATCATCTCTTTGCAATCCCTAACAATAGACATCCCAGTCTATTGTGTCACACAAGCCCAGAAGTAGAAGGCATGATGCAAGTAAGGTAGGGGAGTCAGAGGAAGGAAGGCATTTCCACTGAACAATGAGAGGACACTGTAACAGCAGGACAGACTCCATAATAATAATAAATAAATAATAATAATAAAAGACTAAGCTAAAAGACAGGCAAAGCAAGCTCAAGAATTATTTATTGTCTAGAAAGAGAGAGAATTTTTTTAGGCAGCAGAGCAGAACAGGCTGACTAAATTATAACCTTAGCCCCCAGCAGCAATCAAAGAACTAAAGAGGAAAAAAGGGAACTCAGGGGGGAAGGAAGGAATGTGAAAGAAATAGAAATTCATAAAGAGCCTCTGTTAACATGGGAAAGAAAGCAAGGAACTTGAGGAGTGAAACCAGAAGACAGAAACAAGTTAGAGGAAAAAGAGAAATAGATCAAAAAATGAAGAGCCCTGGATACATTCAATAAAGGATACTTTTGTAAAAATTCTCAGAAATATTCACAATGTGCACAATATGAGGCTGTGCTGGTTGTATGAACTGGAATCACAGAAGGGAAATTACTACTGAAAGCTTTTATTTTGCACATGGTACTTATTCAAATGAAAGCATCTTCACACCAATCAGCTCTTTGGGGATTCAGCACAAGATTTTTATACCCAGTCTAGGATGTTCCAGTAAATAAGCCAGAAAAAAATTGAACTGAAAATGGAGAAAACATGCAGAAGAAGTAAGAACTCCAGTCACCTGCAAAAAAAAAAAAAATCTGTGCAAAATTCCTTTCTCAGCTGACTAGTTAAAAAGAGACATGGGGTTTAATATTAGCCTAAACTGAACCTTTACTAAATGGCACTGTATATACACACTATGAGTGACCTCTTCAGAAAAGCTTTCAAGGAAAAGGTCCATACCTAGTTCCTGCTCACCCCTACATTATATACTACTTAGCAATAGTAAAAACAACTCATAATAAGCAGCAATTGTCTAAAATGGTTCTGAAAGGGATGTGGTCATCTTACTGAAACATATGTGCTTACTGACAGCATAAATCATCAATTGTAGCAGTCTCTTTGGCCTTAAAATACTTAAGACATGTCTTAACACTCAGGTACATCATGCTTGATATGAACTGAATGTCATTTAGGAGGATGGAGACTGTCTAGCAGATACTTGCTTGTATCAGCATCAGTTGATTTTTTGTGTTTGTTTTCTTTTTCTTTTCTTTTTTTTTTTTTTTTAAACCTTTTTTTTCCCCTTCTTTCTCTTCTCTCTTCAGAGAAGACAAATTTCTCAGTGCCGCCAGTCTCAGGGGCAAACATGAGGAGAGGGAAAAAAGGAGACCTGACTCTCATGGTTAGTGGATTCAGATAAAAGTAAAGTCCTGCTAATTAAACCATCTGGCTATGGTAAACCCATAGCTTTGTAACACCATTGCTATCATAAAGGAGAAATTTCAAATACTACAAAGCAAATGCTCTGCAAACAACTCTGCTCTCTTACCACTCACTTTTTTCTTTCTTTTTTTTTTTTTTTTTTTAAGAAAGCAACAAGTTCCTCTAAAGAAAGCCCACAAAGTAGGGTCCATCATTAGAAGCTGTGAAGCAACTTCTTGCCTTTTCCAAGAAAAATGTTCTTGGACTCTCCCTCACAGTTCTGCTTCTCACACCCAGACATGGCACTGGAAAGTGTCAAATACTGCAAATAGATCTATATGTGCACAGTATGTAATCAGGGGCAAACTAACACCTGATGTATCTGACAATCTGACAAGGTGAGGTTGCCCCTGGGATCTCCACCAGACTTCTGGAACAATTAGTGGCCCCTTAAGAATCCACATCATTTTTTTATAGAAGACTCCACTGACGAAAGAGATGAACAGTCCCTCAAGGACTCTTTATGTAATTTTATTTATTTTTCACACCATAAAAAATGGATCCAATGCAGATCTCCTCTGGATGCATGTACAAGAATGATAAAACATCAATTAACAAGACACAAATTGAGTAAGAACCAGCTCAAATAGATTCCCTCACACCTGCAATATGAAATTCAACCTTCTCAGACTACTGGCCTCCAGCAAAAGCCTGAATGAGTAGCAAAGGTTTACAATATGTCAAGGAAGCTTAAAAAAAATAACTTTGTCAGATCAATAGAATGAGAAAGAAAACCCCAGGACTGAAGACACCTACTTGGAAGGATGAGTGTACACAGTGGAACCATTACAGAAAGCACTGGGAAGGATATTGAGCTCTTTCATGGTACCTCATGGGATTTGTAGCTGAGATGCCTCAAAAGCCTTTGTAAATCAAGCATCTTGAGGGTAACACATTTTCTATAATACACCATTAGATCTTCTCTAGAAAGGAAATAATCTATCAGGGGCTCATGAGCGTAAAAGCAGTTACTGGTGATAGAGCAAGAGGAGACACAACCCAAAGAAGAGAGAGGTTGGAGGCTCTGCACTCAAAGCAACACAGTTTCTTGGTTTAACTATGTAAGACTTTGAACATTTAGATGCTTTGACCAAAAAATTACATTTTCCCAACTTTGCAGAGATTTTCTGACACTAATGTAACATTTAACTGAAAAGTGAATTTTTTCATTAAAAAATGTCCTATTATCCAGCTTTTACAGAATTTTTTCAACCAGCTATGTAGCTGCTATCCAGGACTTGCAACACACATAAAAAGGGCAAGGGCTCATGCTTCGGGTCCAGATCACAGCAGGACTGATACCAAAAATACAGGAAATATCTCCACTGCCAGGAAAGTCAATAGTAAAGATGCAGACTTCAAAAGAAATCAATAATATGACAGCACCCCTGCAGAACGGACCTGACCGTTAGAAGTGATACCTCTTTGCCTGCTGACATACACGATATTTTTAATCTAATGATTTCAGCAACAAGGAATCGTGTCTCAAAATCATGACATGAGTTTAAAAGGAGGAAACTTAAAGAAAAAGATTTTGCAGTTTGGTGGTTTGGGGCTTTTTTGCTTTTGTTTTGTTTTTTTCTTAAAAAAGAACATGCCTTGTAGCTTTTTGCTAAAAGCTCAGAGGTTCACTTTTCATTGTGACTATGAGGGGTCAGAATAAACTTTTCTTTTTAAATGAAAGTTGACATTAGTCATAATAATATTTCAGAGATAACTGTTAAGAAAAATACCAAAAGCAGTAAGTGAAATAACTTAATTTGCAGTACTGAATATCTATTACTCCATTCTTTCCTCTTTTACTGTTGTCCATTAGAGTACAAATTCAGGACATTCAATCAAAAAGCCACATATGAAGCTGTAGCGTTCAACCTTGGAAATGTTTTCATTAGACTTATTGTAGCTTTTAAAGCTATTTAACCTATTATTTATTCTGCTGCAGCTAGCCTTTTTGTGAATGGGAGGTAAATATCTCTCACAAGAGCAGAGGTCACCTACAAAATGATCACTGTAGCTCTGATCCGTTTGCAATAAAATATGTTTGTTCTTGAGCGTGCTGCGGGATTGGTGGCAAGGGCTCTGCATCAGTCACTTGCTAATAGCTGCTGTATGTGCTCCCCTCAAACCAGGGGCAAAGAGTACAGTTCTCTGGTGGTCTGACGTATTGCTGGGCAAGAACAACAGAGCAGGATCAGGTCAGTGTGCATTAACTTTCTGTCATCTCCTGTGGTTAAATTCACTGTGTAGTACCTATACCCAAATCCTGTCCTCCAGAAAATATTGAAAGGACACAGACCGTTTCTGATTCTTGGAACTACCATCTGTGGGAAGTGAAGGGATAGAGAAATGCTGACACTGAGGAGAGAGGTCTGCAAAGCAATCATGAGAGCCAGATAGGACAAACCCCAGTAACAAATTTTGCAGGGATCATAGGACACCTCGTGTGACCTTAACTGTGGATTCACTGCAGTGAAAGATGACATCTGGCGAAGACAAGGGGCACAATGTTGTGGTTACGGATTGCCCTCTCTTCCAGCCCCTCAGTTGGGCAAGCAGCCTGGCACCACAAAGGACAGGGTGGCTCCACTATGAGCTGACCAAGAGACTTCAGCTTCTTCTTTCTAAAACTCAACACCCTCCTTCTCTCTGGGTGTTTCTTTTAAGGAGCACAAAAAGCTAAGCATACAAAGCTAACATAATGACCTACAGGTATACCATATTCTGCCTTATCTTAAAAATTCCAGTGACACACTAAATATCTCTCAAAACCATAGAGATCTTGCTGTTAGGTTGTTTTTCTAAAGCCTAACCTGGATCTCTCTCTGTGCAGCGTAAGCCAGCAACTCCTTGTCCTCTCTCCACAGCAGACACACAAATCAAACCCCCTTATCTGTGCAAGGTGCTCTCAGATGTCCCTCAAGGCCTGTGTCTTTCCCATGCTGCTTCTGAAGCCACCAACCCCCAAAAAACTCCACCTAATGTCAGAGAGTAGCAGTCTGGGCTACCCTTAGAGAGGCCCACCGGGTCAGTTGGTTGAGCTGGGCAGAGACCCAAAGGCTTACTTTAATGTAGGGGATATATTTCCTTGTGACTGATTGCTTCCTCAATAAATTAGGCAAACGCTTCTCCACTGAAACCAATGACTTATTGAGGAGCCCTTAAAACAGTAAATCCATTGCTCTGTCATTTTTCTAGACAGTAATGGTACTGCTGTAGTCACAGAAAAATATAGAGCTGCCCTTTGCATTGATGACATCTCTTTTTAAAGCAGAAGTTACAGTTGCTAAAGCAGCACTTTTGTGGACACAGTAAAAAAAAATCATTATTCTCGGTGTCTTCTCAGTCATTATTACCGATGCGGACATCAAGCCAGTCTTGAGAGATGTAAGCATTCAGGAGTTCAGCATACTGTGGAGGTCATACATGAATAATGCTGCATTTCCTGAGGGCTTTTAAGTCCAAACCTTTTGGATTCCCAAAAGAATGCTAGGGATCAGTTATTTATGTGTAGGTTCCCAAACTCACTCATTTTTGTGTTGTCAGAAACATTAGAAACTAAAAATATCCATGGAAATCCCACAGTCTAGCAGAAAACAAAGCTCCATCTTGGGCAGCAAAGAAATGTTGGAGGTTACCACCAGAGACTGATGAAAAATCATCTTGTTACCACATCAAAAAGGTGAAAAACTGCGTTAAACAATCTCAGGGAGCATGCTTTCCTTCCTATAACCTTCAAGTTATAGGTTTAAACAACTTAATTCAGTACTGTTAGAGAAGAATAACAGAAAATTTATCCCAAAGGTCCTCTCTTCCCTAATAATTTTGCTTCCTCTTATCCTCCCATGATCTTTACTGTTTCTTCTAATAGTTCCCTACCTATGTGTCTGCCTTGGCTCAGGTTGCATAAAGACTTTTCAAATCCTAATAAAAGGGTGTAGTTTGTCAGAAGTGCAGTGTACACACATGAAAACACATACAATTGCATTAAATGATGATACAGTACCCTCATGTTCCCTTCAAGGGCCAATTTGCAGACCCTAACCAAGAGCAGCATCCTTTTGCGCCAGGCGTTGCACAGATATATCAGAAAATACAGGCCCCATAGCAAAGCTTTCAAAATCCATAGAGAGACACACAGTCTGACACATCTACCTTCAGGAAATAACTATTTTACCTTGAAAAGGCACCAAAGTGTCTTTCTATTTACAAAAAAAAAAAAAAAATAAATCAAAGGGAAATATAATTCAAGAGTAGAACAATTTTCTATTATTCTCATGGCTAGAAAATAAGCCAAATGACTTTGAGTGCAGTTGAGGTCTCGTGAGAGACACCAGTCTACTTGATTGACAGAGAAAATGATATCCTTTAATTCCCCTTTCCCTCAGAGATGGAACATGCAAGAGAGCAAGCAACGGAAAATGAGAGCAGGTACAGAGCACACTGTGACACTTGAAGTGTCCAGTCAATCATGGACCAGAGTCCCTCCAGCATGACCTGAAGGGACTCCATCTAGAATCTGTGTTTTCACACACAGTCAGCCCAAGCCTGCCCACAAAGATGGCTAATTACTACTCTGATATTAAACCTGTAGATGCCCAATGAAATGGAAGCTCAACTGAGGTCACCAGTTCTTGCCACTGCTGAATGAAGCAGGCAGAAGTCACTTGCATCTCCCCATCCCTACTGATTGGAGCTGGATTCAAACCAGGACCTACAGGAAAGGTGAAAGGCACCTGAAGCCATTAAGAATCTGCATTTCTGAGAGCCTTGATTAATTAACCTAGAAGCTCTGGTGATTGCTCCTCTGTACGTGCCAGTGAGGTCAAATGAGGCAGGATTTATAAGCACTCCACCTACGCCTTTGTGCTAAAGTAGACACAATTCTCTTTCTTCCAGGTGACCAAGCAAAATGCTTTCAGTTGGTACCAAAGTGGTGTCTGGTTATCTTCAAATTAAAAGTTGCTATGTGAAGGTCTTGCTTCAAGTGGGGTTTACTGTAATAGCTTCTCAGATCCCAGAACTAAGCAGGGTTCAAACAGATCCTCAGGGAGGCAGGAAAATCATGGGCCATGAAGGTCACAGAAGAAGCGGTCTTAATAATCGGAGAGCCATGAACCTTCCCTGGAGGCAACAGCCCTTCAGCTGATATTACCAGACATGATTCTGCCTGGAAACAAGAATAAAACCTTGTCACTTAGACCATATCGTTAACAGATTTTGAAGTGCCTGAGGATGGATATCAAGATATTGGTTGGTACAGGTAGGAAAGATGAGGCACAAAGAAACCATATTAGAGCTAGAAATTGAACCCGGGTTTTCTGAATTCAAGAATAATCTGCAGATTTCCTCCTACGTCTAAAAGATCCCAGCTGCACAGAACAAATGCACTAGAGCAACTACTACCGTTGTTGAAGACAAATTCAAATGAGGAAATTGTTCTACTCCTTCCATCTCTTGCCTTTGAAATTTCATCTGGGTACACTACCCTTCTTCACTTCTCATTTGAGATAGTTGCCTTCAGTTTTCTGGTGTTTTATTCTTATTCTTGTGTTTTAATGGTGACTTAACTCATGAACCTGGACTGAATATAGTGCTAAGTGGGTCAGTTCCCTTCTCTGCTAGTAATTTATAGTTTATTACCTGGTCACTGCAGCTTGATGCTTACCGAGACCCTGACCCACATTATCTAGAATGAGTGTTTCGTATTCTCAAGCAGTCGCAGCTTCAACAAAATACCCCTCAATCCACCCAGCAAAACTGATCTTGTGACTGAGGATCTGTGGGGACAGAAGTCACAACACAAATGTCAGGGATTGCATAATAATCAATAGTTCTGCAGTGAATTTCCATGAAGTAATAACGTCAGATATTTTTAGCAATTACAACTAACTCTCAATTCTACCACATGCATAGATGAAATACCTCTGTTTGCACTATGATGTGAAGTTAATCTCATCATTAATAATTCCTCTCATATTTATCTTAATATTGTTAATTACATGGGACTTACTGGGTATGAGTACAAGAGCATATGTAATTTGTCTTTTTTCCAAGAATTTCCAATGCAATTTACCATTAATTACTTGCTGCTTAATGCAACGACTTCCCCCAAAGAATAATTCAAGCATTATTATGGCATCTTAGAACAGTTGCTAAGGCTTCTCATTCTGCATAATATGTCATTACCAAGAAGGGTAAAAAAAACCAACCCTACAGCCATTCTTACATTCTAAATGGTATGCTAATAGACAGCAAAATTTGGATAATTTAACAAGATAAAGGCTGTCCTTGAACTTTACTTATTAATGATAGATCCTATCTTAATTTTAATGATTTATGAGCATGCTTATATAGCATATTCTCTAGTGTGGGCCTTATCCAGTGCCTATTTGAGGCTTTGGATAGATTTTCTTTGGCTTTAATGTCCTTTTAATAGGCACTTTATGACCTGAGTGTTAAAAAGGAACATGTTCTGGCCAGAAGCTGCTTGGTATTGCAGAGAGCATTTAACAAATTTCTGGAGGGAGTAGTCCAGCTCTAATGCTGGGGAACAGCAGGTTGTGTAATGTAAATAGTATTAAACTTTGAGGTCTTTATAGCTTATAGTAGACTGGGGCCTTTGTAGATTATAGATGAAACCATTAGATGATAGAACTGTGGTACATGAGATCACTACTTAATTCTGTTTCAAGTGAATTCAGAAGGATTAGCAAAAGTAAGTTTATGACAAAAATTTACAAGAATGAATTTTGAGAAGTTATAGTTGTATCTAAAAAAAAGTAAACTTGGGCACATATTGAGAGTAGTCCCCTGATGCTCCAGGCAAGGGAACTGATGGAAGATAATTCTGGCTCCTTTCAAATCCCTATGTGGGAACTTCCTTCCCAGAGAAACCAGCATATCATGCACATCATATATAAAGAGACAATGCATGTTGCATGTTCAGGGCTCACTCCAATTTGGACAGAGGACATTGAAATCAAAAGCATTCTTGGGTCCAAAATTACAGATTAACATGGTATATTGGGAGTTCAGGAACTTGCCCTTGGAAAACTCACAGAATACCTTAACTTAAAGGTGCTTAACTGTCTTGAATTTGCAGCTCAAGCAGACACCCAGGAGTTTTATACCCAACCAGAATATACTCACTGAAGAGGCACCTACACAGGGAAAAACCCTTTGTTTCTCTCTGAATCTGGCCACTGAGCTCCAGCTTCAATCACAGACAAACATCCTGGACAAAGCTAGAAAGCTCCTTTCTTCCATCACCAAAATCAGCCCAGAGAAACTGCAGCCCTGCAGTTTCCAACCAAATCCAACCAAGAAGTAACTAGTTTGCAGGATCACAACACCATCACATACAAAGAGCAAGATCATTTACCCATTAACTCTGTTCTCAGCTCTCTGACCTCTTTTTGCACTGATTCCTCTTCCCCCCATGAAGTAATTGCTAGCAATAATTGTAAGCAGCAATTGAGGCAAACACAAGAGAGTAGCAATAGAGCCGAGTGTTGCTGGGATTCCTTAAATATTCATCAGACATTGATATGGCTCCCAAGTTCCTTCAACTACAAATGATCTAATAAACCAACGACCACAATAAGAGATGTCAATCTGACCTTTGGTACATCATATCTCAATCATTCTTTTTTGTTTGTTTTCTTTTTTTTTTTTTTTAATTTGCGTTATAAACTTAACCATAGCTCCCTTCAGTCCAAGTGACAATGTCTATGATACTATAATTCAGTATTGAATTAACCACCAATAGTAAATAAATTCAAAAGGCACCAGAATTTCACTTAATCTCAGCATATTATTCATCCATTCATGTTACAACTGACTAAAACTCAGCATTTCAAACACGTGGGTTACTTTCAACATTGACCAAAAGGTTGAAACCATGAGGTTTTCCAGAAAGCAGAAATTTCAAACTTGGAAGTAATACCACAATGCCTTTGTAAAAGTACTTGCAATAGATTGGATTAGACTGTGTTAACTGAATTGCATGTTATTATATTTTGAAGCTGAAACACTGCTCCCGAGCATCTCAGAAATGAAGTGCAGAAAAGTTCCATGCAATCACGACTTGTATGTGAAATATAACACCTTAGTCTATGATGCTATATGTGTATTTCTATAGTCTATGTATAGAAATACTGCATCAATTTTCCATTAGAAAAATATTTCAGCAACACCCAGTTGATACCACAGCAGCAGTTTTTCCAGAAATGAAGGCGGTTCTAATGAGAAAGGGGTAAAGAGGCATATTTAGTCCTGAAAAACCTGGAGCAAGAAGAGCTGGTGATACTATTTGTTTTTTCTGCTTTGTTATTGCCTACTTCAGAATTTCAAATAGTTTTCTCAGCAGCAACTTTGTAAAAAAAAACCAAACAACCAAACAAAAAACTCAAACCCAACAAAAAAAAAAAACCCCTCAAACGCATTTTAGAACAAATATCATGGACACATTGGAAATCCAAGAGTATCAGATCCAAGGAAATACAAGTCAGTTTTCTTCAGAAACTGAAATGGAATAAGGACTGGGCAAACATTTGTATGTTTACAGACTTCTATTGTGTATAAGAAACATGAAACACCTTATTTTTACCCAAAACTAATCATAACAGAGGGTAACTAAATGGGACCCATAGGAAGCTTGTTCCTTCAAAGATGGGAGGGGGAGATCTCTAAATTGTAGTGATACTAAAAAAGGAAAAAAAAAAAAAAATCTACGTTTTGTTAAAATGACATTGAAGTTTTAGATTCTCCAGATGCAGACATCATGGAAAAAGCCACTGTTGCCCAGGAAAGTTTCCATTGTATTTCATGTCATGATTCAGAACTTTGAAGAGATATTGGTGTGATGCTGAAATTATCCTACTTAGGAAGCTCAAAAATTTGAGCTACAGGGGAATTTCCAACAGTGTTGCCACTCTGAAAAGCTTCTGACATTCAGTTGATCTTATGATGTGAAGTTGATTGCTTCTGACTCCATCTATTAAAGGTCACTGGTTTGTATTCTCTGTCTCACTCCCTCTGTCTCACACATGCATGCACACACACTAATATTTTCTCTTATTGCCTGCATATTTTCTGTGGTATAGAGCAAAGCCAGACACCAGCTCAGTATATATCAGAGGATATGACACCATTCCTGAGAAGGATTATACTGAAATGTTGTTATCACTCAACACTTGTAGCATCTCTGGGTATTTGGTGTTCACTTATCACATTTTTCCTTGGGTCCTGCCAAGTCAGTTGCTATACATTTTGCATCTTCCAAACATATAAGTCATCCGGACTCGGTCAAGCACTCCTCAGAGTTTCTTTTCCTATGGTAATGTCTTCCATGTGAGCTACCCCATTTTTTTAGAAGCCATCCTCTCATCCTGCCACCATGACTGAATATTGAATAAGTGACACTTGAAAAGTACAGCATGAACTCTGTAATTATTTACAATAGCCCAATTAGATTTACAATAAGAATGGAAGACTCCTACGTTGATTTCACAAATTGGGAAGCTATGACTATTAGAAACACATGGGTTTCAATTAGTCAGGTTCATATTACATTTCATTCTGAATCAGAGATCCAACTTTTCTCATAAACAATAATGTTCATGCTGGATACTATTTATCTCTGAATACATATAATTAATGTTTACACTTGTGCCTTTTGAGATGCAGCAAAGTAGGCAGATATGCGAAGCACATGCTTCTTGCTAATGCAAAGGTGCCCCAACTGAGGTGGAGCCTTAATCTTTTGTGGAGTATTTTACCTCTGGAGAATGAAATAGGGATTGCATTTTTCAGCTGCAGGTGGAACATTTTTCATGAAGCCGTGCAGTCCGGAAAATCATTGAAGAGGGATAATTACAAATCGTGGACAGATGATGGGGCTTGCTCTCCATCAATACTAGATGCCAAACACCCTTATATTCAAGATCACTAAGCACACCACAACTTAATGGTGCTTAGACAGAAAAAGAGCTTTTTTTAATTTAACACAGAAATAACATATTGTGGGTTTTAGAGGCAAAATCTACAGTGGATGGTTATTAGTAGTGCATAAAGTATATAGTAATCAGGTTCCCAGGCTCATTCCTCAATGCACAGAGAGCTTATATGGAATAGTCAGCCTTCCCCAAAGTCTTTCCCAACAAGGAGCTTGAAAAATGGTTCTCTCTCAGACAGTTCTTCCTATAGATTTTTTTTCTATTGAAAATTTTTACAACATCAGTGACCAGGAGGGAGCACAATACAAGTTTGTTTTGCAAGGAACACAACAAAGAACAAGAATATAATGCTTGATTATTGTCCTCTGATAACATTTGTTGTTGCAAAGAGTTTTCTGTTTTCCCTTAGCTATGCAGAAACTTCATTTAGTTCTTTTTGAAATGCACCCCAATAAAACATACTTTATGCTTTGTGCTTTCTCTATAGGCTTTCCTATTCTGCTGAAATTTCCCAAGGCTGCCAAAAAGCCCAAAAGAGCTGAAGTGAACTCCAATATGATTGGTAACAACCCAGGTTACACCTGGGTGTCTTGCCATTTTTTTTTGTTTGTTTGTGGTTTTTTTTTTTTTGTTTTTTTTGTTTTTTTTTTACTCAAAGCATCTGTTTAAGGGACATTCTGATTTAGTGTTTGTACTATCTATCTGTCCACAGGCAGGGTAACAGCTTGCTGTTTACTGACTAACACCACCAGCTATGGGGACAGGGAATTGTGCTTTTATTGGGATCTGTAGGTTTTGTACTGGGGGAAGGGGTTGGGGGGTAGGGGGTATGGACAGAATTTAATTCCAACAGCACTGAGAGAGGAGGTAAGAGTCAGTTGCACAAATGCCAACGTGCTGACCATGCACAGGGCTGCTGGGTATGTATGTTAGACATGGAGTCTTTTGGCAGTTGGAAGGCTGGTAGGATGTCCTAGGACGTCTAAAATGACACAATGTACTTGTATAGGCAACCAAGTCCCATCTCAGGTTACTGTAATGCTAACTGGCAATAGGAGAGAAGGAAGTCCAGGGAAGGAGATATCCTGGATAGCCTTTCCCCCAGCTGCATAAAATCTGAACTTTAAACAGACATTTACATCCCATTCCTTTGAATCAGAGAGGAACTTAAGTTGCAAAAGTCATATTTAACTCAAATCCAAACAAACCCAGAAGTTAGAAATCCTTTAATAAAAAGGATTCCACAGTCTCTGGAGTCAGAGTCTCTTTGGACTGCAACAATTCCTCAGTCTATTTACATCCAAATATTCATTTGGCACCTTACAGTGGTTTGAGGCACACCTTAGAGTTAACTCCGGAAATCTGACTCCGTGGATATTTCTATAAATGTGTCCTTTGGGTCATATAAATTTAATGCTTTCAAATATTTTGTCATTGGATAGTTCTCTGATTGATGGCACCAATTTCAGAAAGACATTTCGTGTAAGACCAATGCTTTTCTGATCTTCCTAGATGCTGAGGGATCACATTAAAGGACAGAAAGAAGGAAGATGTTCAGGGTCCATTTCTAGACTCCTCCTAGAAAATAAACCACAGTCTTATAAGCCCTTCTCCTTTTGCCTGCACAGATTTTTAAAATAAAGTTTGTCTTTAGTGATCTGATGGTGTACAATTCTTTCAGGGTCAGAAGAACACATTTCTATTAACTACTGAGTATCTTTTGCTGAAAACTTAAAAAGTCACAAGAAAATGCTCCTTGCATCAGAGTTACTTATTCCTAGCCTGTATTTCAAATTCCATAAATCAGTGCTGCTGTTCTGGCACAGACTTCATTCAAGAAGCATTCATATTGCCCGTAGTGCATGACAGTGTCTTATCTTCCCTCTGGTGGAAAGCAAGTGAGGCCAAGAGAACTTCAAAAGCTCTGTTTCTTGCTTTGTGATAAATACAGTCTATGATACCTGTAGCTACGTCTTTCTGCCAACTGACTATACATCACACTCACTTTGGATCATTCTTATGGATTCAGGTGGAAAAAAACCTAGTTTACTATTTAAACTGAAGGAGCAATTTTGGGACTCAGGCTTGTCAAGAACTGTCACTCATAAAAGAGCAAGCAAGCGCACTGGCCTAGCACAAGAAAAGTTAAATCCTGCTCTGCTGTGGATGAAATAGAGGAATCCTTCTTCAATATTTGCCCTTATAGCAGTTACTACAAAACATTTTTGCATTGCTAAGGCTACTGGTCCTGCCATGTGCCTCAAGGTCACTGTGATTAACCAAGCACGCAAATTCTGTCATCCCAGCCTGCCTGATCTTCACAGCTGCCAGTCCAGGTCACCCATCCCAGGGCAGAATGCTTGGCTGTGCTATCTTAATATGCATCCAAATTTCAAGGGAGAAACCACAGTCATGAAGATCTCAGTGATCAGGCTGGACCTAAAGACAGAAACTGCAATCTGAGATGCAACAGAGAGCACTTACTGTCAGAACACTCGTAGCCTTCAAGTTCATTGTCTTTTCTCTTATACCTCAGGTGAACAACATAGCTACGCTACCTCATTTTAGTGCTAGAAGCTAAAGTGACTGCCCAAGAATCCCCTTCATGCCTTCACATCTCCCTGAACTGTATTTCCTTCAGTCTCTATGTCACAATACTATTTACCATTATTATTACTATTAATTCAGTTTCTCTGTGATGTACAGAACTTTTCCCCAGGAGAAAGTTTCATTTGCTTTCTAACTTGGTATTTCCACCAACTCTCAACTTATCAATGCTACGACAATCATATCTGTTGTTCAGTGTCTCTAGTTTTGAGTAGTTTCATCATTTAGTCTAGCTTTCCTTTTTGACTCTCTCTAGAGACTTCCGATTAAACAAAGTCCCCTGGAAACTGCTCACATTACTGATTAATATGAACAGGGTCTTTCCTTTGCTAACACTTTGTTATTTCATGGATTTTGCCAGTCCAGTTAGGACTGTGGTTGGAAATTGTCAAAGCTGTGTTCTTTTTGATGCAGCAAGGGCAGACAAGGCCAGTGACTGAAGTATAAGCCCATGAAAGTTGAGTACCTGATTAACAGAGGGTAGCTGTACTCAGAGAGAAAGTCACTGGAACTCTGCTCTCCACTCCTGAATAGAGCAGTTACAAACGAAGAGTGAAATATTACCTGAAAACCAGATTTGAGCAATATGGTAGGAGTTAGACTCCTTTTCAAATATGTTTTTCCAACTAATACTCTTGCGTGGCTTAAAATTATCCTGACAGAAAAAACAATTGAGGCAGCTTTTAAACTAATGATACAATCCCATGGATAATTTCCCCTAAATAGCTCAGAGATGTGACTGAATGAATCATATATCATTGCGGGAAGCAATTTTCCTCAATGAGTTCTACCTGCTGGATATCACAATGCATTACAGATTGAGTAAAAGCCTTTGTCTGAAATCAGATTCAAACTGGCTTTGGAGCAAAACTTAAACCCTGAGGGTGAGAATGCTATGAATGTATTTAACATTCTCTGTCATTTGTAGGTTCCACATGTCCCTCCCCACACCAGGCAACTCACTTTGTGAGGCATTCCTATGAGCTACATGACTTTCAGCCTGTCTTCGCAGGTATTACTGACCTTAATATGGGCTTTACTGCTCCTTGATGTGTTACCCAGCATCTCTCAGATGCCTTAACACCCTTAATTTTTTAGCTCCCCAGGTTGCCACACTTTAACAGTGAAAATTCGCCCCACTTTCTGACCAAATTCTGACTTTAGGGGAGTTAAAAGAGAGAACACATGCTCCATTTGGAGGCAAGCAAGCAAATGGCATAGGCACTGAAGCTACAGTAAAATGTTTTTTGTAACTGAATTGTATCTACAGTAAGGATCTGATTCAAAGCTCTTGGAATCTGGAAGATTCCTGCTGATTTCAGTGAAATCTGGAGTGGGTTCTGCAACAATTAGTGCAGCAGAACTGATGGTGAATCCAGACTAAGAAGAATTACTGGAAGTTACAAGCTAGAGTTTGGCAGGTTTACATCTAGCATAACATCTGAGTTCTTAGATAATTCTGCACCTAAAGGATCAAACTCCTATTTTAAAGCTGATGATCTCTACACCCTCCTCAGAGGGTACAAAAAGAAGATGGAAAATGAGGTGTTGACTACCAAAAGACAGCAAAATACAAGCTTCTCATTCTCTCCATAAACTTATACACTCAATATTCCTTAAAATATCCTTGTTTAAATGCAAAATCCCACGCTAGATATCTTAGGGAAAATTTCTTCACTGATGGCTCCAAAGTCCACCTCAAAATCATAGGAGAATTATTTCATTATAGCATCCTTTTGGAAGAAGAAATATATGCTTATTGCCACTCTGTGAGGGCAAAATATACTTAATTGTACACGTCCATATTCTTTCTATTCCTTTAAAAATTCCCACTGGGTTTGGTAGTAAAATGTCATTTTATTTTCCTGATACTTAAATGTTTGCAAAGAACTTGACTATTTCCAGATTACAAAATGTTCCTAAAGGTGATGTCATTAAAATATAACTGGTTTTTTCTGTCCAGTTTCCAATCCATTTCATATTGGTAAAAGCTTCTAGATTGCCCTCACTGCAGTCTAATAGCTAACAAAATAGTAATAAGAATTATTTCGGCGCAGAGTCCAAAGCACAGCCTTGCCAGTAAATTTAGGCTTGCTCTTTAGAGGGCACAGAGACATAATCTCTTGCCCATTCAATCCTTTACCATTCTCAGGTGGAACCATATTTATTTGTCATCTGTTAGGATGAAATTCACTGTCTCATTCTCCAATTAACACACACTTTCTTATGTATAGCCATTGCAACCTTTTCCTTAACCAGCTCAAGAGAGATTACAACCTTCTGGATGATGATTTCATATACTGCAATACACCACATACTACTTTATGTGTCTCATAGGTATTTTGTCTTCCATTGCAACAGTCTGGCCAAGCCAAGTAGCAGAGACCTGATTAAGCCCTCCTATAGCTGTCAACTCCCAGAACCTTTTTGTGGGTTTTGTGCTTCTTTTGCCCTGGCCACATAACGCTGGCTAAATGGACAGGTTAGTTGGACCACACCAGAAGAGTCACTTCTGTGACAGGCACCCTGCCATGCAACATCTCCTTCACGAGCATTTACCCCATTTCTGCCATCCACAGACAAGCCTCTTGCAGCTTTGCTGCCCAGGGGAAGGGCTACAGGTTGTTTGGATGGAAAACCCTCCAAACTGTAGGTATGGGGTCAACGGATGGTGGTGATCAGATCCATTTCAAATGGGGTAGCAAACTGTCTTCAAGTACTAAAGCCTCTTGTATCACAATCCGCAACTGGAGGTGAAAAGGATGTTCATAAACCAACAGCACCAACTCCAGAGCCATATCCGTTCTCCTTGAAGCAGCTCTGCTGCAGCACCACATGCAGTGAAATGAAGACCTGAAGCATTAAGCAAGATGCTCATTTGAAAAGCAAACAAGCAGGACAGTTTGCCTTTCCGTCCGCTGAAACATGAGCAAAAGCTCAGGAGAGCGAGGACGAAAGATAAATACACTGACTCATTTTCTGACAGAAAGAAAGATCAGAAGGCAGAGAGAGCTGAGCCCAGGGTTCTGCAAATGCACCTTTCACACCGCACGTTTCAACAGCTATGATAAAAAAGCACTACAAGCAAGTTTGCATCTTTGCTGGCCTGCAAGCTTCGCTCCTGCCCCTTCAGTTTGAGTCACAAATAAGCGGTAATTTATGTTTCGAGGACTAGCCCCAGCAAATAGAACCATAAAAACAATTCCCAGCTGTTTGTTTGTGTATATATTTTTTTTTCTAAGGTTAGCATTTATGTTAGATGACACCTTTTTCCCCCCCTTGCCCGAGACGGGATATTTTCTCCATGCCTTTTATCAAACTGACAGGTGATATTGCTTTAAATTGGGCACTGCATTGTCAACAGAGGCTTTCTCATTTCAGACCAGAAGCATCAGTCGGGTGGATGAGAACTCATTTTGCCTTTTATTTACTAAATGCAGATTGGGGTTTCAGGAGCAGGGAAAGTAAGAGAAGGGGAAAGAGATGCCCTGGGTGATAATGGGAATGAACGAGAGAAGTAGCAATAGAACAACACAGCATGAAGCAGGCGGGAATTTATTGTGGGGTGATTAGATGACATCCATCTTCTTGTCTATAAACCATTCCCACAAGCATAGCTTTCAAATCCATTTTGTCCCCTATCATGGCTTCTTCCCCATCAGCAGGAGAAAAGGTGACAGCGGGTTGAGAGGGTGCTCCTGGTGCCCTGTGGATGTAGCTAAAGGATTTACACATGAAAGGTGAAATAGGATTTCGGATTCCCCAATTTCTCTGGCATACAGCCCCCAGCCTGGGGGCCAGTAAGAAGCAGGTTGGTGAAGAAAGGAGGGAGACTGGCTGCCATGATGGCCTGCCTGGTTAGTCCTCAGTATCTGCAGGATCCTAAGAGCACATTACTCAGAAAAGATGACAAAAAGCAATCCTTGAGCCTACACTAAAAGAGAGAAAGTTTCTGGACAGTGTGAATACACACCTGTATTTGTTAAGCTAGAAATATATAATACCTCATTTGCAAAACAGCCTCTCAGAAAACATTGGGTTTGTCTCAGTAATGTATCAACAGTTGGCAACCCTGAAATTTTAACATACATTTTAAAGGAACTTTCTTTTAAGCGTGTGTTTCATGGTTGTTTCTAAGAGGCTGGCAACTTTAAGTCAAACCATGAAACTGCACAAGCTTTGATATCGCTGTGCATATTTCAACCAATTACTATTTAGACTCACTTTTATAACATTTAAACTTCATATTGAAATTACATATGTGAGCAGACTGCAGATGCTGAACAGGCAGGGAATTCTGCTGCCTCTGCACATGATCTCCTGCTGCTAGAGAACCAATTAGCCAGAAGGAGGTAGGCCGTTTCGCTGTCATAAAAATGGGAGCAGGATTCAAGCACAGCAACTGTTGCTGAAAATTAAGGGGCGG
>NW_015090781.1:5966506-5999204 GCF_001431845.1 Calidris pugnax
GGGGGGCGGGGCAGGAAGGGAAGGGAAGGAAAGGAGACCTGCCCTTGTTTTGTCTTACAGAAGTGATAAAGTGGCATCTGTGACAACACGCTGCTGGAAACTAGAGACAGACAATCCAAATTCATGCCAAAATCATCTTAGTGCTCGCTCCCCCAACTTCCCCTCTGCTATCTCTATCTGAATAAAAATCACCTGGAACTGAAGACAGGCGGGACTGTTTATGATTTAGACAGGGTAAGTTTGTTTTTTCTATGCCTAGGGATCTCAATATTTCCCCGCACCCTCTTGACATTATTTATGGTGACTGGTACCCATCTCAAGAAGGACTTTATGATTCACGTTTTAAGAAAAGCAGCCAGGAGTCATCCATATGAGAAAGTTTCTGAGTAACTTGTGTGATTCCTCACGACTGCAGCAGGATGCTGTGTTTGTCCAGCAGAGCTGCAGCTCACAGACGCCTTCTGCAGCACTCCAGTGAAATTTTTGGCTCTCCTCTTTCACTGCCCCCACCCCAAATACCTTCCCAGTACAGAGCGGAGCCACAGAGCATCCCATCCACCAGCCAATGTACCTCATTCTTTTCTTCATGAGTTGCCCCAAACTCTTTGTGAGAACCTGCTTTTAAATCAGAATTTAATATAGCAAATAATTTTGTAAAGAAGAGGTGACTTGAGAAAGGAGAGTTAGAAACTTTTACAGCCTGGAGAGTTTCACACACTGGAGGGCAGATCAAAGCCAATTGCTGGTGTGGCTGCTGTCAGCTCGGTGGCTCTCAGGGCTGCAATAAGCTTATAGCAATCCTGTCTGCTCCCTGGGAGGTTTCTTCATCTGTAACTGCAGACATTTGTCTGTGAGTTTATGCCCACTTCTCCCAGCTGCTGAACAGGGCTCCTGGTTCTGCTGCTGCTTGAGAGGGTCTCTTCTTCCTGCCCTGCCATGAAGTCTGTGACCATCTTTCCACTGCTCCTGAGGGATGGAGGAATGTTTCCTTCTCCTTCTCCGTTAATTTTAAAAAGTGCCACAATATGTAAGTGGAGAAGAAATAAATAGGTACTATCCACTACCCAAACCAAAAAAAGAGTCAGACAGTGACTTAAAAAAGGGCCAACCAGGTAAAAGGAACAGAACTGGGACTAGACCCTTAGTATGTATCATGTCTGCTGTCACATTCCCACACTATCCCTGTGCTCTCAATCAGAGCTCTTTTACTCGGGTACAATCCCCCCAACTTTAGGGTACTTCTGCTGGGAATCTCCTCCTGGAAGAGACCTGGTGGGTGTCTGTGGCATGACACACATAAGCACATAAAGACTCAACACTGACTTCCTATTTCTGTGCATTTCCAGATGGTAGAGAGGTATTTAACTCAACAGTGAGAGTTTTTGCTGTCATCATCTGTTGCTGGGCTTTCTAGTACATGTCACTAGAATTGAGAAGCACATAAATTTATGAAAAAGTTTGCTGCCTGTTTTCTTAGTTGGAAAGAAATACCTGTGACAAACATTACAAGACACTCAGTCCCCATCTTGAATGAAAGACAGTTTTCCCAGGTTTTGCTTCAAGGCAAGTAAACAATTTTGCCTAGAAGATCATGACTATGCTTAGCTTTTAATCTGCAGGTGAGCCAGATAGCCATTAAGAGTTTACAGCAATTAATTGCAAAGATAGGTGAAATATAGTTTCCTAAATTTGTCTGAATTTAGAAAGGATCATGGGAACTAGGAAGGCTCTGTGACTCTGAAAGGTCTGTGATGCTGTAAGATCTTGTGCCACATCAACATCTAAAAAGATTTAGGCACATGTAGCATGAGGAATGTCAAAAGAGTCCAAGTAGATGAGATGTCTTGTGTTATAGTAGTGATTATGAATAATTGAAATATCATGACAGGCAGCGAGAGAAAGTCACATTACAAAACCACAAAATAAACTGAAAAATCAACCTAGAAAACTAAAAAGCAAACCTGGATGCCACAGAACCCCAGGAATGCAAAGGATACAAATGGAATAAACAACGCTATGTCATCAAATATTTAAAATGGCAAAGCAAAAATAGTTCACCTAATTCAAAACCCAGAATTATCCTGTTATGCATAAGAGAGGCACAGAGTGATATACACATGCAAGAGGGCTGCAGGGCACTCAGCACAATTCAGACTGACTCCTAGAGAGAACTCTCATCCGTCTTCTGGTTAGACACCTTTCTTTTTCCAGGTCTGGAAAAGGTGTGCTCAGAAACGCAAGGGGTTGGGGCAAGGACAAGGAAAGCAAATGTGATTTCTAACCAGAGTTCAAGATATCCCATACATTGAACTTGGCCTACCTCTGCCACCCCAAACTTCGATTTAAATGCTGCTTTGGTCACATAGCAGCACTGGTTAAACTGCTGGTTATCCCATTAATGTCTCTTAATCAAGGACTCTTGATTTTTAACAAAACTCTTAGAAGAAACTGATGCTTCCCCATGGCATGAAGGAAACAAAAGCATGAACACTGGTTAGTATGTGGTCTACCAAGGAACTAGATAAGAGAGATCACCTCTTCCTGGCTGTCTAATGCCCTGGGGGGATCAAGCTGTCTGGACAGTGGGAGATTCTTTGTAACAGGCTTTAAGAGAAAAACATATGCTCCTATAATAACTGAGCCAAAAAAAGGCCACTTGGCTACTCAAACTGAGATGACAGCAGGAAAGCAGTCTGGCCATTCTTTCATTTTTCTTTGCTGAGCTCTCATCTCTCACATTCAGCCTGTACCACAATGAATACCACCGCCTCCCACCACGATGACCCAGAGGCTAAGCTCTGCAAGCAAGGAACAGTCTGTTCTGGCCATTAGTAAAACCTATTCAGATGAAGCCTGAAATTTTCCTGCTACAGCAAAGAACTGGCCATGTTTATCAAAAATTGTCCCAGACCTAAAACAACTCATTGTTATCAAAATCATCAACACCCACATCCTTCCTCCTCTTGACGTCTTTAGGGCCATCTTACAAAATGCCAAGGGAAAATAGTTCCTCAGTTAACGTTTCCAATTCAGAATGTGGAGAATCTGGTAACAATAAGTTTTAACAAAGTGCTTCCCAACAGTGATTTACATATCCATTCCTGTAACAAACCAGATAATTTTCCATTCAGCAAACAGCAACCCTACACATGCTATTTTACAGGGATTAAACTTTTAAACTGATATATTTCCACAGAAGCAGAGAAAAGCAGAGTCAGGAAGACACCGTTTAATGAGCACAAACTCATTACCGATGCTAGTCCTCAGGAGAAATACAATAGGATATATCTAAATTGGTACAATTTCTTCAATGACGATGGAGCGATACTGCTTGACACCAACTGAGGATCTGATCCTGTTAACCTTCATTGACTTAGACGTACATTTCCACAAACACTTCCCTAATGAGTGAAATGAAACGCAGCTAAGACTGGAGGATGAGGGTGCAGCTCTTGAGGAAAGGGAGGGCGAGGGGAAACTACAGGCTGAATTTCTGCTCGTCTCTGAAATGGCAATACAGCAGCATTGTTGCAGGCTGTTCTTCAAACACTTCAAACACTTAGGTGAGGCATTTGACCTTCACTGCTGAAGGTCAAATGCTGACCTGCGTCACAAACCTGTGCAAATTCTGTGGTCTTTGTCATCTCCTAAACAAAGGTATGGTGGACCTCTGGCAGTCCCCAAACGGAAGGGTAGCTCTGAGTCTTACCCTCTCACCCCTCTAACACTTTAACATCCCTGTGCAACACCTCTGCTATCCTACAGTATCTCATTCACTAAAGAGGTACCTCTAATAATTAACCCCATGCAACCCAAGCAGAAATCACCCCGATTTTGGGAAGAGCATGTATTAACCTGTATTACGTTTTCATTAGGTAGCTTGGGTAGACATTTAGAAACCCCCTAAATTATATACAACAGTTGCCTCCAACTTTGATGAGCTTTTAGGAGCAGAAAGGCATAAGATAGACACAAATTAGCTTTGGACCCAGGCCACATCAGATGTCTGTGCAACCGTTCTGTATGCGAACCTGTTCAGTTACAAAGAATGAAAGTGGACTCATAAATCCCAAATCTTTCTTCAAACACACCCATAGGGTATCTTTGCCACTGGGAAGCACCCAAAAAACAAGGGCAAAACTTCCATCATGCAAAGACCTTCTAAATCAGGAACAAATACCTAATTTTGTAACTAATTACCAGACAAAAATTTTGCATTAAATAAGTTAAGAGCTGAATAAAGTAAGAAAAATGCTTTACAAAAACTTCATGTCCAGCCTCCAGAGAATTTGTGAGACAGAAGAGAGAACAGGCAGACAAGAGGTACAAAGGAGGGTAAATTAAAAAAAAAAAAAAAAAACAGGTTTGCTCAGGGTCATGCAGAAGTGGCAGGATTAGGAGGAGAATTGAGGTGTCTCAGTATTTAGGAGACCACTAGGCCATACAGTCTCCCTGTTATTTGACAGCTATAACTTGGAGGGTTAACACTACAAAGGCTCCTGTTTCCAGGTATTTCGGCAAGAATCTCACAGATTTTTAATATTTTCTTAGTCGGGGACTGTATACGCTAAATGGAAATATTGCAGTATACCCACACAGAACGTTTCAGCCACATTAGACCATTCTAGGACACAGGACTGCAGAGAAACACTGAAGGAAGTTAATCAAAGATGGTTATTAATTAACTGATTCTTCTACCATGAGAGTCCTCCTCATGGTACGATAAGCTAGTGTGAAAGCCACAGTTACTTTCATTTTAAATGGTTTCATTTGGTCTATTTTCTTACACCACTGAAAGAGGGGATTGTGTGGGTGTTAAGTTTTAATAAAAGGTATGTCTCAGAACCAGTTTATCTGGGAGAACACAGCCTTTTCTAATTTCAGTATCAGCCTGTAAGCAAATAGCCCCAGTTTAATAAATCTGTTTTATTATGATGGGATTTTATTTTCCTTCCCAGTCTTGTTTGTGCATGAAGAAGTAACAGCAATAAAAACTCACGTTCCACCAAAAGGAAATATGTTCATAATGTTAGTTAACAAACTAGAAAAATGTTTTGCCTTGTTGCGAAGAGCACACCAGTCTGCAGTGTAACCAGAGCATAAAAAAAGACTGTTGGCCAGAGCTCCTGTGCCTCCTAAAATGGATTTTGATTTCCTCTTTTTTTTGACATTAATAACCATATCTCATATTTTGCTATGACTTCTCAATGCAGTCATGTCAGGCTACAAACTGTTCATTAGGACTCTGACAATGATAACTTTTCTTTTAGAAAAAGGAGCCTGGTGATTTCCAATATGAAAATCCAGAACAAGAGGCAATGCCAGGGTGTGGTGTTGCCCATCTTCCTCCTTCTCTTGCTTGGTTGCAAGTTGAGCTTTAAGGACAATATATTTGCTCTCCTACGGGCAGATAACAAAAGGCCAAGGGAACAATCCCAAGACACAGGTCCCAGAAAGTCATTAGCAGAGGAACCTTATGAAGATCTGCTCTGCTAGCCAAGGACATTGCTCTTTCACATACCTTTGACAGTTGGGATTTTCAAGATACCTTATTGTCTAAGAGAAAAGTTCAGGCATATCCAAAGTATCCACCTACCTCCACTGTGCTGGAGAATTACTAGATGGAAACAGGGACTCTGGAATCATTGGAAATAGTGCAGATAGGCAACATTCTCTTTATCCTGGCAAAACAAACTTCTGCGTGTTCTAAAAAGAAGCAAAGAAAACAACTTCATGCATATAAGCTCAGCAAAATAATTGCTTCCAAGAGTAATACATATATTCCTAATAACGCAAGAAATTTCATGTAACCCTGTAAAAACTATCGTTTGAAACCCAGATATAAGTAGAGCCACCGAAGTGTTATTCCATGTTATATATTATTCCATACTTCCTTGGTATAGAACATTAACATTTTATAGCCATTTAGGGTTGTATTTAGAGTACATATGAATGCATCTTTGATAGATTCAGGCACCTGCAGCTTTCAACTGTGCTTAAGAGAATAATGAATGAGTCAGATAACTTACTATCCAGGGCCTACAGATCTTGCCTCCATATGTAATTTTACTGCATAAAGAGCATACTGCAAAGTCTAAGACTGATAGTTTACTTTTCGTTCTCTTAAAAATGTAGCAACCTACCTGATGGGTGCAGCAAGAAAAGACACTCCAAAACACAGCTAGAAACAGCTGAAGAAAGTCAGGGAGAGAATTAATAGGCTCAGACTCTCAAAATGGGCATCAGCTGAAGAAGTTTCTTCCTCGTTAACCACTTTTCATCCTGGAAGTCTTTCCTGATTCCCACAGCTTTTGAAGCAAGCAAATAGGATTATATTCAAGGTTATGCTTGGCACCACACCTCATTTTTAAGCTGTGTTGTTCATGTTCCAAGCATGATCAAATTTTGCATTTTAGACTGTTCTCAGTTCTTGTTGCTTTTAAATGCATAGGACATTAGAGATCATTTTCTCATTGACTTGCAGAATATAAAGAATTGAATGATTTCTGAGTCCCAGACTTAAAATTGTAATGTTTTTGAAGGTCACCATGATATTATCATATTGGGCTTCAACTTTGGCTCAACCAGGAAGGAAACCACCCTGAGGGCACCAGCACTGCACTCAAGTGCATATCAAAAGACTACAAATATAAACACAATGCAAATTCCCACCTAAAAGCAACCTCTTTGGTATACTAAATAACTGTAGGTGGATCCAATGAAAAGTCTGAGATGGATTGTAAGATATGACCTATTTTTGATTTCTTCTAACTTGGAATGTAGCCAGCCTAGTTTATACCAAGTCTTAGCACACATATTTTTCAGAAAACTATCTCAATTGATCCAGTTGGCTGAAAATCCAACACAATTCCTCTCTCGATCCCCTGAAAGAGCAATGAGGCAAGCTAAAGAATCCCACCAGCTCAAAATAGATCGATGCATATGTTCATTTTTCTCAGATTTTTCCTAAAGCCCACCTTGCAGGCAGAGATTCCCTTGGTTGTTCCTAAGAACGATTTGCTATGGCACAGTAAACAACAGTGTTTAGGCCAGCACAGATTGTTGGCCAGTAAGTAGGTGTGGGCATGTTGAAAACCATGTTTTTTCACCCATATGGCCAACAGATGGGACAAGAGGAACTTTTTCAAAAGAAACACAAGTCACTTACGCTATGGCTGCTTGGAACAACAACAGCAGCTGATATCAATCACTTCTCACCAGGCTCTTCATGCCCTCACAGCTCCTTCCAGACTACATTTCCATCCTCCACTCTCTTCACACTCATACTGAACTATAGATGCCCATGCACACAAAAAAATTAAAAAGGGAAAAAAAAAAAACAACAGATAAAAAAAGAGGTACTCTATCCTTGGGGAAATGGTCACCATGAGTACTTGACAATGAGGTTACTTGCACACAAATCTGAACAGTTATGTGAAAAATAAAATGTTGATATCTCTTAAGTTTTCACCACAAAGCATGCCCTGATTCTCAGGAAGCATTTAAGAAGATGAGGAATTTGGATGCATTAAGAAACACATTGAAAGCTTTAAGAAGTTTCACTTGTTGAGTTGTGGATGGTTTGTTTGTTGTCTCTATGTGTGGTCAAACCAAAATTTTCAAAACAGTGCACCCTCCTAACTGAAAACCCATATTGATACTTTGCATTGTAAATATTTACTAGAGCCTACTGTTTTAAAGTTAATTGTAAAGACTACTGAAAGGAAAACATCACATGAATTAGTGCAAAACCCATGACAATACATTTCAAATGGATGAGTCATCCAGTGATGAGCATCTATCGAAGTATGTGATGACTGATTTGAAACAAACTTGAGCTGAAATGGAGACTGGCACCAGGAAAAGTAGGAGGTCTGGATCAGAAGTTCACTTCTCAACTTTGGCCTTTCAACTTTTTAACTGGGTTTCGGTTCTGGATGAAACCCCACAGTGAACTGGTGGTAATCCCCCTTACTGAAGATTTCCTAGCCATTCTCCAAGAGAAGTTATCAAAGATATTGGGTTTTAAGGGGTCAGGTCCTGAACATATCAGGCTCTCTCTTTCGGGGCATTACACATACGCGCCATAGAACCAAACAGAACCACACAGAAGCCCATACCTAATTCGCTTTTGCTTATTTATTTCCACTGAAGTGTTTACAAAGCTCATACATCTTATGTTAAAGCAGGACACAAAAAGACCTCTTACAGCGTAGCTGTTTCTTTACCCGTGCAAACCGGAAAACAATAAGTGTCCTTATACTTAACACTGCCTGGTGATGTAGGGCATGGTAAGAACTGTGGAAAAAACTAAGAACTCACCTTGGAGAGTTCAAAATGATCAGGAAGTTTCTTCGTACAAAGCATGTGTAGCACAAGAGCATCTGAATTGGTTCAGAGCAAAGGTTCATCTTGCACAGCATTGTGTTTTCAGTAACAACCTGGTCTCTGTAACAGAATATAAGAAAGTATAAGAACAATATTCTGTTTTTATAAGCTCCCAGCTTTTAATGATTTGCAGATCCGGTGACAGATATGATGTCTTACATTTAGCAGGAATTTTACAATATTTTTATTATGCTTTTATGGTATCTCAGAAGCACTGGATAATGCTCCAAACATAAGAAGTTCAGCCTAAGTCCTTGACGGAAATCATTTGGAATATAGGAACAAATTCCTTTTGAGAATGAACTTCTGATTTTGTGGCTTATAAAACCTTTAGGAAAGGGAAAAATCCCTTTTTTGTCCTGTGCACAACCTGACATCATGGAGAGCAATATCAGATTCAAGCATTTACTAACTATTGCAGTACAAATATTAAGCCATTGTCCCTTGTAGGGTTGTTCTCAACTCCCAGAATTTTACTGTCAGGAAAAAAAATCATGCAGCTTTAAGAAACAGAATTTCTGTAAGTCAGAAGTGAATGGAGAGGTCGAAGGAAGCACCCTCAGCTTGTGCTTCCAGGGGGTCACCTTCTGGTCACTGTTGTCTTAGTTTTATGAACAATAAGGAAGGTTTTATTAGATTGAGAATGATGTTCATTTTTACTCTTGAGCTTCATGGGTCTCTTTCTCTCTCTGATCCATCCTGTCAAAAATTAATTCCCTGATTTTGGCAATTTAATCATAAAACCCAAGGCTTTCACTTGGAATCCCCTTCCTCCACACATCTGGCCAAACGTTCCCACTTGCAGGTTATTTAAATAATGTAATTGGATCACACTTTCTCAGACTGCTTTGGTGATTCTATCAGAAATGTGTGGGTCCCCATGGAGCTCTTTCTTATCTTCAGCAGGGAGAAATAAGTCTGGCTTATTTTACTCTTTTTCAGTGTGGTTGAATCTTGGAAATCAAGACTAATCTGTGGTTGCTCAGCACTGCTTTCCCTTCAACAGTGATTACAGGTTTTCTTAATTTTAGTCACCAAACCTGAACACTCTGCTGAGAGCAAGGTCTTCATTCCCCAAGCCTTCGAGCAATAACACTATTTTCTTCGATTTATACCACATTTCTCTTACAAGACTACTTAGAGTACTTATAGTATCCTGAAACACACCCGAACACAGGGTGGCTTTTTTTTTTTTACTTTATTTTTTATCTTCAGTTAAATTCCTAAGTCTCTTCGCTTTTCAGTATGCAGCTTTCAACATCTTCTCTTCTAAAAGGTACCTTATTTTTCTTCACATTGCTGCATATTTTTATTCTGCTGCTACCTATATAAAGCTGCTCTCCAAACCTGCAGGCATTGGAATTAATCTAGAGTTCAGTTTTTCGTCTGCATGTTGCAAATTTTCAATTATTCATTCCTACTTTTTTTTTTTTTTTTTTTTTTGGCATCATCTCTGACTTGAGATTTTACCTTTTGGCGGCTGGCATGCAAGTCATTTACTTAGTTAATAAAACCCCGGAGAGTTCTGCACTGATCTCCATAGTACTGCATGTTTTCTTTTGGTTTGGTACGTTCCCTTTTGCCATGAAGTCACACTGTCCCTGAGCAGATTCAAATAAGCTATTGAACCAGAGGGGAAAAAGAAAAGGGAAAATTAAAAAGACAAAATCAATAGCTATTCATAGTTACTTGCTTGATGATTTCACACCACACCCTCGTTCTTTGACCAGAAATAGGTTAGACCAGTATCAGACATACATTGCCTTTTTTTATGCTACCGCATCAGTTCTCAGAGAGCTGTATTTAAGGAGAATCTGCTCACAATTTTGCAAGCCAAAATCCAATTCCCACCTCTAGCCAGCACATGGTAATTGGAATGCTGACTTCTAGCTCACCCCAGTTATGAGACAGAACAGGTTTGCTGTAGCTGAACTCAAACTGTCTCAGTTTGCAATTGGGCTGTGCCGGGAGCATCCATGTGGATCGGCACTGTGTAACACAGCACTGGTTTACTATAATAGTCCAAAAGTTAACTTATTCTTTCCCACCCAGATATTGTAAATATTTATTTTCTATTTGAAGTGGTGTAGGTGGATGCTAGCTAAGCATTTAGAATCAAAGAATTTTCTAGGTTGGAAGTGACCTTTGAGATCATCAAGTCCAACCATTAACATAACACTGCCAAAACCATCACTGAACCATGTCCCTGAGCACCATGTCTACCAGTCTTTTAAATACCTCCAGGGAGGTGATTCCACTACTTTCCTGGGCAACCTTTTCCAATGGCTGATAGCCTTTTAAGTGGAATTTTTTTGCATTTGCTTTGATATTCACTAAAAAGTTACTTTTTTGAGAGCAGAAAGATAAATTATAGTCTTCATTTCCAGAAATGCCCATCCTTTAATCATGTCTCCACTTTGTTGCCTATTACTCCTCCCTTCCCCCCTTCCTTCTTCCCTTCCTCGCCAACATGATGTGTTGTCTCTGTGGGTACTGGCATTCCTGGCATTCCTTTACTGAAACACACTGATTATTCAGCTATGGTCTGGAAGATCTCTTTGGGGGTTTTTTTGGCACAAAATATGCTTTCTCTGTGTTATAAAATTTACCTATGGCGTAACATAAAACCTTTATATACCAGGCTATGGTTTGGGAGAGTGGAGGAAAGAAGAGATGAAAGTTTTTGATTTCCAGAATAACAGCATTTTCTTAATCCTTTGCCTCACCAATGCATGATCAAAAAACAGACGCAAAGTAAATAAATGTCTAGAGCAGATATGTAGCAAGTGTTAGACAAGTATGTCAATTAATCATAACAGGATATTAAAAGAGTTGTCAGCATAGCAATAATAATTGCATAAATTTATTTATAGAAATATTTTCATTACCAGTGATTTGGATTTAACCCTTGGCCTGGCAAAGCAAAACACTACCTAGTAATGACATATCCCAGGTTAGGATTCAGTGGCAAAGGTTCCTTATTGGTGTCAGCACTTGCCTCTGACTTTTCTTAATAGTGGCTTTCTGTCCATCCAAGGCAGAAGGTAGAAGGATGGGCTTAATTCACTCTGCAGTTTTCCTCAACATGTTGACAGTCATTTCCCTTGATCCTTGAAGATTAGGATGACTGAATGTTTTCTGTTCGGGCCAAATATCCTTAAGAAACTCACTAGACCACATATTTCAAGGGTTGATATGCTGCTTAGTCTCTTGGTGAATGCTTTTCATAGCTTTGGAAGAATGTCTTTTTTTTTTCACTTCTGATATCTGAAGCAGACCTATCTATTTGATGACCCCATACCTTTAAAGGGATACCCATCAAAGTCAGTGCCATCTCCCTCAACTCCAACTCAGGCAAGCAATTTTCTCTAAGGAGTTGCATGTTATGTTTGCCCAGATGCTTCTGATTGTAGATAACTACTGTCCTTTTTCTAACTGGAGTGAAGCAGTGCAATGAGAATTTGCAGTGTAATATGTTGAAAGACCCACCATGTCACTGGAAGGGCATAAACCAGCAGTGGCCAAAGCAGGGTAGGTGGAAGGTTGGTGTATTCCAAAGGCAGGCTTGCTGCTCATCCCATGTACATAAGAACCAGCATGCATGCACACAGCTGTAATGGCAAATACTGCCTCTATGAACTGACAACATGCCTCTTTCCTTGAGTTTCACTTCAGGTTTCCTGGAGAATATAGATCTATACTTACATATCAGCAGCTACCAATGTTCAGCTTTCCGTGCCGGTTTCTGTGCTAACAGCAAATAGGACAAAAGTGGGAAAGTCACCTCACTTACCACAGGCAGATAAGATCCTTATTCTAAGTTATTCCCAACTTCTGAATCAAATGATTTATCTCCAGAGAGATGATTCAAACCCCTACAAGTTTTAGATATTGTACTCCATTATTGTATCAACTGATGAATTTTGAAAAAGCACAGCAAAATTCAAGTCATACATAATTTTAAGTACCAAGCAAGATAATCCTCTGAAAGTAAGTGCCTAAACTCCCTGCCTTGTAAATGGAGAGAAACACTTGAAATGCCTCTTGAAGGAAGTCCTGTCTACCAAAACCTCTCACTTCCCAAGGCTATCTGTACTTACCTTTTGTGTGATGTGTGATTTATGTTGTTTCCTCCTGAGATTCAAAGAGACAAACATACAGAAAAATGAGCCTGTCAAACAAAGCACTTAGATTTTTAAAAGCAGCAACAATTAACAATCACCCACCACCCCAGGCTGATCAAATTTGTTCATTTGGTTATTGGTGACATTCAGTTTGAGCTGGACAATAGCACAGCTTCTGTATTGCATTAATCTATCACCTCCTGTGCAAAGCAGAAAACACAGACTGATGGGTGTCTCAGGAACTGATATAGAAAGATGCTACACGCATCCCTTAATTCCACTTTATGTGCTGCAGTGGATCTGTTGTATTCTTCCACAGATTAGTGAAAAATGAAGTGGTGTTACAGTTCTTTTACTTGAGAATCAATGAAGCTGACTTGGCAATGGTGTCCCTGGTGGAGAAAGAACATTTGCAATGTTAAGGATGAAATATTTAAGCTCCCATGGAAGGCACTTCAGAAACAATCTTTTATTTACTCAATGTTATCCAAATTTCCCTCTGACTTCACAGACTGAGATTTGAGCCTAAGTGATGTCCTCAAATGCTACTCATTTGGTATTTTTTCCCACCAAATCTGGTCCCGATACAGGAAGGCTTCAAAGCACTTTGTTTTCTTCAGTGTGACTGGTAAACTAGTGGGAAAAAAGCACATGTACATACATATTACATATATATACATTTTGTCTTAAATAAATACACGTGTGTGTATGCATGAATAATAAAAAATATCCATCTTCATTTATATTTGTCTCTAAGGAAAGACTCTCATCCAGGCTTCTACTCAGCATGCATTTATGAATAAAAAAAAAAAAGTCAAAAGTCAAATTCATTGTATCTGTAGGGATTTTAATTATTTTTTTCCCATGTCTTCCATTTTATACTATGCATCCTGAATTATTTGTTACTCCTAAATCAGGAAAACACTCACTCCTAAAATTAAAGAAACTTTGGCATGTTCAAAGTGAAGCCCACACTTCTTTCCAGTTTTTGAGAACAATATCATGGTTTGATTTTATTACTTCTCCAAGTAATAGATGTATTGACAGCGTGTTATACATTACAGATGATCTTTTGTGCCAATGAAATTGGGCTAAACCTGAAAAACAAAACTTGAAGAGAAGGATAAATAGAACCTCTAATGAGGCCAAAGATACAGCAGGGCAAAGGAAGTGTAAAGAGAATAAACTGGCCATGAATCCCAGGACAGAACGATACTGAAGAGAGCAACCATCTATCCTCTGTAGGGCAGCTTTAAACTACTGCTTGAAATCCAGGATCACCAAGCTTCAGAGAGTTTGGCATAAACACCAGGTTTACTTCAAGGCAAAAAGGCAAAGTTTTAGTGTCCTTCAGGCAGTGTCTGATGATGGTATCAGATGCATCTCTTAAATTAGCCATGTTTTAATATAAAAGTTCCTAAATTATTAACTTTTTTTCTAAAGTGATATTTGATGGGAAAAGTAATATCTGTATGAAGTATTAAGTGTTTCTTATGAAAGAGCTGTATAAATCTGACAGAGCATAATAATTATGCTGTCAAATATACAAGATTCCATTTTCCCGGAACTATCTAGACCACCAAATTTCAGGGACTATCATCAGGATAGTAAGATTTATTTTCCCTTGAAAGGCTCAGAAGACACTTTTGCTGAAAACACACTCATGTAACAGTTAATTCTTTTTTTTTTTTTCCAATACTGCTGCAGTTAGTTAGATTTTGAGTTATGGCTTTCTCTGATCTCAGGCAGGGAAATGTCAACTGGTGTTTATGTATTCTTGTGTTGTCAGCCTGACCAAGAGAAAGGATGTTTGTGGTTTGCAGAAGACAGACTAGAAGATCTTCACAGTATGCACCCACTTGCAGCATGCAAATGCCCCCTGCATCTCTGTGTCCCTTCCCAAACCCCCTGAAGCCAATGAGACTCCTTCATTTGAGGTGAGAATGATGATGTAATTTTACCTTTATAGTACAATTTAGCTGAGTCACTCTCATGCTTCTTTAAGGAGAGTGTGGGCAACTAATATTCCAAGTTATCTACCTTTAGCCCACTGAGGAGTTAACACGTCCATCTCCAAAACTTCAAATTAGACATGGACAGATGCATTTTTATCAAGGACTGCCTAACAGGATTGCTAGATGAGTTACGGTAGCTATGGGAACTATCATTTTAAATTGTCTTGGATTTCTGCATGTCAATTTTCAGGCAGAATATTGCATTGTAAGAAGTTTTTGCATTAACTATTTTAAGAAGTTGTGCAAATCATTAATTCCTTCATTTCTGTCATTTATACTGAAATTTAAATCCTTTTCCTACAAGATTTATCTAGAAGACTTTAATTTGTAAATGTCTTCAACACAACTGAGTAGTGACTTATAATCTCTTCTCAGCCATCAAGCAAATGAAAGGGACATGCATTTAAGTACTGAAATAAGGATTCATTCTGAGACGAACCTGCAGCATCAGTTTTAGTTCAGCAGAGCTGAACTTTACTACCTTATCTTTGGCCTTGCTTTTGGACATTATCAGACTAGTATGGCTAATACTTCCATAAAATTAGAAGGATCTGGTAAGCTCCAATCAAAAATCTGTTCTAGTAGACATTAGGGGTTATAAAAGCATAAGGCAGTACTGTAAATGTGAAGAGATTTCACTGAAGAAATGGCAGAAAGTCAGTGTCTTCAGAAACTACCCTCCAAGGATAAGCTCTCTTTTACTCTCTCTAAAGACAGTTCAATTTCAATAGCTAGAGATATCTCAGATCCTCCCAGGTTAATTACCATTTCTGAGACTACAAGAGCTAACTAGTCATGATATACCTACCGTATCAACTGCTTCCTCATCCTCTATTTAACTTAATTGCATCTGAATTCTCGTCGTACATACTGTTCAAAGTACACAGCTCTCACTAGTATCACAAAATTCTATGTACATCAAATAAGAAGACATCAATCACATTTTAATTTCATATTCAGGTAAATTTAATAAACCATCTCCCTAAGACGACAGTTTGTGGGGCAAAAAAGAGTCTGAATTAATCTACTTGCTGCAGAGTAAAACCATTTAAGTAGGTACACGTCATGTCAGCATTTACAAAATCTGTCAAATTGTCAGTTCCACTAATAACTTGACAAAACAATTTATGTTTCTGGAATTTAATGGTATGATTTTTGGTCTCTTGGATCTCGAAATTACACTTACTTAGATTAAAAATAGCAAGATAAAACTCTCTAAACTTGCCTTCAGCCTTATTTAACAAAAGCTTCCATCATGCTACAGATTTCTAAACAATTACAATAATAGATATCCCTATTTTCGTAGTAATTCACATTGCAATTACCATTGCACAGTCAACAGTTGCTATTAATATAATAAATTGTGATATTTTTTTTTCCTTCTGTGTGACAAATGCAAGATCATCAAGAAGTGATGAAAGGACACCCTTTATTGCCAAGCTCTGTATAATGTAAGAGAAGAATAAGCATCCATAGCAGTGGTCGGTCACTAGAAGGCAGTATCTAAGACCGCATCTGCAGTAACTTGTTAAAACAGAGTTAATCTCCTGATCAGCCTCACTTACAGAATTTTGATTTACAAAACCGCATATCTCTGGAGAATGTGAATTAGAGTCCTTTAGCACAAAACCAAGCTGCTGTAGCTGGTAATACACTTTCAGCTCATGGGACACCATTAAAGCTGATCCAAACTAAAATTCCTTGAAACACCTGCAAGATCTACATACCTTTTCAGCACCGTTTCCGTGTACAGATCCACTCTTCTTGCTGCACAATGTTTGCTAGTGAACAGCTTCTCCAACATGTTTTCTTGGCGATTCCCAAGTTGGTTCAGTCCTGAATCAGAGCAGGATAGAAATATTTCAACATTCTTCATTAAGTGAAGAGAAATAACAGAAGAAAGGTTTTCTTCTGAAAAACTAAAAGCAAAAGGTTTTATTTCAAAAACAACAATAAAAAATAGGTAAGTATCTGAAACATTTTATATCACATGAAAAACTTCTAGATTGTGTTATTAACACATAGGTGATGACAGGATAGGAGAAGATTTGTGCAAAGCAAAATGCATCAGGAAAAAAAAATCAGAGCAAGATGTTGTGTCACAACAAAACAGTTACATTTTCCCAAGAAAAGATGTCAGCCACCTTAAATCACACACACACAAAAAAAAACCAAACAAAAAGTTTGTTTGGCATCTTTCAAATGACATTTTCAAATGAATGTCTCACCAGCAGTGCGTTATTGTGCTGTGTTCAGTAATCCTACCAAGGAGCAGACACAACAGTTTGTTACTTAGAGGGTCAAACGTAAAATAGCAGCAGGGAATATTTTGGAAATATCCCATAAATAGGTCATTTATTTCTCAGATGCTTAGGGAAAATGTGTGCCTTTGCCATCAGGAAGATGAGTTCATGAGTGACTCATAAAGTAAAACAAGTTAGGTTTGTTATGGGTGTTAGTCTGGATGAAAATGCTGGGATGATGCTGGCTGACGTAAATGTGTTCTTGAGGCAGGGCCAGAGCATCTCTCATGCCATGGACATTTCAAGGGCCAACGGTGTCACAACTGAAAGGTTTTGTTGCATCTGCCAGTCAGTGTGAGAAAATGAAATAGGGCAGTTCCTCAGCATCAAGACCTGCGTCTCCATCTCGCCCCTCCATCAGGCAGGACCCCAGCCTGCATTTGGATGAGTGATGCGAGTAAAACAGCAGAAAATCAGGAGTGCTCCCTGTCCTTGCAGCCTTCCCTACGCCCTTCTGCCACACGCAGCAGACAGGCTTTCCTGTGGATGGTCTTACTGTCAATGGAGGAAATATGCATTTGCTTGCCAGCACGAAAAAGAGAGATCAAAAGTTAAATAGCTGCTGAGGCTTGGTGGAAAACTTGTAGAACATTAATTTTAGGGACACTTCTGCTGAAATATCATATCTTGAAGGAGGCTGAGCTATGCCTCCTTTTAATTATTATTCTTAAGGACAATAGAAAATAAAAAAAAAAGAGCTTTGTAGCTCAGAAGTTCATCTGTCCCTGCTGCTTTCTTTCCTACCTGAAATCAATCATGTTTGATTCCAATTATCCTCCTAGAAACTAATTGTGACAATACTAGAGGAAAAGAATACTCTTTTCATTAAAACTTGATGCTGAAAATTAGAGTAACTTGGTCTCACTTCTAATATTATCATTTATCCTTGAGATGACTTGTAGCTGATGAGGAAATTATTTTTTTCTTTCTCTTCAATGTAATTTTGTCCAAAAATTAAAAATTATTATTCCCACCCAGAACTTTCTTTAGCAAGGTTTGGCTTGTCAGCCAGAACCTCTCTGTGATTTACCCCCTTCTCCAGAAGACAACAGATACACGTAATTGTGATGCTAAATGAAGTTCCACTGCTATAAAGGCTGGTAATAGAGCGCAGAGTCAGACTCAGTATTTTAATTATTTACTAAAATGCTGCAAAGAGTCTAGAGATGTGACAGCAAATGGCAGATCTGGCTGAGAAATACATGAACTGCCAAGCCACAAAATTCCTATTTTTCTGCAAATGCACTCTGTGTAATAATTACTAAACATATTGAGCCCTCCCGTATATAAGCAGAGCTCTCTCTAATGGGAATGTTTTCAAAGTTCTTTGTGAGGCTAAAGTACATCTTTATGTCTGGGAGGATAATAGGACAAACTTCTTTTCCATTGTAGATAAAGAAGATGTGTTTTAAACTTGCCCAAGGGAAATTTCCAGCTGGCCAATTACTGCTAGCAAAGATCTCCTCTATAAAATGGTATTCCACTAGGGTCAACTGGCTACTAAATGTGTTTTCTAAAAACCGAAAGTACATAATTACTGAAAAGGACTTCTGGACCTTGCTGGCGGTTAGTGTTGTTAAAATAGACATTTTTGGTAGCATATAAACAGAAACAGATGGGCTGGCTCCCAAGATCTAATTATCAGAAGAGGCTCCAGTGCTTGTTGTCTTTTCACTTGGCAAAAAATGAAGAACAATAAAAACAATAATAAAAACCCCACAAACCTGAAAAAACCTCAAAACCCAAAGAAAGAAAACCTTAAAAATATTTATGAGACTATACTGTTCTGAGACTCAGCAACAGCCTCCAGTGTGTGAGTCAAAGATGACAGAGGGAGGAAATGGTCATATTTATAACCACTCATGCTATAAGCAACCATATCCAAAGCATGTTTGTAAATAATCTCAATCACAGTAGTGTCTTAATAGCCTCAACTTCTTCAGAGTTACATTTCTCCCTGATAAGGCCACACGTTGCCCAAAGGGAGATCTGAGTAGTAAAGCTTCCCAGCTAGAGGGTGCCTCATGAGGTCTGCCAAGGGAATGGATGTGACCAGAATGCAACTAATTATTCATATAAACACCTGCATTTTCTGGAGCATTTTAATATTTCCTTCTTACCGTTTTTGAGCAAATCAGGAACTTTTCATACAGAGTAGTTCAAGGGCTCCTCTAGAGAGCCTCAGAGCTGAATTTTTCCCTGCTTCTGTCTGGAAATTGAAGGGTAGCAAATTAAAGGACCCTCCACTAACAGCTTAACTGTTGTTAGTGCAGCAGACTTCTTCCATATGCTGCTTCCTGTAGGCATGGAGAGAAGTGGGAATAGCTAAAAGCATCCCTTTAACCCATCTAAGCCTTTCACATTCACAGATTAAGCTGTGGGATCTCTCTTAACGTTCACACCTGACGTTGGCACAAATTTTGTGTGCTACAAAACCGTGACTAGACCAACCACATGCAATATTGATGATGATGCTTAAATGATGCCTATGAATTCCCTAACTCCCATATATGACATAAAACTTCCCTGTCCCTCCCAGCATCACACGGAAAACCCCAGACCTCTGATATATTTAAAACCAAAACCACACTTTGTAAAAAGCTCCGCTTTCCTTCTTTCAAGTAAAACTAGACCAAAAGATGGAGCAGCACAAAACCAGGTATCAGCATGTATACTAAGATATGAAACAAGGATGGAACAACTCAAAAAGAAAAAGAAAACATCATGAAGAAGGAAGTTGTGTGTCATGGTACTGCTTTCAAATAGTGGCCAACAAAGAGTCTGGTGATGTTTTTAAAAATGCACATTAGGAATAATTACAACAATTTATTTGCTGAAATTTCCTGTAAATAGCAGACTACATCAGCTTGCTCATGCTGAGAATTTGTGATGGCAATACAGCTAAATATTATTTTACTCGTTTTGTCAAAATCTCCATGTTCCACTTTATTACTCAACCCAAAAAAAATTCCTCTGAGCAAAAATATGGTTTCTCCCTCACATCCCAGAGGCTATTTTACCCCTGCATTTTTTTTTTCCTGGGGCTTATTATCCTTTGCCAAACAAAAGTTTTAACAATGAGGGGAAGGGAGGAGAAAGTACTCATACTTTAGTGGTCCTTCCATGGAAGTTGAAAGTATCCATTGGGAAAAAAACTCTATTACTATTATATGTTTGGGAGAAGAGAGGAATCACATAACATTTTTGAAAAATTGCTGGGGGGGGGGGGGGGGGGGGGGGGGGGCACGGCCCTTTCAGCATACACTCACTTTGGGAGGGTGAAGGCTGTGCCTCTCTTGAGGGGCCTCCTCTGAGGGGAGCGATGGCTTCCCCCCACTCCTGCACCTCAGCGCCAGCAGGGCCTGCCCGGGGGGAACTGTGTGTGTTCCCTAAAGCTCTAATTTTATTGTTTCTAATGGCAAGATTTCCAGCTGAATTCAAGACACAAGAGCAAAGCCAAACAGCATACAGAATATGTTTTTTTAAAACCCGTGTGGTCGATATTATTAAATGTTCTGGATAAACTTTGCCCTTTCAAATCCCTTTGGGTGTGCCGACTATTTTTGGGACGAAAAAATCTTGATAAGTTTACAAAAGAAATTAAGCGATATGGCTGCATGTGATGCCAGGGGACAGCACTGCGTGAGCTAAAAGTCTCTTCTGGTCATGGTTTTATACCTTCTTATGGCAATACTTTATTTTACAGACATTCAGTGGGATTTGGCAAAATTTGCCTTAGAGGTTAGGATATGGCCATCAGACTGAGAGAGATGTGAGAGCAACAGGTCAAGATATATCATGGCTGGGAACTAGATATGTGCTTTGAGATCTTTCCTAGCCAGTTAAGATGGTTTCTAACACATAATACAACTCTAATGAGCCCTGGTGACCTAGGCAGTGTGACAACACCACACAGGCACAAATCATAACCACGAAACGGAGTGTATAACGTATGTAAGATCAGAAGGGAAGTAAAGATGGGTTTGCATGACCACAAGCCGGCTCCACGTATGAGCTAAATTGTCTGGGCTCAAGGCAGCTTCAGAATAGAAGCCATGCAGCTTCTGCAGGTTAGTACAGTCCAAACAGCAGGAAAGAATAGGGGATGAAGAAGGAAAGAAAAATCCCCAAACTTCTACACTATCTAATCCCACTACCTAATGGTATAACATCACCACCTGAGCGGCAAAATGTTATTTTAATCCAAATCTACCGTGAACGCAGATGTGAAGAGCAAAGGCAACAACAGAGACAACAGAGGCTGTTCGTACTCTTTATGTCCCACAGAGATTTTGGACAGACAAAATCAGGTTCAGAGATGATGCTCCTGTGTCTGTGGCAGCTGTATTCTCTTCGTCTCTTGGACAGAGTTGCGATGGGGAGGAGATATGATAAAAGAACAGAAGAAAGAAAAAATCTTCCACTCCAAGTTCTGTCTGAGCAGTTCCCCCTTCCAGCTGGATGAGGCTGGGAGGAATTCATTTGCCAGACATTTTTTTTTCTACCCTATGACCATCCAGACAGAATTTAACATCAAGACATACACTTCAGTCAATCCAACCTAGTTCGATTTCCCATCTGAAAAAATAGTTAGATAACACCAAATAAGCCAAGAATGATGAATCTTCTCTTCAGACAAATTCAAGTGCTCTTGACCAACACTTGAACACCACTTTGGAGTCACTGTCTACAGCCTGGACAAAGCATAGCACCTATTGTCTCAGTGAAGGAAAAAGACACAGAAACAGCCAGGCACGGAGCCATCTCTTGGCTGCTATATTGTTCTTCAGTAGCTGAGAATTTGGCCCAGAATCTTTGTTTCATAAAAATTAATTCCTTGTCCTCTTCCAGCTCCTTTTTCTTTCTCTCTCTCTTTTTTTTTGTTTTTATAAGATGAAGCTGAAATAGGTGTTATTTTTGAAATTACAGGTTCATGGGGATGGGGAAGCCAGCCCTAATAACTATCCTTCAAGAGCAGACATGCTGATCAAATCAACCCTGTTAAAAAAGAGAAGGAATTGCACATGGGAGCAATTCTTGGGGCTGTAAATGGGTGCAGACACTGGAGGGAAAATTAGTTTAACTTGCCAAGAGGGTTATGTGTGACTTTCTTCCTGTCCATTCCATTTGGGCAGTACTTGCTGCATTAATTGCTGAACAGAAAGTACTGCCATCGAAAAAAAGTCATTGATGCTATTGTTTCTTTCTTCCTTTTTTCTTTCTTTTTTTTTTTTTTTTTTTTTTTCCTGGCACCTGCTGCTCCTCCTCCCGCGCTGGTCTTCTGAGTCTCAAGGCTTCTTTCACCACCTCTTTGGCACCAATAACTGGGGTATTACTGCCAAAACACTTTGGATTTAAACAGGCATACCAGCTGGATGTGCCAGTTCTAACCCAACCTCCTAATCACACCTTGCTTGCAACGTGAAGACCAGGAACTCATTTGCAGACAGCATTAGCTGCAGAAAGATACACCCACTCTAAACCCTCTTTTTACAGAAAGGAAATGTGGGCCAGTGACTCATCAAGGCATACAACAGGTCACAAGCAGTCTCGGGTATTTGAAACTCAGCTTTCAGACCACTTCTACTTATTAGGCAGTACCATTCATCTGCTTCCCAGACTTGATGAAAGATTCTCATAGACAGATACAGGACAGAGGAAGCTTCTACCACATTCCATAGGAATCAGTTCCCTCAGTTAGTCTTCTGTATGAAAACAACCATCTACTTCTGAACTCGTCTTTACGAAGCTACCTTACTCCCATTTTCCAAAGGAATTATGTAAAGCCTGATCATTTCCAGGTTATTGCAACTCTGGAAAGTGATGTGGCCTTTGCACAGCACACTTCACACAAGGTCAAAAGTACGAGCCAAATTAGAACCAGTTTGTACAACTAGAATTGCTCCCACAACATTGAACTCAGCTGAGGATTTAAAACAAACTCCAAATTGCACAGGCTTGTGAAAATATTACGAGAGCCGGCTCCATTAAAGATGACAACAGTATGAAGATGTAAACAAGGACTTAGATAAATATAGGCAAAAGCTTTGAGGTTTTCTGTGAGCAGTGACAGAAAAGAAATATTAAGGGATTGTATTAATAGAAGGAATGCAAAGGGAAAGGAGTAACTCCACTTTTCAGGGCATTCAGACAGTAAACTGAGATATTGCTTTGCTTGCTCAAACTCTTCTGTCTAAGCTGCAATCTCTGTGTAGAGGCTGTTCTCCTGCAATTTCCCTATTAAAAGTTTACCCTAACAATCAGTACCATAGCTTTGGTACTACCACAATTGGGATCCTGAACTCTGCTACCTGACTCCTAAATTACTGTGAGAGACTAGTGACAACTGACAATCCCCTGACTTTTAAAATACCTCAGCCTCAGTCAATGAAAGTCAAACAAATAGAAAATGCTGTGTGAAGATCAGGTTTCTTGGGCTGATTATATATATGCATATGTATGTTTGTAAGCTCCAGGCACTTTGTGTTTAATCAAGTGCAGTATTAAGTGAGCTAATGAAAAAGGAGCAGTTATCTTCTACTAATGTAGTAGACCATTTGGGGAAAAAGAAGTATCACAGTTACGTGGAGGGGCTTAGAATGAGATCTTTGCTGCCAAATCACTTAGAGGAGAAAGTGAGGCAAAAACAAGGCAAAGCCAGCCTACCAACACAAAGTCAGTAGAGATAAGATAGATGAGAATTAAGTTCCCATCTTTGTACAATAATATCTCTTTCCAACAGAATAAAAACCCTTCCATCTTGATCCTGCTCCCATTAGAACTGGAAACAGTCAATTTGCTAGGAGTAGGATTGAATCTCAACCTTGTTCTTGAGCTCTGATCCGGCAGACGTTTCCATGTCCCTTACTTTATTTTATTTTATTTTAAGCTTGGAATTTTCAGCACCACCTGGTGCACGTTGCCATAGCACAGTGGTACAACTGAAAACGGGTGCTTCATTTTCTGAAAGGAGAAGAAAATAACATTCACTTCTCTGAAGTGGAGACACATCTAGAAGAATGGTTCTATAAATCTCTGCTTCTAGGTTAATATTTGGAAGATTGGGAAGAGGATGGAGAATATGAAAAGCAAACATAAAAGAAACATTTTTCTGGAAAATGGTAGATATCAAGAGTGAGTATGTATTTGCTGTGGGTGGGGTATTTATTTATTTACTCCAACTTTTGTCAAGAAAATAGATCAGATCCTAAAACAGCTGGCAGTTCAAGAGCAAGATGTTCAAAGAGCTAGCACTAATGAGCTCACAGATAATTCTCACACTGGCAAACACTGCACTCCCCAAGTTGACAGAAGCGCTGGCACTGCTAAGCTAAGACTCAAAGAGCAGTGAGGAGGTTAGTTAAGGAAGAAGAGTGGCACAGTCACAATGTTGTGCATCATCAACTGTGTATAACATGCAAACTGTGGAAGTATTTCTCACAGTCAGTCCTATTTATGTCAGAAGCTATTAAGACTCAAAACTGTAACTGTGGAGGTTCCCCAGTGCTGTGCCTGATACCAGCTGCTACTATGAAAACAATATTTTCAGAAGAGTTTTCTTTCCATTTCAGGAACAGATACATGACCAGATTTTCAGTTCCTTTTCATTAAGGTGCATATACAGTGTCAAAGCCTCCCAAAGGTGAGAGTAAACAAAACAAAAAACCCCACCCCAAACTGCAGCCAAATCTATCAGTATTCTGGAGGCTCAAATATCAACTTGAACATAAATGTAATGCCTAAAGATCTTTCATTGTCTAGCCTGGGGAGATCCTTCCCTCAAGCTCCCTTTTCTCCAGGCTTGCATTCCTTAATTCTGTTTCTGTTTGAAATGAGAGAGCTGTTTGGATTTGTGACAGAATCACTTTAAAAGGAAATTAGACATCTTTGGAAAGCTGAGGGGATATCACTCCTTAAATGCAAGATGTTCCAAGATACTACCTCTCATTTCCAGAGCACTCCCACTGGCAAGTCAGCTCTGCATTTGATTGACACCTAATTAGCATCAAATAGGCCAAGGCACTAATAAAATTCACAAATTTACAAAGCAAAGTAAAAAATTGACAGATTTTTTTGCTAGGTGTTGGGTTTTCATTCCAGTTCGATGCCTTACTTGATTTTAAATGGACAGAAATTTTTATACACATGTGCATTTAGTTGAAAGGCAGGCTATGAAGACTGCAGAAGTATCAGTAGTTGATTATAGAAATTTATTTATTCACAGCTCAAATCCCACTAGGAAATGCAATCCATTTGCCAAAGAATCCTTTAAGCAGCCGTATCAAGCCACAGCCGCTCAAGAGGGGAAATTTGCAACACTTAACTACCTCAATCTAATTTCCAAAATCCCCACTATCTACAGTCTTTAAAGCCCAAGAGCATGGATTTTGTATAATTGATCTTGGTGCTGCCGGATACCTAAGTAGAGGAATACATTTCTCTTTTGGCGTCATGTCTGAAAAACAGATGCTGCTGTGTTGGTAATAAAAGGAGTGAAGCAATTCCTGTGTTGGCTGGCACAAAATTCTCTCAGCATCATAACCATATTGAGCTTCAAAAGATAAAGGCAGGAAGAACAGCTATAGACAGCAAAAAGGTTATTTAATAAAAAATGGAGGTTCAAGCAATAGGCTTGAAGTTAATTTCTCTTATCATCTTTCTTCAAGAGTGCAGTAAGACATCAGAAAGCCCCAAAAGCTAAGACTGTGCTGAATATTTGAGGCAGCTTTGGGGTGTGACTGATAGTCACACCACAGCAGCTTCACCTGCAGAGGTGTCTCTAAATCCAAAGTCTAAATGGATGCTTCCAGCAGGAGAGCAGAGGCACTGCCCACTTCACACCATTTTGCACGTTGCTGACCTTGCTGGTCTAAGGATCACAGTTTATCTTCCTTCACACTGGACTTCCCTTATTCTATGGCCAAGAGTTTTCATTCAAATCTGGTTTGTACTGTACCTTGTGCTTTAGTGCCATGATTTGTCTTCGTTTTCTCAGTATTATTGTGCTACAAATAACATTATGCAAATTGGATGTGCTTTGACATTTTAATTCCTAAAGGCTGGGTATCAGGCACTCTCATCCTGTGTGATTCTATCAGCAGTCTAGATACTTCCTAAAATGCTCTATGGTTTCCCTCGAGTTATTTGATCAAAATAATTTTGGAGAATGTTAGCTATTTTTTCATTCACAGAAAGCCACTTTTTTTTTTTTATTCTAAATCCAAGTAAAAAAAATAATGCTGATTTTCTTTCAAGGTGGGGAAAATTCAAGATACAATAGAAAAAGAATAGAAACCCATTGACCCAGAGGCACTATAACTGCATATGGCTTTGAGATATCAGTTGGTCTGTTCCTTGATCATATTGGAAAATTACTATATTTATGTCCATTCTGAATTTTTTTCTAACCTCTTCTTTACAAACTACAGGGAAGTTTCCATAATCCATATGTCTGCCTCTTTTTAGATGCTGGGATCACTTCTATGGCCACCCATAAGACTGTTTTTAGTTTTACCTCATGTTTCTCAAGGCCTGGAGCCCATAAGCAAAGAAAGCATTGTAGCTGAGGTTTTTTAATACACAGCACTCCTTCCTTTACATTTAGGTAAAATCTCTCTGGGGTTTCTGCAGCATTGTGATTTTCCTGGTTCTTCTTGTTTTGTAACCTCAGAGAAGCCTTAGATCCACTCCTGCAGAAAGCCTGCTGAGCCAGGTAATCCTCAACTTCTAAGCGATACTTTGCATTTGCTCTTACTGAATCACAGGGTTTTTTCTTGCACACAGTTCTCTGATTCATGAAGTTCATTTTGAATTCTTCTCAGTGTCTGTAGCATCTGCAGACTTTCCAGGTTTTATACCATCAGTAAGCTATACTGCCTACATCATAGAATACGCCAATAAAATAATTATTAATTTTAATTTATTAATAAAAGAATTAGTAGCACCAGTCCTAAAGCATCTCCTCATGCACCCAGTGTAACATATCCTTCCAATTTCATTGGGAACTCCTAACATCAAATTTTTTTCCTAGCCTGCTTCTTTGAATGTCACCGGGAGCCAGTTTGTTTCCAAGGAATAGAGTTATTATTATAAAGTGTTTCATAAAATGATGTTTTGTATTTTCACCTAATTCAGATAGCCAACATACACGTGGCATCCTTAACCTTAGTAGGTTCCAAAGATCAAAGATGCCTTCCCCCCTGCTTCCTCTCATAAGGATAGCATAGTGAAGTGGTGGGACAGCATAACATAGTGAAGTGGTGGGAAAGTCATCATGAATGTGTTAGACTGATACAACCACCAGAACAGATGTCTCTCTATCTATCAGAAAAGCACAGCTGCTTTGAAAATAAATGACAGACTTTTTACAGACTAAAAAGAGATTTACAGCATAAAAAACCCACATCATTCAGTTGCAACCATAGAGACAGGAGGCTAATTAGAGCTAATCTAGAGCAGATTTGCCCTTTTGCAAAACAAGGAGTGCTCACATCGCTTGAAAACAGACTGGTCTTCGGTACACACTCCGTGTCATCCCGGGAGCTGTGTTCCCACAGCCCCAGGTCCCTGGCTGCCCTTGCTGTAGCCAGAACTTTTGTGGATGTAAGTGGCATTATCTCTAGGCAAGCATCACTAATTTAATCATTAAGGACCTGGTCATTGCTTTCTAAACCTTCTTCCCCCCCAGTTCAATCTGGTGACTTCCTATAGCCATTTGGCGCTACACCACAGCCCTATGAAAGTGTTCTATGTGAAGATTTAGACAATAACATAGCTAAGTATTCCTCACCATGCAGGCCAATCCTTATTAATCCTCCACTGGGACCTTGTCCTTTCTGTAATGCTCCACACATTTATCTCGTACAAGCAAAATATAGCTGGCTAAAAAGTACCCAGAAAGGAAAGGTCACATTTACAAAGCAGGACATATTGCCTTCCCTCCATGAACAACGAAGCATCCAGTAAATCCTTAGTAATGAAGAAACAATAAATTTCTGCCAGTATATACTGGCCTTATGAGGGAGGAAAGTTAAATTACTGCCGTCTGGCTTGGTGACATGATCCCCAGACGGCTGGATGAAGCTTTTGCCTGGTTGCTCATTTTCATTCTTTAGCTTCAGTGGAAGATGAATCAGGAACAGATGGGAGGTCCAGTTTCATATCCATCATTCACCAGCCCCTTCCCGAACAAAAATCATTAGGTCGCCTTCAGGACTCATCAGCACTTGCCGGCTGGTCTGGAAGCCCAGTTGTGTTGTTTGGGACTCACTCTGCAAGGCACCGCTGTCGCCCTCCTGCCCTGCTCCATATGCCCTGGCATGCTGGGATGAATCTGAATCAGAGGTCTCTAAACATTTGTGCAAACACTACCACACACTTTTCCCTCACACGTTTTCAGAAAACTAAAGAAAACCTTCTCTCTGGATTTGTAGAGCCCTACAATAAATAGGGGAGTGGGCACTGAGTGCGTAGCTCTGCCAGAGCAAGACCAGCCATTTGTAAGCTTGGGGTGTCATTTGAGTTACCGTACAAATTTCCCAAGTGAATTAAGCACTGTAGATATCAAATAAAGTTCTGCACATGAGAAAAATAAAAGATCAGGAAAAAAAAATAAATAGCCTTTGCACCTCGCCCTGGAAAAGCAGATGGCTGTGTTGGAAGCAGTCTATGGGAGTTAGTCATCTGCCTCAAGTTAGTTGTAAGGAATCTTCTAGACCCATTAGAAAAAAACCAGCATAAGGAAGATGCCGTAATCAGAGCTTCCTCACCCATGGTTAGCTGTCATACCTGTTAACTTGTCTCTCCCACGTTATAAAGGAATTTCACCTGGTGGAAAAAATGCTTTGTTTATGTCTTTTACCCTATGTCATTAGAAGTGATGAATTTGTAACAGATTTCTAGGGAAGACAAGTCCTTCAAAAATAAAGCAAGCAATCGTAACAGTGGCATTTTCTTTAAGTTATGGAGTCTTTTGTAATAGCTCTAAGACTTGATTCACTGAACTAGTAAGGTATACACCGCTTGTGCATGGTGTTTTCATTTCCTTGACTTTCGCCAAGGATGCAGCATCGTCCTGAAGATTTACAGCAGTCTGAAAGACCAAGTTATTAGAAACAGACTTACCGAAGGTGGGAACTTCAGTTGATTTCATCAGACAATTATCCTTTATGAACTATTTGCAGCTGTATTTCATCCTAATTTAGCTAACACACAGTACTTGATAATCAATGAGATACTCTCCGCCTTTGGAAATAGATTTTTACACTTGATCTCTGTCTAAATGTTTGTTTCATCCATTAGACCACCAAGCTGCCTACCTAATGAACAACAGAAAGGACACATACAGTTTTCCAGCAGAGAAAAAAAGTAAGAAGTCCTTCATGATCAGAGTCCCTGCCAGGCTTTGTGCATATTGTTGCCTTTGAAAACAGTGAAATCATCCCAGTTTCCTAGGGTCATGTAACAATTTCAGTGGATATGTTAGTCTCATTATTTTATTGGTAATCTTTTAAAATTGCACTGAATCCTAAAATTCTCTCAGTAGAATTACTTTTTCCCTACTTTGAGCCAGGACATGGTGTGCATAGATTACCCTGGAAATATATTTGTCTAATATATTCTAAATTCACAGTTTAGTATACATCTCTAATCTCCCTTCCTGCTAGTTCAGCCAACAACTTTTAGCCCAACAGTCTGTGGACAGGAATCAATATATATATATCTATATAGGAATAATCAGTTTTCTAACAATCCATTTATTTTCAAAATCTTTAATAATGCCTCCCCTTCAGCCTCTTTTTTACCAGACAGAACAAACCCATATTTTTAACCTTTCTTTGCAGTTCTTATTTCCTTTATCTGTTGTGCAGTTCTTCTCCAGAACTTGCTCCCATTACATGATTTCTAATATCTGGTACTAAAAACTTAAAAATGAACATCACCTCCAGAGGCCTATTTAAACTTAAACTGTCCTACAATGCTTTTTCTACAATCTGAAGCCTTCAAAAAGCCAGAGAAAAATGCATGGTTATTCTGCAACTCTTCTGCATCAAGCTGCTGATCATGAAGAGAACGTTTTATTTTTCCCCGAGCTTGTATTGCAGAGCCTTATTCTATAACCCCATATTATGTTCTTTCTAGAAGTACTGTTGCTGAGCCAGATAAGTCCCTGTTTTGTGTTTGTGCAACTGAATTTCTCATATGTGCCATGCTTTGCATTTCTTTTCACTGCATTTTACCCTACTATTATTATTAAGCCTAAAAGATTAATCCAGAAAAAGATCAAGTAGCAGCAGCTTTTGCCTACCCAGTAGGTGGAAACTTTCACATAATTCTTGTATCTTAATTATACCAAGAGGTTGATAGTCATCAAGCTGTGACTAACATGATAATGTTTAATTAATTTTTAGCAGTTGAGGTGACTTAGACTGAGATTATGTTGTCTCTATTTGAAACTTTTGACATAGTGGTGTGACATCTTAGGAGGTGCCAGATAGCTCGAGACAGAGCTGACTCGTGTTTGAAAGTGTAGTTAAACACAAAATCAAGTTTTCCCTGGTTACATAAATGTTCATATGTGGAGCCTGAGTCCAGACACAATCTGGCTGTTGACCAGAAATATGATGTTGTGTCCAGCACGCACCCTGCACATTGGAGGCAGAAGAAGTTTAGAGTAGAACCATGATTAGTCCCAGGGATGTGAGGACTAAACCACCCGGTGCCAGTTTTCCCTAATTTATCCTCCTCATAAACCTTACCTGCAGGTATTCCAGATAAAGTCTCACCATCATTTCGTACTCTGCAATGATTTGCTTTGTATTACTGCCTTGTGCCATGGAATTCAGATTTTTCTATCTCCATTGGATATTACTTATCTTGATAGGCTGAAGCGTCCTATTTGTCTTTTCCAAAGTACTGCAGGATGAAGGCTCCTTTTCCTCCTCTGTCATTTTCACTGCATTTCCCAGCCTAAATGCGAAAAACTTATGATTAGTCCCAAAGTGTATGAACTTGCCCTTTGTTAGCTTGAATTTAATTCCATTTCTATTGCTTTCCCTTCAAGGTCATTGAGTTCATTTGAACAATATCCCAATGCTCCTCTGTACTGCTATCTTCAAATTTTGTACCATCAGCAAATTTCATCAACAAATTCCTACAGCACCAAAGTTCCTAATGAAAATATTACACAAGACTGAGCCTAAGAACAGTCCTTATGTAACTTGGCTAGGAGCCTACTTCCAGTCCAACCCTTCCTCATTTAATATTCTCTTTCATCCAGTTCTTCCCTCATTTTTCAAACCTATCTTCTTCTTTTTAACTCACAACTCTTCATGTAATCCCACACCAACCTATACCTAGTGAAGAAGGAAAATTAGAGGAACTGTTTCTAACTTGTATAGAGGAATGTTTATTAAAAAAAAATAAAATACATTTGCTTAGTATGACCAACTTTTAGCAAACTTAGGTTACGTGTTGCCCTGACTTCTGGGCCTTTATTTGTTCTTTTCATTCAAATATGTTCTAAACCTCTACACACAGCTGGGATCAGACCAATGGAAATACAGTTGCTGAAAATATCTTTTTTTCCCCTAGCTTTAAATACAGTAGAACATCTTCTCTTCTCCACACCAAAATACGTATTTATAATTGTCCTCACTGGAGGTCTTGGCTTTACTAGACAACTGACTGCTCTGCCAACAAATAGACATGTCTCTGGCTCCATTTGCTCTTTATTCTTGTATTAAAATGACTCAAGAATGTTTCCTCGTTTTTCCCTATCATACATTGCAGCTGCATCCTGCACCTCGTCTGAAGGTAAACCTGTCATTTTGTGCTGCTATTGGTACTCTGCTCGCAGTCAGACTGCATCATTTGGTGACAGATGAACATCTGATACCTAGTTGTACCCTCCTCTTTCTGGTACGCATTTATTTTAACACAGTTACTGGCAACTTTTATCTTATGCCCCCACACTGCTTTCTCAGGTTTTTTCCTACTTTCCCCTCAAAAACAGGAGAAAAATCCTTGCTTTATAGATAGAGGCAGGCAGGCTAAGGTTGCTTCAAGCATTAAAATTAATGAATCCCACAACTAAGACATTTCCAAAACAAGGTGCTGCCTTATTTCTGGTAAAATCTTTAACAAAACAGTCTGGCATGCTACCTCATGATGTCAGTTCAGGTAGATAGACATTTCTTTCAGTGCAAATGGCTATGCCATTCATAAAAAGGAGTATCTTCTCTATGGCAATTTCAATAACTTCCCATAATTTCTATTTTATGTGTTATGAGGATGGTTGATGCCACTTCATGTTATGATCTTGTATATTAAGCTACATTATAGTTATTCAATAAAGAGCAAGTCTTTTTTTTAAAAAAAAAAAAAAAAAAAAAAAAAAACAAGGAATGGGGTTGGAAGGAGAAGTGTAGTTCAGGACTTTTACCAAAACTAGGAAAAGATTGACGGCCTTGGAGTCTTTTTCTAGTCAGGATCTCCCTGGCCAGGACATTAGAGGTCAAAGATGTTATTCTAGATCCTGGATTTATTAAAGATGGGGGAGATAGCGGGAAACAATTGGAAAACTAATCTGTAGTTCTTGTGGCTCATAAAATAATTATGAGAAGAAACAAAGACACCTGTTGTACCTGAGCAGATCTACCCTGTGCCCTTGTTGTAGTTAACCTTTACACATGTAAATGAGCTTGGCTACCAGCCTAAATCCGCCTTAGCCCATGGGCAGCCTGTGCGACTAAACATATTTTTTTTATGACTAGTTTTGTTTGGGAAATCAACATTTTATGCTGCTGGATAAAGATACGCATGATCTACAAATACTGCTTGGAAATGTTTTGAGTTGTGTGGTGTTTTC